>NC_136069.1:896229481-896709481 GCF_964261635.1 Lissotriton helveticus
AGGTCTTTGGGGAGGGCATTCCAGGTGAGTGGTGCATTACCAGAGAAGGAGCGAGATTGTGTAGATTTCTTTTTTAGCAGGGGTGGGACAAGGAGGAGAACGTTAGTACTTCTCAGAGGTTGGGAACTGCCCGCTACACAGAGTTTGTTGGCGAGGTATGGTGGAGTGTTTTGGTGGAGGGCTTTGTGTGTAATGATATAAAAGCTAATAGAATAGCTGGATAGAAGCGAAAGAAAGCACGTCCTGTGCACCATCTTCGTCTTAGCCACACGATGTTCCACTTTTTATGGTCATACAACTTCCCGTTTTATCCTGCATTGACCTGACTTCAGACTTCATTAGAATAGAGGCAACGGACCAAAGTATTTTATAAGTCAGTGTCAGCCAGAGAGGAGAGTTAAGCCAACATTTTAAATATTTTCCAGCTGTTTTCTGCAACTTCAGTATTTCTTAATTTTGTAGAAATTAAATCAAAATTCTCCAGTTTCTGGCGGCCAAGCGACTGGAAGACATTTTTCGAGACTATGCTTCTTGTGGAAGAGATTTCATCAATGGATTCTGGTTCCAATGGAGCAATTCCTACAAAACCCAGTAGATTATTAAATTTCAACCCTAATGTAATTAACGCCTAAAGTGTTTTGCTCATTTGAATCACCATTTTAATTGTATCCTTTTTTAAGCATGGTAGGATAGCTCAGTGAGTGAAGCTCTCGTTGCTGAAATCTGTATGATCTTCAGGTCATGTATATTAAATAAGAGGCTTGTCTTTATAAATCTGTGCCTGAATGATTTAACTTGTTCTATAAATGTTTAGAATACAGTCCTGTAGCCTGGAGTGTGTTAAATAATGCAGTAAAAAAAAGTAAAGCAAGTTCTGCTTTCATTCAAAACAACAAGGCATATGCTTTTGCGCTCAACTTCCTCAGAAACGTTTGGTGGGCCACCCTAAAAGCTGTGTGCCAAAGCCATTATCTAATCTATACTACTATTATAAAGAGAGAACTGTGTCCTTTGAGCCAGGTAAACTCGAAAAGTACACCACTAATCACAACACCCAATACAGCGTTGGAAAGGGGAGGTCCAGGAGATGGACATAGGCTATAGAAAACCACACCATATTGTCCCAGGTCAGGGGAACCCTCTGAGGTAGTGTTGAGGATGGAGGTACTATCCAAGGGCGCAGAAGGAACGATAGAGCCAGAGTCTTTAAACCATGCTTTTAAGGAGGGTTTAATTTTTGTATAACAACGTCTCTGTCTACTGGTTAACCGCTCCCGGGCAAATGCGGCGGGGTCAAAGGGCGGTTTCCGCGCTGGCTCCAGGTTGCTTCACCGGACCCACGGGACGGACTGCTTCTCTTCTTCTCTCGTCGCACCCGGTTTGCCCAAAAACAAAGCAGAAACGGGAGTCAGGCATCCATATATACAAACAGCTGTTAGGGCCGGGGGTGAGGGACACAACAGGTGAAGGTGCACTTCGCTACACGCAGTGAAGGAGTGTTCGTGTAAGGAAGGGTCTTGGTGGGGAATATTTTACACGGGTCTGTACAAGTTAGGGAGGCGGAGGCGGAGATACGTGCTGAGCCACCCAACCCGCTACCCGGCCCCGTACCTGTTTCAGCCACGCCCCTCCCCTGGGTGCATGGCAGGGCGACACGTGGGTCCGTTGGCCTCTGGGCTGCGTCTCTGCTTTTCCGCCCCACTCCTCCCGTCTTAGTTCGTCGTCACTGGTCTCTTCTTGGCTCTCGGCTCTTGATCCTCCTCGCTCCTCCAGGGATACGCCTTCCGTCTTCCATGGGGCCACTCTTCCTTTTCCTGTTTCCGGCCAGGTGTGGGGCGGGGCTTCGTCCACCCAGGGTGCCGAATTAAAGGGACCTCCATCCGCCTTCTCACTCGGCCACCCGGAATCTTGTTCTTCTGTCCATGGGTGTACCGGCTGCTGTTGCGAACCAAAGGCAGGAGGTAAAAGGGTGGTGGCGTCCCACCAATTACAACGCAGTTCAGTGTCCTCAGTCTCCAGCGGAGGGACCCCGTCACATACCTCCCCCCCTGGCATCTCCCGTTCGGGGAGAGGAAAGACACGGGACAGAAAGTCAGCGTTTCCGTTATGCCTTCCCTTCCGATGCTTTATGGTGAAAGAGTAGGGCTGCAACGACAGGATCCATCTCAGGACCCTAGCGTTCTTGCTGCTATTTTGATACATCCATTTCAAGGGGGCATGATCGGTATGCAGGATGAATGGTTTTCCCCCTAAATAATAGCGCAGTTTCTCCACCGCCCACTTAATAGCAAGGCCTTCCTTCTCTATGGTGGAATATCTACATTCCCTGGGAAACAACTTTCTGCTGAGGTACAGTAGGGGATGTTCCTGCCCATCCGCTCCTGTTTGGGATAACACCGCCCCGTTGCCAACATTAGAGGCGTCGGTAGCCACAATGAATGGTTTCCTAAAGTCGGGAGACATAAGAACCGGGGCTGTGGTCATGTTTTCCTTCAGCAGATGGAACGCTTGTAGAGCTGCGGGTGAGGGGTGTAATAGCTCTCGGGTTTTGGTCTCCTTCCCTAGCAGATCGGTTAAAGGGGCAGCCCTTTCTGCGAAATTAGGGACAAAACGGCAGTAATAGCCTATTAGACCCAAAAAGGCTCTGAGATCCCGTTTGGTTTTAGGGAAGGGGACCTCTGCGATGGCTTTCACCTTCTCACTTTGGGGAGCTATAGTTCCCTTTCCCAACAGGTACCCCAGATACCGGACGCTAATGAATGCTGCTCTGGATTTTTTTGAGTTGATGTGCAATCCCGACTGCCGCAAGGCTTCAAAAATGAGTTGTAGGTGTTCCAGATGTGTAGCCCAGTCTTTGCTGTAGACCACTATGTCGTCCAAATAGGCCGAGCTGAAAGCGGAATAGGGCTGCAGGACCGAATTCATGAGTCTTTGGAACGTCGCCGGAGCACCATGAAGGCCAAAGGGAAGTACCGTAAACTCATAAAGACCGCTGTCGGTGATGAAGGCGGTTTTCTTGCGGTCCTCCTCACGAAGAGGCACCTGCCAATACCCCTTCGTGAGGTCGATGGTCGTGATGAACTGGGACTCTCCGATTTTCTCAATCATCTCGTCGACCCTCGGTATCGGATAGGTGTCGAAAGTAGAGATGGCGTTTAATGCTCGGAAATCCATACTAAAACTTTGGATCCGTCTGGCTTGGGTATCATAACAATCAGGGATGACCATGGACTTGTAGAAGGGCGTATCACCCCCAATTGTAGCATTTCCTGAACCTCTTTTTGCACTGCTTCTCTGCGAGCAGCAGGGATACGGTATGGTCTTTGTCTTATCGTTGTCCCGGCGGGAGTGTCTATGCAATGTTCTATTCTGTTGGTCCTTCCTGGTAGGTCTGAAAAGATGTCGGAATAAGGCGTGATGACCGCCCTTAGGTCTGTCTGCATCGCAGGAGTTAATTCTGGATTTACGACTTACCGCTTGATCCTGAGGCTCCTGCTTGCTGCGGACCCGTTGGAGTGTCCCTGACAGTTTTGAGGCCTTCATGGAGCTGGGACCGGGGTCTCGAGTGCGGGGAGTGGCCGGCCGCGAGTGCAACAACAGCGGCCTCTGGTGGTGGTGTGGACTCGGCCGGAGGACACTGAAGACCGGGTTGCCGATGGCAAAAGTGTCGACCCCGCCCGACTGGAGGAGAACCGTGTGGGGAGTGTGATGCCGTTGGGTCGAGGGAGATACATGATTATTGGCCCCCCATTCCGGTGTTGTGCCCGGGCCCATTGCTGCCATTGCCCGGAGTCGGTATGCTGCCCACAGGGTGCGGCGGAGTTTTTAGCCTTTTGGTGACTCTCCGCTGAGACACCTGCCCTGGCCCGTGAGATTCCGCTGAGAAACCTGCCTTGGCCTGTGAGATTCCCGTTGTGACTCCTGTCCATCCCTGATGTGAGACCCGGTCCCGTGGTGAGGAGGTGAGGGACGAGGCCGGAGCGGCTGAGATGGCGGGGAGCGCCCTCGTGCGCACGCCTCACCCGGGCGGAGAAACCTTTCTGCGAGGGAGTCCTGGGGTCTGGCGCCTCGAGAGAGAGCCCACGTTCAGAGATGTTTTGGCTGCATTAACAAATCTGCATATGACCGTGATCCGGGACGCCCGGGAACTGGGACGGAGGATGGCCGCTATTGTCGTCCCGCCGCTCCACGTGGGTGGGGTTGAATCGCAAGGAAGCGCCGATGTGCCCGCCTTTGCGTCTGTGTTGAACGTTCCAGCTGCGCCAGTGTTTGTGGGGAAGCCGATGGACCCGGTCAGTTGCATCGCTCTGGATTGCTCTGTTGTGTTTGGGAGTGACTCGTCTGGATCTGCATATATACGGCGGCGGAGGACACAACGCCGATCCATGGTTTGGGTCGCCCCGGCAGCGCTTCAACAATTGTTGGATTGTATGTCGTTCTACTCCTGGCCGATGAGACTGTGTTCTGACTGGGGGATGTTTCCGGCATCGGTGCTGCCACGCACGGAGTTCCGCCATGCGTCCTTGACTGGGAGTTGGGGGCTACGGTCCCCGGGAGTATTGGCGCCTCTCGGACCGCCCGGTTCGGCTGGACCCACCACGTTGTACAGTCTGCCTATTGATGAATGGCCATATGTGGGTACTATTGATAGAGGAGGCCAGGGATGATATCGTCTGGGATATGATGGAACACATTGTCGGCTGACGGTGTTTTGGAGGGACACTCCACGGGGATGATACCGATTGACTATATGATTCTTGCTACTGTGGCTCTTCTGACTTTGCTTCTGCTGTATACTGTGCGCGATGGGGGGGGGGCGGGTGGTTTGCTCGATGGCCCTTCTCCGTATTTTTTCCTTTCTTTTTCTTCCTCTTTCTTCTATATTTCGGGTCTCTTTTTAGGGCGAAAGGCACGCTGCTTGGGGGGTAGGCCGTAGCCTTCTGCAGGGGTGCAGGGTGGGGGGTAGGGGGGAAGTGGGTTGTTTCTTTGTCCTTTCTTTGTCTCTATGGCCCTTTGCTTCGTCTTTTTCTTGGTGTCGTCGTCTTCATGTTTCCTACAATCTGTTTTGTTTTTAAGGGTTGGGATGCCGATTCGCCATGCCGTGTATGTGTGGTTTACTTTAATCCTGACTCGTATGCCTTGCCCCGTGTCCTTAATTGTGTTCGCACTCATTCCGGGGTTCTGTTTCATGTTGCTATTGTAGGATCGTGTGTGACTGTCTGACACTTCTTCTGATGTTTTTTCAGTTTACTCTTTCTTCATTGTAAAATTGACCTTCTTAAATCCTGTATTTTACGCTGTACGCTTCATACGAGTTATATCCCCGGCTTATCGACCGCTGTTTCTTTCACATTGCTCTGCTTACCTTGCGACTTGCTTAGCGGCCGGCCGGGATGGTTGTAGGCCCATACTTGTATTGCTGTGAAGTGCAAATAAAGGTCTTAAAAAAAAAAATATTCTGGATTTACTACCAATTGATCCACGGTGGATGCTTCCTGGTGGGAAGCGGCGTCCATCCAATGTGATTCCTGGGTTACGGGCCCCAACCACTCCTTCAATAAATTGATATGGTACGTCTGCGTTTTGTTGGCGGAAATCCGTAACCGGTAGGTGGTCTGGCCTATGCTGTCTATGACCTGGAAGGGTCCTTTCCATTCGTTCTTTGCGTTGCTACTGATGGAGGGGAGAAGTACCAGAGCCCACTTCCCTACGGCAATGGTTCGTAGTCTTTTTCCTTTGTCGTAGTTTTTCTTGTGACGGTTTTGGTGGTGTTCCAAGCTGGTATGGGCCAGGTTCCGCAGTTTACCCAGTCTGGACCGGAGTTGAATGGTGAAATCCAGCATATCTTTCTGTTCTTGGAGCTCTTCGTTTTCCCACAGGTCTCGGGTCATTTCCAAGAGGGACCTGGGTAAACATCCGTACAATAACTCGAATGAGGAACACCCCAGACTACTTTGTTTCTGTGATCTTATCACGTAAAGAGCCAAAGGTAGTAATCAGTCCCAGTTTGTGCCTTCCGAGGATAACATCTTTTTCAGGGTTGTTTTCAGTGTTTGATTATACCTCTCGACGAGACCATCGGTCTGAGGGTGGTACACTGACGTCTTTAGATGTTTAATGTCTAGGTATTTGCATACTTCCCTCATGAGTTTGGACGTAAAAGGGGTACCCTGGTCCGTCAAGACTTCCTTCGGGAAACCAACGCGAGCAAACAGTTTCACAAATCTTTCTGCAATGGCCGCAGTGGTAGGGGACTTCAAGGGGAATGCCTCCACAAACCTAGTGGCGTAATCCACAATGACCAGGGCGTATACATTTCCTTTTGTGGATCTGGGTAATGGCCCTATAAGGTCCATGCCTACGCGTTCAAAAGGAACCCCTATGATAGGCAAGGGTTGTAGTGGGGCTACGCTGGGTCGATGGGTGTTCTTCCTTTGGCACACCTCGCATCTGGCACAATAGTCTTGCACATCCTTATATACCCCTGGCCAGAAAAAATGGCGGGTTGTGCTCTCGGTGGTTTTCTCTTTCCCGGCTTGTCCTGCCGTGAGATGGGAGTGGGCGAAAAACATCACTTGTTCTCGGAAAGAAGTAGGTACTAACAGTTGGCAACAGCTGGTTCCGGTGGCCTGTCTATATAGCAGGTCATTTTTAATCAGGAATCTGGGATACGAGGGGGAGGGAGTATCCTGAGTCTGGTGAGCACTGTCCCACGCGTTAACAAGAGATCTGTCTTCGCTCTGCGTGAATCGGAAACTCCTATTTATCACCCAAGGATCAGGAGTTAGTAATGCGGGAGAGGGGCTTTCCTTCTTGGAGCGACTCAGTTTTAATTTCTCTCTAAAAAGGGATAGGAACTCCGGGTTATCGGTACCCAATATCATCTCTTCCGGTACGCTGTCTACCACCCCTACCCGTACCCTACCTATCACCCCATTCGGGAGTTCCACAGGGATGGAAGCCACAGGGTATGGTTTCACATCTCCGTGGACACAGCGGATGTACACCTGGGTCTCCTGTAGGTACTGGTCGGGCCGGACAAATAGCACCTGGACTACTGACTGCTTACACCCAGAATCAAGGAGGGCTTTCGTTTTGAAACCATTCATCCCCATACTCACGTGGAAGGAGCTGCCCAACTCAGCGGAATACATCACAGTCTTTGGGAGGTATCCCACCTCCATCGGTTCCTCCATTGGTCTTTTGCGGGGACACATCCGGGCTATGTGTCCCCACTCTCCGCATTCATAGCACTGGGGTCCCTTAAAGAGAGGGGGGAGCACTCCGCCGGGCCGTGGTCTGGGCACTTCTATCGGGGGGCCTTGGTTTCCTTTCGCTCTTTGGTGGTGGGAGACCTTTGCTGAATTTCTCTGCCTCTCCGGTACCAATGCGGGGCTGGACCCGGGCATATTGGGCCGCCATCTCAATCGCTTGGTCTACCTCCAACCCTACGTGTTGGCGCAACCACCTTTGCGTAACATAGGGTAGAGCGTCCATAAATTGTTCCAGATATACTTTATTGAGGATTTCCTCCTTACTACAGGTCTCCGGTTTAAGCCATTTGTTGGCGGCCATCCTCAACCGGAAGAACAGTGTTTTAGGATTTTCTCCGGGAAGGCCTCTTTCTTTCCTGAATTTTACGCGATAGGCTTCGGGATGCAGGCCTAGATGGTCGAGAATGACTTCCTTCACCACCAAATATGGAGTGTTGCCTATGGCATTCGCCGCTTGGTAGGCAGACTGGGCTTCCCCAGTGAGGAGGGGGGCAAGGAAGAACGGCCATTTGTCCTCGGGCCATCCTAATGCCCTGGCTGCTCGCTCGAAGTTTAACAGGATGGCATCCGGGTCTTCCCCTGGAAGGTATTTCTGTAGGGAAATAACAGAAGGATGTGGGTTGTGAGGGCGAGCTTCTCCGGTAAACAGAGTAGGGGGAGGCTGAGCGCTCTTTAGCCCTTCTATCTGGGCCGTTAACGAAGTCTTGAATAACTCCCGGTCTGCCTGAGCGGCGGATAACTGCCGTTCCACTGCCCACTCTAGTTTCTGTTGACCCTTGATGATATGCTCGATTAGGGTATCCATCTTTGTATCACAGATGGGGGATGGAACTGATCCCACTTCTGACACCACATGTCCCAGGTCAGGGGAACCCTCTGAGGTAGTGTTGAGGATGGAGGTACTAGCCAAGGGCGCAGAAGGAACGATAGAGCCAGAGTCTTTAACCAATGCTTTTAAGGAGGGTTTTATTTTTGTATAACAACGTCTCTGTCTACTGGTTAACCGCTCCCGGGCAAATGGGCGGGGTCAAAGGGCGGTTTCCGCGCTGGCTCCAGGTTGCTTCACCGGACCCACGGGACGGACTGCTGCTCTTCTTCTCTCGTCGCTCCCGGTTTGCCCAAAAACAAAGCAGAAACGGGAGTCAGGCATCCATATATACAAACAGCTGTTAGGGCCGGGGGTGAGGGACACAACAGGTGAAGGTGCACTTCGCTACACGCAGTGAAGGAGTGTTTGTGTAAGGAAGGGTCTTGGTGGGGAATATTTTACACGGGTCTGAACAAGTTAGGGAGGCAGAGGCGGAGATACGTGCTGAGCCACCCAACCCGCTATCCGGCCCCGTACCTGTTTCAGCCACGCCCCTCCCCTGGGTGCGTGGCAGGGCGACTCGTGGGTCCGTTGGCCTCCGGGCTGCGTCTCTGCTTTTCCGCTCCACTCCTACCGACTTAGTTCGTCGTCACTGGTCTCTTCTCGGCTCTCGGCTCTTGATCCTCCTCGCTCCTCCAGGGATACGCCGTCCGTCTTCCATGGGGCTGCTCTTCCTTTTACTGTTTCCGGCCAGGTGTGGGGCGGGGCTTCGTCCACCCAGGCTGCCGAATTAAAGGGACCTCCGTCCGCCTTCTCACTCGGCCACCCGGAATCTTGTTCTTCTGTCCATGGGTGTACCGGCAGCTGTTGGGAACCAAAGGCAGGAGGTAAAAGGGTGGTGGCGTCCCACCAATTACAATGCAGTTCAGTGTCCTCAGTGTCCAGCGGAGGGACCCCGTCACACATATACATTAGGGGGCGGGGGGACGTTAGGGGAAAAGTAGTCCGTATGGGCGTATGGATACAGTGATTGCACGCAGCGTTCGGCATCGTCACAACGCTTGCGAGAGGCGCAATGGCGTGTGGGCGTGACGTCACGTCAACGCGACGTTCGCTGTCCGGACCGGAGCGCAGGAAGGAGCAAGGGAACAAAACATGACATGCGGGGAGGAGCGGCGGCGCAGGACCGACACACATCATTGGAGTGTCCAGCGCGGGGAGGAGCGGCGATGCTGGTGGGAGCGCAGGAAGGAGCAAGGGACACACACCCGACATGCGGGGAGGAGCGGCGGCGCGGGAGCTGGTAAGTACGCTCTGCTGCTCCCGCTGATGGCCGCTCTGCTGCACATCTCCTGCAGCGGTGCTGCCCCCTGCCCCCTTCTGCCCCGGACAACGTCGGGGCGGGCTGCTAGTGAGTATATAGAGTGGTGTCTTGAAAACGAATGATGGCAGTTTTCATACCATGTTATGGATTAAAGGACTAAAGTCTATGTCTGTGAGGAAGAGAAATTGACGACCACAAATATACATATTTGTTCAAACAGTTCACACATTGTATGTGTGCTGCACTGCACAGCACACATCCAGTGTGTGATTTTAAAAGAATATGTATCAGAATAAGATTTTGTAGTGGAAAGGTGTACTTCCAGAACAAAACCTATGCTAGACTTCATGCATAAACCTTTGCATTAAGGTACGCAGGTGTGTGCGTAGTACTGGGCTGCCTGTTTGTGTGGCAGTGCAGGGGAGCAGACCAGAGTGGGCCGTATTTTGTCAACGTGTTTTCTCTGCTCTCTTTCACTTTTAGTTGCTGCACTGTATTGCCCTACATTTTAGATGATTTGCCTCTGAGTATATAAACACCTCACAGAGCATCCAAGAAACACATGTTGGAGGCCATATTTTGCAATATGTAATACAAAATCTGATTTCTAATCAATTATTGGTTTAATGTCTTGGGAGGATGAATAATATCCTAAAGCAAAAGTTGTTTGTTAACAGTCACATCAAGAGAGGGATGAGAAAAAAAAAGAAGATGGTTACATTGCTAAGAATACAAGAGACTGCGAATTTATGACTCACTTGAGGTTGACTGGCAGTAGGATACAGGCATGGAAAGGGAAATATTTACTCAAATACGGATGCATATATTATAGACTTTTAGTTAACGCAGCAATGGAATTAAGCTCTTGTAAGGTGTGCCATATGTAAAGTAGCCACGAGAACCTTCACACATTTTGCCACATCTTCACTTCTGATGTGTGGGTGCACAAAAAAAGTGGGTGAGGTGTGATTCAACATTGAAGATATGAAAGTGTGGAAGGATCAAAATCCATGATAATTTCCAGGATTTACTTTTTTTGCAAGTTCTTCTCCAAAGATTTTCTAGTAGGGTCCACTCTCACATTCAATAATGAAACAGAACTTTGTTATTTTTCATAGCATGGGCTTGTGATTGCATGGAAACCATGCACACACAAATAATACAGTGTTTCCAACTTTACTTTTGGGAATAAATGACAGAAGTGACTTTGGGGTATATTTCATGTGAATCTAAATGTCCGTCATGGTTTTACATGTAGGCTGGAACCTTTCCTGTGGTGTTACAAACATGAAAGAGAATGAGGCTTAGTGTGGGGGCAGGTTGACTTCATGTTTCATTAGGACCTGGACATTATTGTCTAAAATAAGTAGTATCTCTCTTTTGATGGAAATCTCTCTTTTGATTGAGGAAGTAAACCCGGACATCCTCTTTCTCACAGAGACGTGGCTGCATGAACAATCAGTCCCTGATCTGGTACAGACTCTTCCACAAGGATACCAAATATTCCGCCGAGACCGTAAAACAGGAATTGGCGGTGGACTAGCAGTGATCCACAAGACAGGCTATGAAATCACCAGCACCCCCGCTTATGTCCCAGATAGTGAATGCCTTCCCTTCACTATAAAACTTAGTCCCATTAACACGTTCTCAGGTATACTTATATACCGCCCACCCGGGACGCAAGGACAATTCCTCTCTAACCTTGCCCCTATGGTCGTAAACCTCGCTCTTAGCTCTGCTAATTTCACGCTCCTGGGAGACCTGAATACTCACCTTGATGATCCTAATGACTCAAACGCCAGAGAACTATCCTCCAGTTTAGGTGCCCTCGAACTACAGCAATTAGTCCTGGGGTCCACCCATCACAAAGGCCATCTTCTGGATCCTGTATTCAGTAATTGCCCGAATCTACAAGTTGGAAATCCCTCTCCCCTCCCCTGGACAGATCACTTCCTTATTCCTCTCACATGGACCCTTCCCAATCACCCCCTACAAAAACCCACGACTGTCCAAAAGTCACGTAATTGGTCCAAACTTCCCCAGCCGCAATGGCTGGAGATCTTGGATTCGACCAAACCGACAAAAACCTCCGACCCTATAGAGGGCAACGAGCACTATAACAGCTGGATCACCAAATCTCTAGATTTGGTACTCCCACTCAAACGTACCAACCCCAAGCGGGGGGACGCGAATGCCCCGTGGTATACCACTGATTTACGAGACGCCAAACTAAATTGTAAGAGAATAGAGAGGAAATGGCGCCTCGACTACTCACCAACGGAAAAAACAACCTACAGGGCAGCAATCAAATGCTACAAAACTAGCATTAAACTAGCGCAGGCAAAGTATTTTGAGGAAAAAATTGACAAGGCTGCCTCCAAACCCAAGGAGATCTATCGGATAGCCAAATCTCTCCTTCAACTACCAGAGACACCCAAGGAGCACGGTAACACTCAAGCTCACTGCGATGAGCTAGCGGACTTCTTCTATCATAAAATAGAAATCATTAACTCCTCTTTTACGCAAAACGGCCCTCCGACTAGCTGCCACCCAGACATAGATCCCGCGTCAGTTTCACCCGCTACCCTCACATATATCCCGCCCCTGGACCTTAGTCACTTAGAGAGTATCATGCAGCAGGTCAAATCAGGATCACCCACTGACCCAGCTCCCCCAAGAGCACTCATCCCGATCATCAGTCGGATCTCACCCACTATTCTGGACCTGCCTAACTCCTCTCTCAATGCTGGCATTGTCCCGCCCCCATGGAAGTGAGCAATGGTCAAGGCCCTATTAAAGAAACCAAGCCTGGATCAAAACAACCCCTCCAACTATAGACCTATTTCCCTGCTACCCTGGCTCAGCAAACTATTGGAAAAGTATGTCAATTCAATCGTGACACACTTTTTGGAATCAAATGCCGTACTTGATTCCTCACAAACGGGCTTTCGGCCCCTTCACGGAACAGAAACAGCCTTGGTTGCAGTGACGGAGGAGGCAAGGAGGATCCTGGATGGTGGTGGGTCATCAGCCATCGTTCTCCTCGACCTTAGTGCCGCCTTCGACACTGTAAACCATAACATCCTTCTCCACCGGCTCAGTAGGATAGGCATCTCAGGAACAGCGAACACCTGGCTGAGATCCTTTCTCACGGACCGTTCCTTTCAGATATTTGAGAAAGACTTCACTTCTCCCTGCAAACCCTTGAGATGTGGAGTGCCCCAGGGTTCCTCCCTGAGCCCCACCCTTTTTAATGTTTACCTCAGCCCACTGGCTGATGTCGTCCGCCCCTTTGGAGTAAAAATTATCACCTATGCGGACGACACACAGCTTGTGGTAGCATTGGACCCCCCTCTCAACTCCCACCACAGCCTACACAAATGTTTGGAAGCAGTCGCCGCCTGGATGACGGCCTCCTGCTTAAAACTAAATGGGGAGAAAAGAGAGATTATGCTCCTGGGAAATACCATCCCCAAATCCATCGACTCCATCTGGCCCCCCTGCTTAGGCTGCCCTCCCGTACCCAAAGAACAAATCAAAAGCCTCGACATCTGGCTAGACGGAACTCTCAATTTTAATTACCAGGCAACCAAGCTCTCTGCCACATGCTTCGGGCTTTTGAGGCTACTACGTAAGATTCTCCCCCTTCTCCCTCGCCAATCAAGATGGATTATGATCCAAGGGCTGATCTTATCTCGCCTTGACTGTGGAAACGCCCTATAGCTTGAGGCCCCACAGTCCACGCTTAACAGACTGTAAATTGTCCAAAACTGTGCCGCCAGGACTCTTCTTGATATTCCTCGACGAGTCTCTGTCAAAGCCCGACTGAAAGATCTGCATTGGCTCCCGGTAAAATCGAGGCTTGAATTCAAAGCCATGTGTATTGCCCATCGCTCCTATTGGGGAACAGGCCCCGATATCAATCGTCCCCTTGTAAAAGCTTATCATCCCAATCGACACCTCAGATCCGGAACATCTTTTCTCACCACAGTACCTCGAATTAAGAAAGCAAGGTGTGGAGGCCGTTCACTCTCCTTCAACCTAGCCAAGATCTGGAACACGCTCCCCCTCACAATCAGATCAGAACCTAATCTATTGACCTTCCGAAAGCTTCTTAAAACCTGGCTTTTTAATAAACCTATATAACACGCAGCGTACTCTCCCCTAGCCCAACCTCTGCAGCGCTGGGACGCCCCAGGGTAGCCATCGCGCTATATAAATTATCTTTTCATTTCATTTCAGTTTGTCAGCAAAATTGGTTTAAAATGTGCATTATTTGCTGTCTAACTTTGTGCTCCTCCTGTTTCTCTTGTGACATTGACAGAGTCACTTTTTCCTCCTATGTCCTCTCAACTGAGTTTTGAAGTATCTCTCACATGATTCTTAACTATTAATTCCTCTAAAATGTTTTCCTTTGAGGGACAGGAGAAGATGTTGTTTCTTCTAAACTGTGTAATAGAACCCTATCCTTTGCCATCTCTACTAGAATGCAGGTCTACTTTGAACTTTCACTTTAAACACTGACATTGAACCATCTCTTAACACTTGGTCCACTTAGTATGAGTGGACCACAGCCATCTCTTCTTGTAGCGTTGCTCTGCCCTACTTTTCTCCTGCTCATGTCCAACATGAATACAATTTGATGCTCATACCTACCCACTGGTCTTGCCCAATGGCTGCCTTCAATTCACCATCATTTTATTATCACAAAACCCTATTCAAGACCATCGATTTAAAAAGTACCTGACTTGCTTTGCATTCCACTTGGTTCCAGTGGATGTTCAGACTGAGGGGCTCCTAATCTTTAGGATCTTAATGAGAATGGAGAGCGGCATTGACTGAGGAAAATATTTAGACTTTTGCCTCGTCCTGAAAGAGCATGGGGGCTTGGGTAGCATCCTAGGTTCAAATAATTTATATCTCACTGGAACCAATGAGTTTGGATGTATCCTTTTCTTACAGGAGGTGCTTCATCTTCCACAAAGACACCCTACGTCTCGCTCTTTTCTCAATATCTGGCCAGGCTCGCTTTTTCAAATCTTATCACATCATCAGTTCCATTGGAGTGCCTTCAATCATTCACACTAGTCTGCATCAAACTTTCTCATGATGATCATCCCATGACTACCTTGCAAAGTAACCTGCTTTAGGATTCAATACATTTGTCTCCAACTTAACAGTTCCAAAGCCGAACTAATCCTTTTCAGGAACAAAGAAAGCAAACTCTTCGACCAACTAAAACACTTGCTGCCTTATTTAGAGTTCATCAGACCAGGTGCCCCACTATGAAGTGGAGGAACTCCTGTTCCACCATTCTCATAGTTCCCCTCCCTGATTAAGAGTCGGGGTAATCACTAAGATTCCAGTCATTAAGTCTCAGCTTGCTCCACTGTATATGAAACATTTGTTTGACGCATCAGTGGCAAAAGTCTCACCCTATTTATGGCAGGGCTGCCGCCACTGATTTACCCTGCCCATGATCCCATGTAAGGCTGGCTGCCCCAGAGAGAGTATAAAAACAACACCCTGTCATGTAGAGAAAAATTCCCAGTGAGTCAGAACCATTTGTTTCTTAGACAAACTTTGTGATTCTTTCTTTCATGTTTCAAAGATTTGAGTTTGATGTGCATTGTTTGATTGTTGGTCGTTAGGTGTAATATTTCTAATTATTTTATTTACTTCTCAATTTTGATGAGTTTGTCTTACCATTTTACTAAATATATAAGAGTGTGATGGGGGACTAGGTAGGTGGGTTAAATATGTTTGTTTCATTTAGTTGTTTGCTAAAGTTAATGCCACATGAGATAGACCCAAGCAAAGTAAACAAACTCCGTAAAGAGTTAAAACTAATAACAAACATCTGTTTTTGGCGTTCTATGATTTTTCGGAATATTGATAGGCGTTTGAAATTTTGAAACTGCATTTTCCAAGGAAGCTCCCAGGGGTAGGCAAGATATATTTCTGACGTGGTGTCTGTTATGAGAACAATGTGCTTACATTCAAGATATCAACAAACTATAAAAACCGAAAAGGGTGACCTCAGAGAAGGCAGTGTTAGAGTACAGAAGGTGCCGTGGCAGCTCAGTAAAACGTGCTCCATTTTCTTTAGTATTTATTTAACAATGTGGAGAAATATTTTATGATGAATGGAAAATCTAACGAAAACCGTACCAAATGAGGAATGGGTTTGGCCTCATACAGGCTCAGTTTTTGAAGGCTAATTTTCCCTGATATATTCTGGCTAATCAAACCTGCTGACATTTATCATGGTAGTAGGTCAAGAGAAAAGGCACAACATGGATTTTAATGTGTTACAAACTTATTCTGCATGTTATGCCTCATTTTCAGGTTGAAAACTCAGAACAGGAAAATGTTGCCACAGCTGGTAAAATACCTCCTGAAATGAAATGAAATGAAAATGCGTCTTATATAGCGCGAAATAGCTGCCCAGGGGCGTCCAAGCGCTGAAATTGCATAAAAATTGTGAGTGGTGAGACTCATTGGCACAGGGAAAGAGAGAAAAACTATTTATTGAACAGAAAAGTTTTCAAATGTTTTCTGAATGAAGTCAGGTCTGTGTTAGACCTTAGTTGGAGTGGTAAGCTGTTCCACAGCTTGGCAGCGTTCACGGTAAAAGAACGGCCGCCTGACCTAGCCCGGTTGACTTTGGGCACCGCTGGCTGAGCGTAGTTGTCTACTGGGGAGGTATGGGGTTATTAGGGAACGGTTAATCATAGGGCCAGTTGCCCAGAATGACTGGTGGGCAATACAGAGGGATTTGAAAGTAATCCGGTCTCTCACAGGGAGCCAATGTAATTTTGCTAATCCAGGTTTAGCAGAGGACCTGCGGGGGATTTGGAGTAGAGTCCGGGCTGCACAGTTCTGGATTACCTGTAACTTCCGCAAAGTGAAGTCAGGAGCTCCCAGATAAAGTGCATTTCCGAAGTCCAGCCTGGAGTGGATCAATCCCTGCACCACAGTCTGCCTAGCTTGGAAAGGTAACAAGGGGAGAATCTTCCTCAGCATTCTAATAATGCCAAAACAGGTGGCAGACAGCTTAACAGCCTGATGGTCCAGCGTTAGGGCTCTGTCCAGCCAAATGCCCAAGCTCTTAATGGCATCCTTTGGTATTGGGGGGGGACCCAAACAAGCCGGCCAGATGGAACTCAGAGAGGATGGGGCCGAGCGTCCCAACATCATAACCTCTGTCTTGTCCCCGTTAAGTTTGAGGCAAGACAGGGTCATCCAGTTGTTCACTTTGCTCAGACATCCAGCCAGATCGACTATGGCCGTAGGGTCCTCAGCCTGCGTCAGTGAGACCACCAACTGAGTATCGTCCGCATAGGTAACGATCTTAATACCATATGGGCGGACGATACCTGCTAGTGGCCTCATATAGACGTTAAACAACGTCGGGCTGAGTGAGGAGCCCTGCGGGACTCCACAGCCCAGGGGTTTACTGGTGGAGATGGTGTTACCCTCAAAAACCTGAAATGTTCTGTTGGACAGAAATGACCTGAGCCACTTCAGCGCTCCTCCTTGGATCCCGATATCTTGAAGATGCTGTAGTAAGATCTCATGGTTTACAGTGTCAAAAGCGGCACTTAGATCGAGGAGGATGACTGCCACCGATCCTCCCCGGTCTAAGATGCCTCTTGTTTCCTCCAGAACTGATAACAAAGCCGATTCCGTCCCATGTTTGGGGCGAAAGCCGGTTTGTGAAGGATCAAGCAATTGATGTTTTTCCAGAAAATCAGTTAAGAGGTTATTAATGTGCTTTTCCAATATCTTACGAATCCAGGGGAGCAAGGAAATGGGACGGTAGTTGTTAAAATTATTCACGTCCATATTAGGTTTTTTGGCAAGTGCCCTCACCATCGCCTGTTTCCTTGCTGGAGGAACCTTATTAGTGGAGATAGAAGCATTTAGGACCTTCAGTATGACCGGACAGATGGTATGATTGACTTCCATTAAGGCGCTCGGAGGAGCTGGATCACTGGGGGAGCCCGATTTAACCTGCGCCATTAATGTGGTCAGGGGGTCCAGGTGTAACATAGGAAACTCATCCAACACTGGTGATGATTTGTCTATTATACCCTGTTTAGGGTGCTCCAAGATTCCACCTGAGGCATTTGGGAAAGTGATTGGGAAGGCTGAATAGATAAGATTCACTTTATTGTGGAAGAAGTCAGCTAACCTGTTACATCGGGCTTGTGGGTCATCACTATTTATGGGGGCCTGAGGAAGTTGAGTGAGGCCTTTTACTATCTGGTAAATCTCATTCGAGCTGGAGCTGGCTTCAAGGATCTTTTGTGAATAATAGTGAGTCTGTGCTTTCTTTATTTCTATTTTATAATCCCTGATAGATTTCCTGTACAAAATTTTGTCCAGATTAGTGTAGTCTAGACACCATTTTCTTTCTAGCCTTTTGCATTTACGTTTGACATCTCTGAGTTCCTCCGAGTACCAAGGGGCTGAGGTCCTAGATCTCTTTGCCTGAATTATCTTAGATGGAAGTATGGTATTCAATGATGTCGTTATCCATTTATTGAATTCTTCATTGGCTAACAATGGATCAGCACTGATCGGTGGGATGGTGGCTTGTAGCTCATCGGTCCATTTGTCTGGAGGAAGTTTGGACCAATTTCGGGCGATTCGTGCTCCTGGGTTCAAAGCGGGGGGTTTATGTGTGTACCAATTTAGAGGGACTAGGCAGTGGTCTGTCCATGAGAGCACAGTAGGAGGTTTGGCCTCTAAATTTGAACAGTTACTCCTCATAGCATAATGGTATTTTCCTGGCCATGAGAGCACAGTAGGAGGTTTGGCCTCTAAATTTGAACAGTTACTCCTTATAGCATAATGGTATTTTCCTGGCATGGAAAACACCGTATTGCACCCAACTTGTAATGAGGGCCCAAATGTCACATTTGTAATGTAGCTACCACAAGTCCACAGACCTTCATTGCATTGGGTTCTCTCTAAGACTTAGGGGCCCATTAGGATGTCAGGCGGATTGCCTCCGCCAGCCTGGCGGGGGCAATCCGCCTGACATCCTTCCCTGAATTCCCCCCCGCCATATTACAATGGCGGGGGTACTGCAGTGTAGAAAAACACCGAGCGCCACTTTTCCGCCCCGGTTGCCTTGCGGCCGGGCAGGAAATGTTTAATATGGTGGCGGTGTCTATTAGACACCGCCAGCCATATTATAATGGGCTTTGGTAGATACCATTCTGTGGCGGCAATGCCGCCACGGAAAGGCATGCGGTCTTCACTCTGGGGGCCCCCTGCGGGCCCCCAGAGTGAAGGAGTGGTGGGAATTGCACATGGGGGGGGGTACCTGTGGTACCCCCCTTCATTTGCATAAGCAAAGCGGCAGGCACCTCGCGGTGCCTGCCGCTTTATTTATGCAAATGCTGAAAAGCATTTCTAGCATTGTGGCGGGCGGTGCAGAGAGCACCGCCCGCCACAATGCTAGAAATGCAGGATGTGCCCGCCACAGTGGCGGGCACATCCTAATGCCACCCCCGGGACCCCCCGCCCTTATGGCGGGCGGTCCCAAACCCCGCTAGGATGACGGGCGGACTTTCCTAATGACCCCCTAAATCTGTGGTGCTGTATCCTTAGTTTAACTAACACTCAAATGTGAAAGGTCATGTTTTTCCTTTTCAGAAAGGTCTTTGGCAGACACCGAGAAAATGTAGTTGTGCAGAAGAAGCAAAAGCACCGTGGTAACCAGCTTAGAGTTTGTATGTCCAAGGATAATCACCGGAGTAACAAGGCACGATCACACCTCCACTTCCCTGAAAAATCTTAAGTGGCTCCCGATTGAAGGACGCTGCTGCTTCAGAGCAGCCTTCCTCACTCATAAAGTCCTTCACACTGGGAAACCAGCCTACCTTGCATCCAAGATCTCAAAGACAGGCCAAACAAGAATTCTCCTTTTTGAACAGTGCCCCCAAAATCTGGACACCTCCCAGCCCATATCAGGACACACCCTTCCTTTATGGGTTTCACAAGACAATTAAAAGACTTTCTCCTCAATCAGTACCTTAACACGCAGGACTCTACTCACATCGCTCACAACTGAACTCGTTTCCCCAGGTTATCTATTGTCCTGTGACCCGATCCTCAACAAGTTTGTAATTTTCGTAACTTATGCCACTTTCACACTGCTTTGATTATGTCTGTAAAGCGCTCTGATACTCCCGGATCTTGCCAGCGCTATATAAAACTCTTTAAATAAATGAAATATGTCAGAGCAGTCATTAATCAGTCTGGATGGACATGGTGGCCATTTTTCCTTGTTAGGTCTGGCAACTGACGGATTTGGTAGTTGGAAAACACTGTGTCACCAATTTCTCAAAAAGGTACAGCAAGAAGTAAAGATTGATAGGGCTTTAATAAGTCCGGTTTAGTTTGACTTTCATGTGTATTTCTTGGTTTGCCGTTGCTTGATTGGGTGTCCATGAAGCCCATGGAATTTCAGGGATGTTACATTGTCCCCTCTGTGATTATATTAGGTTTTGGTGATGGTAATTTAAATAATCCTTTTGCTGAATGAAGTATAATTTGTCATACAATAGGCTTATCTATTTACTTTGTTGACTCAATGACATTTTAGTTGCTGACTTGCACTATTTTATTTAGGAAGCGGGTGCTACTTGGAGGCCTTAGCCTGCCACAAAACACAGTGGTAATATCCTTCGTATGCTCATTTGTTATATTTTGCTGTCATGATAAAATGTTGCTGGATTTACATCTGTTTTTATTAACAAAGAATCGAGATGCACGCATCTGGGTTTTCTTAAAGATGCAAAGAAATTACTGCCCCTTTGCCAAAAGAATCTTCTCTTTTTTAACTTATTTTTATTATAGTACTGCATTATTTGTTACAATAATTTGCACTTTTTAAATTTTACAATTCATGTAATCTGTGCATCGGGCCTCTAGCAAGGTTACGTTTCGGCATGCATGAGGTATCTTGTTTTATTCACCCAGGTCCTATTGGTGTGCATTAGCATTCATTGCAATCAGGATGCAGAAAATGCAGTACGAAGAATTAGATCAACAAGGGAAACAACCCAACTACAACTTGCAGCAGTGACTAGTGTCAGTATTTCTTCAAGAACATAGAGAGGCATTATGATGGCGGGCGGACTAAAGTCTGCCCACCCTTGTTGCAGTGACTAGGACCGCCCGCCTGTAACCCGGCAGTCCCGCACCACAGATTATGATGAGGCCGCCACCATGGCGGTTGCATTCGGGCCGTTTAACAATGCAGCGGGTGCTGCTGCAGCACCCACCGCAATGCTAAACAGCCATGTCGTGCATTTCTGTGCACTACGTGGAAGGCACCACGCGGTGCCTACCACTTTGTGCACGAAAATGTAGGGGGTACCATGGGTACTCCCCAGTGTACCCCCAAACAAGGGGGG
Source organism: Lissotriton helveticus (assembly GCF_964261635.1). NCBI lineage: Eukaryota > Metazoa > Chordata > Amphibia > Caudata > Salamandridae > Lissotriton > Lissotriton helveticus. The sequence goes on from NC_136069.1 coordinate 896,250,323, forward strand.
CCTGCAACGGGCCCCCAAATGCAATCCCCGCCAGCCGGTGAATGGTGGTTTCACCGCCATACACCGGCTAGTGGGGATGCACCGTCACCATTTTACAGATGCTGACCGCTCTGCCAGGCAATCAGAACGATTGCCTGTGGTGGATCCGTGGTGGGCAGTCTTTGCACCCGCCACAGTCAAATTCCCCCTGCCATCCTAATTTGGTGGGGGGAAATCACTGTCCGATGGCGGAGGGCCTGCATTGCTGGCGGTGGTGGGCCCTCGACCATCATAATGAGCCCCAATAATTACCATTCATTTAGAACCTTATCCGAGCAGGGCGTCAGACCACCATTCAAGGTCAAATGGTCGGTAGATGGGGGGTGGGATCCTCAGTGTTTGGTGATAGTTCTCTTTCCCATGTTTTGGAGGCCCTGGCTGTTCATAGTCTCCTTGTGTGGTGGGGGGTATTATGTTACGTTATCAGTGTTTCATCACAAAAGAAGCAATATTTTACTGTGTATGCCTTTAGCATTCATCTCTTACAATGCAAATGTCACCTTTTGACTCCTTTCCATAACACTTTACTTTGAGGGTACAGGTAACTTCCTTGGTTCACTATTGTTGTAAATCAAGACGTTGCTTCATAATGATATTTTCGTTTTATTACAGTTGGGGCAACACATACAAATACACCCAACAATTACCAATCACTTCTAATCACAAAATGCTAGTCTTTACCTTTGCTTTTGTCTTCTTTCTCGCTGCACATATTACGGAAACTGGGCCATTTGATTTTGCATTATTTTTCTCCAGTTTATTTTATATGGTCTTAAATAAATATTAAGGAAACTATGTAGGAAACTTTTGCTAGACACATTTATTCCTGTAAATATATAACATATTTTAGACATAAGAAATTGTATTCCATGAGTACCCATTTTTATAAACTTGAGGGCATATTTACAAGATAATGACACAGCGCGGCACTGCATACCATCTTGCAGCGACGAGCTGCATCATTAGGAAAGTATAGGGTTTGCACTCCCTAAAGTGCGCATAAATGTTTGGCCGGCCCAACATTCATGCGCACTTAGCATGTTCTCCATGCAGGCTGCATTACAGCCTGCATGGAGAACATGCCCAGCCTCCCATTCTTTGGCTGAGCGCTGATCCACGGCGCTCAGACCAATCAGAACGCTGCATTGCAGCTTTATGATTGGCTATCAAGATGCTGATTGCCAGGTGCCTCCTGCTTCCTGCTTCCTACCCTGGAAACAGGGAAGAGGACCAAGAGGAGGCGGCAGCGACGGTGGGTGGCAGCGGTAGACAGGTAAGTATGTATTTTATGTTATTTATTTATTTAATTGGAAACAATGTATTTCCTCTTAAACTGACAAATTTTACCAGGACAAAGGAAGAAAAAATATTGTATGCTTTTATTGCTGTGTTACTTGACATTATGGGGCTGATTATGATGTTGGTCGGAAAGGCTCAGAACGACAGTTAGATTCCCCTAAACCGTATCAGAACCTATGTTGCCGACTCTGTCGGAAACATTTCCGACCGACCGATTACGATGTTCTCAGTCAGCAACCAAACCATTTGGTCAGTCCGAATCGGTTCCGACCGGCATTCGGACACTCCGAGTCTGTCGAAGCCGAATCGTACAGCTCTCCGTTTCCGACCGACGTATTACGATGACTTATTCTGACAGCCTTTCCGAATCAGTCTGTCCAACACAAATAGGCTGTCGGAAACTGACTTTGAGAGGCCCCTAGCAGGCCCCCCTTCCTCCTGAGGCCTCCGGTTGGGGCTGTTGGAGCACCCATGGGACCCCTCTACAATACCATGCACAGTGTTGCAGGCACCATGGGTTGCCCGCCACAGGGTGCAGGGTTTTCCGCAACCACCCCTTTTTTCAATGGGAGCCTGTGTTGTCGGTTGGAACACAGGCTCCCATTGAAGTCAATGGGAGATTTTCCGAATGTTCTTTGGAAGCATCGTAATCGGTTGGTCGGACTCGCCAAACGCGAGTCGGTCGGAACCGATTCTGACAAGTAGTCAGTCGGTTTGCTTTCTCACCAACATCATAATCAGCCCCTAAATGTGGTAGACAGATTGAGATAAACATAGGGGCCTATTCACAAACTGTATTTTGCAATATGTGAGTAGCACTTCAGTAGTATTGTTCACATGTTACAAAATGCTATTCAATTACCTCTGTGTGGAGACCTCCGCATAGTGACTGCTGAACTAGACATCCTATACGCAGAAATTGAGGAATGCTTAACTTTTCTAGACACAGGATTATTTAGGGTAGGTGATGAATGGGAGGAGATAGAGGGAAGATATGTGGTGGTGAAAATGGCATAGTACTGTACATATCCTTTCAAATATGGACAATATACAAAAGCTGTGAGCGAATTATAATCTCAGTAAAGAATTGTTAAAATAAAATAAATTAAACATTTGAATCTGTTAAAAAAAAAATAATAATGTACATTTATTCTATACATAACTTTTAAAACAATAAATAAAAATAAAGATTGCACTTGATTTTTTTAAAATATATTTAGGAAATATTATTCAACAATTAAATAAATATATTTGAATTCATTATTTAATTCACATTTAATTTCCTGTGTTAACATTTTATTTGATTAATTCTATGTTTAAAATACATATATATAATGTTGCTAAATTCATATTTCATATTAAAATATTTAAATTATTTGGTTTGAATATTAATAAACTTTAATATTTTTTCTTATACTTTCCCATAGGGAGAGCTCTACCTCAGTGCCTGAGGTCTCCACCTAGGTGTGAAAAGTACCCAGTAGTAATTTTACATTCCTAAATCCTGGTATATGAGGATCCTTAAAGAGTTGGAGGCATGTAAGTTTGCACCTAGGAGTAACTTTACATTCAGAAATGGTAAATAGAAAAAAATGTAAGGTTCCTGCAAGATATAATAGCAGATTTACACATGATTGAATTTTAACACGCACATTTACCTTTGTGAATAGGGCTCCATAGGTTTTCACTTGTCTCTCCATGTAAATAGCAGAACTAGAGCAATGTCTGGCTCTCTGTTGTGTAATAGGCTGCTGTTTGTGGACTAGGATGCCTTAATTTAGACAAATAGTAGATTTGTAGTACATACTTAGCGATCCATTTCCTCCATATTTCATCAGGTGCAAAATATCTTTACGTGATTCCCCTGTTGTACAACTAGTAAAATAATGCAAAATGAGCTTGCTGATTTTTTTGTGCAAGTCCAGAGTTTCTTTAATGTGGTAAAGGCTTGTTTAATAGACAGATCAGAATATTCTTCTCAGGCTTTTATTTTGCCTTCCTCTATGCAGTTGAGTGTCCAATTAATGTACTGGGCATGGAGGCAGACAAAAGAAATTGTCCAAAAATTAATCATGCCAAAACTGACTTTGGTTTACTCTACTGAAGAGCAAAATTGGATTAAATAATGAGCTTTAGGCAAACTAGAAATAGCAATGTCAAAGTTAATAGGTCTCACCTTTGGGGCCTATTGGCTTTGCAAATGGTTTCAGCCATGCTGCACAGCATCTCTGAAGCTGTGCAGTATGGCTAATAAACAGAAAAAAGCCTATGAAGCTGGTTGGTTCATTTTGTGGGAATGCACATCAAGCATGTGCATAGCCTGCAAAATGATGCGAGTTAAAGTGAATGGGTAAATGAAAAAAGTAGCACAAGCGGGTTGGTGAAAGAACGCAGGTGGGGGAAGTAACACGCAGGGTAGATTCACGGAGGGTGGAAAGCAACAGGAGGGTGGGCAGAAGCAACACTAGGGGAACCAACAAGGCGGGCACAGGCAGGGAACACAACATGGTGGGCTTGGAGAGGGAAACAGAGACCGAGCACTGTGGAGAGACTTGCGAATTGAATGAACAAACAGGAGTGCAGCATGGACTTCGAGGGCACTGGAGAGCATTTCAAGAGGCAAACCTGTATGCAAATTAACGCTTAAGTAAAATAGGCTCAAAGAAAAAAGTTATGGAAAATTAATTTTTTTGTAATGTTCTGAAAAGATATATGCTGCAAGAACTGGGCAAACAGGATGAATGTTACATCTGCATGGAGTCTCATGGAACGCATAAGAAAAGTGTGGTTATATATATTTTTTTAAAATTATGATAGTGTTAACAGTAAGAAATTAAATGTGGATGTGGAATATAGAAAACCCCTTTATTAAACGGTTTAAAACGGACAGTGCAGAGGAGAACAAGTGGAAGGGAAAATCTGTATAAAACGGTAAACACACTGGAGCAGGTCAAAGGAAAAAGGTGTTGAAAGTAAAACATATATAATGTTATGAAAAGAAATGCGCTGGAAAATATGGAAAAACACAGAGAATGTGTCAAATGTGTGCACTCTCAAAAAAAACAAAAAAACGTTCCTGAAAAGCAGATACTTGTGTAAGAATAAAAGGAGACAGAGAGATAGCAAACAGGCTATGCTCCACGGCAGGGTCAAAAGCTAGATGAATGGGCTAAAACAAATAAAAGCATCAAAGAGTAAGCTGGATAATAAAAGTGATAAAACAAAAATCGAAAGGAAAGCAATAGATGGAGCTGTTTTCCAAGTCCACTATCAACATGTCCTTAACACGTCTTTCTGAACCTGACAGCTGCTGTGCCTGGAAGGCTTCAACCCAAAATCTGGAATTATCCGAGGTTTTGACTGAACACAGAAAACCATCTGTATTACCTCTGCTTATGCCTCTCTACACCACAAAATGTGACTTATTCTGATTAGATAACATTTCAATCAGCAGAAGTAGATCATGTGAAAATTGAAAATCTCCAACTGGATTCAATTCTGCTAGTCCATCCAATCTGAACATATCATATAACGTTTCCAATTGTTGTCTTGGTTGTGGGCCACTTTGTTGTGTGTACTGTGTCAGACACATTTTAACGCCTTAACTGCAGCGGTTTTTCGCCGTGGTGCAGGCGTTCTAAAAGGTGGGCGGGGCTGTGCTGGCCGACGGGAGCACGGAAGGGGTTAAATGCCAGGCTGACTTTATCACTAGGATTAGCTGTGGTCTTTGGCCCCATTGGCACTGCCTTTTTAAATGAAAGAGGCACAGATCTATCACTGTAACCATATGGTAAATGAGACAAAAGTTTTAAGTTTACAACTTTCGGTATTCACAAAGGGCATTTACTACTCGTAAATGGCCTTCGTGAATACTGAAAGTTGTAAAGTTTAAATTTTGGGGTTCAATAAGAGTATTTACAAGTAGCAAATGCCCTTTGTGAATACCAATTCTCATAAAGTTAGAGTTTCGTCTCAGTTTACTTTTGTGAATCAGGCCCTATGTATTTTAACCTTTTTAATATAGGTTCTGTATTACTGTATGTCCAACCGAACCTATATCCATCCTTAAAAATGCATAAACTGCACTGTCCAAAAATTGGATTGAGAGGTTTTGACATTTCCTCTTCACTTGGACATTTACAATATTTCAATGTACGTCAGTTGTAGGACTTGAGTTGCCTAGCGTCCAAATCAATGTTCCTCATTTGTACCTGATAGTCCTATGGCAAAACTGACCCATTGGTTTCTCTACGTTTTACATAAATGTATGTAGATGAGAATAATATGTGGAGCACACTGATCAGGCCCAGATGTAATTTAAATTACACTGGTGTAATTTGCATAATGTCAGGAAATTCACGTAACTGTTCTACATTATTCCCCAAATTACTGTATTATGCCACGTTACATGACCGGCAAAATTATTGCTGTGTTGTAGTACCTATAGTTACAGTGAAGAGAAAAAAAACTTCTTGGCCTCAGTGAATGCAAGGGGCTCATTGTGTTAGAGATAAACATTTAGAAAAAAAATCATTGTGCAGTAATTCAGGTTATGTATCCATTGTCCAGATCATTCGATATCATGTCGTGCCATAGATTCAGTTTTGCGCTATATTTTACTGTAACAATACGTGCTTTGGGAGTATAGGCATGCAAATAATCCCATAAAAGGCTTCGATTGATTAAATCTTAAATTCTACTGGTAATGTTTTACAAGCTGTACTTCAATAGTGTTTGAATTTTGAAGTATAAATTCATTTATGTTCAATTATGTTCTTCTAGAAACAGTGGTTGACAATTAAAATGTTAAATTATACAGCAGCTTCACTAACCACTGCAGTCTATGAATAAGGCAATGGAGAGGATATTTTACAAACAGAATGTTAAAAAAACGAGAGATGTAATTATTCACGTGTGGCTAACTACACAACCAACTTTTGACATAAACGTTTTTAGAACTGCTTCTCTATATTGGGGAGAGCTTCGGCCTCTTGCAACAAATTAGGCAAAAATGTATGAAAACATACAATTGCTGATGGGCACGTTTTTTGGGCGTGCACTTAAAAACAGGATATTTGGTCATAGCATTGGAATTAAATGTTTCTTCCTATCCCCAGACTCCCTGTTTGCCAAAGGAGAACAGGAATGCATCCGCATTAATCACAAATCCGTATTTAAACTTCCTCTCATGTAAGGGTCATAAATTAATTCTAGACAATAAATATGTCATTTTTGAACTGAAGCTTGAAAGTCTTCAAAAAGAGGCCATGAGGCTGCAGCACATGACAAATGAGAAGCGTGCAGGGTGAATGCGTCCCTTGGAAGAGCTGTGTACTTCAAGCTGCCTTCTATGTTTATAAAAATGTTCTATCTGAAAAACAACAGACAGCTGGGTGGACATTTCGGACACAAAAACTTCACAAGTATATAACATTTACGGGTGGGGTGCAAGTGTTTTTATTTTTCTCTGGGGTGCATGCACATTCAGCACATGGCATCATAGAGCTAGGACACAAGATAAAATGTAAATGTAAATTGATACTTGTATAGCGCACTACTCACCCGCAAGGGTCTCAAGGCGCTTGTACGAATACTGCTGTGGAACCCATCCTGGCTTTCCCTGTGAGGTGTCACTCCTGGGCACCCCCAAGGTAGAGGCCAGGCATCCTTAGCGTTGTGGGGGCTGTTGTGGAGATTAAGCAAGCTATTGCCCAGAGTTGCAGAGTGGGACTCCATGATTGGAATAGGCACCAAGGTGAGAATTATCAGGTCGTGGAATTTTGAGCCCAAGACCCGCCGAGGCGGGGAATTATACCCTGGTCCCGGGCTAGATCTCTGCATCAGGGTCTGCCGCTCTAACCATTGAGCCACACTTCTCCACTTGAGCCACACTTCTCCACAAGATAGTACCAAAAACTAAAGAAAGAAGCATATGAAAAACAATGTAGGGATCACACTGTAACTCATTACCAAGCAAGACTCTTGATAATGTCAGGAAGTGTATTCTAGAACTGGGGGACAAGCAGAGCTGAGCATGGGTGTAGCTTCAAGGGGGTGTTTGGGGTGTTACATGATTATTATTATTTGGGGATTTATGCAGCGCAGCAGCTACTTAAAGAGTATCCAAGTGCATAACAGTAAAATGTAACTCAAAAAATAAAAGAACTAAAAGGCTGACCCAAAGAGCCAAGTCTTGAGACGATTCTTGAAGGGCAAAATGTCCGCGGTGGCACAGAGTTGTAGTAGGAAAGCATTCCACTCCTTGGCAGCCAAGTAGGAATAAGAGCTGCTTCTAAATCGAACGAAGAACACCAGCAAAGATTTGGAGGACCTTCACTGGTCTAACCCCAACGACTTCACTGTATCTTGCCTTAAATCATTCTTAAATGATCAAGAACTGACTCAACACTGTGACCAAACAAGTCATATTTAAGGAGAAACTCTAGACCTCATTATCTCGAAAGGGCAGACCATCACCTTGGACTCCCTTACCCTGTGTCACAGGTCCGACCACCACTGCATCCTCTTTTATATTAACAGGGAGATGTCGATGAGGAAGGCTCCACCAACGAAATAAAAAATATGGAAAAGGGACCTAAGATCAATAAACTCTGATAAACTCGCTGCCCACTGTAAATCGACCCTCTCCTCCCAAGCTGACTTGGTTGAGGTGCAGTCACTCACCGACTCCTAAAATTGGAACATCTGCAACATCATGGATGACAATGCTCCAATCCAACAAAAAAATGCCTCAACAAAAATATCCAAACCCTGGTATAATGACAACTTAAACACGGAACGCCACAACCTTAGGGCACTTGAATGTTCCTGGCGATCCAATACCTCCTCGGACCAACTAAAACTCCTTAGAGATGCTAGGAGCCTCTACAACTTACAAATTAAGATCGCTAAGGCTGACTACTTCAGACACCAACTGGATCAAGCAGCAAACCGCCCAAGGAAACTTTTCGAGTTGGTCAAACAGCAGTCAGTTGTAGGTCCAAACCACTCTGACCCTAGTGGCAGCCCACCCTCTTACGACAAACTTGCTGATTTCTTCACTGAGAAAGCTAGACTCATGTCCATTCACCTTGACCTCTTAGAAAAGCGCAGATCTACTAGCCTAAACACCAAGAACAATGCGTCATGGGGCACCTTTACCACATTCAGTGAAAAAGACATCAACAAGATCCTTCAGAATATCAACCTATCCAAGCACTTCAGTGACCCGTTGTACCAGGCCATCTTCAACGGAATCAAGAATGTACTGAGGGAGGAGCTACGCTAGCAACCAAGATGGCCGCGTAAGCTCCCGGCTCCGCCGACCTCCGCCAGTAGCTCATAAATCCTGGTATTTATCCTGAATTTGCACCGGACTCCCGGGTGACTGAGGTGTTCCTGACTCTAAAGGTGCAATCCCAAGATTTCCATCTTCTCGAATGATGAAGATATGCCGTGTTTTTATTCTCGGCCTAACCCAGCGTTGAAGCCGGGGCCTCGATTTCTAACCCATCCGGGTTGGAGTTAAACAACATCGGCCGCGGGACTTGGGCGGCGTCCGGTCTCCTGAAGTGGAGAATATCCTGACTGACTTGGATGGCGAGACTGTGGTCGGTTGAGTCCGAAGATACAGTGGCGTGGCGCGCCGGTCGCTGTGGTCGGGGGTCCGTTGCCCGGAGGCTCTGCTAGGCTCCCGGGGTCGACGGGCTTGGATCCTCACCGGCGGCGAAGGTGTCGATATCGCGAAATTAAGAGCGCCCGCTGTTGCCATCGGCCCCTCCTGTGTCTGATACCCCGGAGTAGTCGACCTCCGGGGTTCAAGACCTGATCTGTCGCTTTGCGAGAGGGGATGGAGCGGGTGGAATATACGGCGTCGCTGCGGAGCGTAATGGACGCTATTGGGGCGATCCACTCGCAGGTCACCGCCATCATCCAGAAAATGGTCGTAACAGTTGACAATATCTGCCTGAGACCGGACTACGACCCCTCGATAGGTTTGAAACAAGCTGTGTTACCCGCGGAGCAGGCTAAGCCTGAGACTGAGGGCCCCGTGCGGAAGCCATATTTGGTGTTTTCTGTCGGCTCCCAAATACCACCTAGCGAGCCTGGGACTATCATAAGCTCATCATGCGCAAGACCGATACCACCCAAGATGGACATAGACGATCTTATACTCCATAATAAGTTCCTCAGTGACTATCGGAGTGACTCATTATCCTTTTCCGTCCAGTTGGCTCAATCACATTCTTGTGTCTTCTCTTTGGTGGACAGTTATCTCCATTAGACTTGTGGACTTCGAGTACTAATATCCTGGTTTCGATCCTACCGTACTGACTTTCACTTTTTGGAACATTTGGATACTTCTATTGAAATGGCGGTTCGAGCGGAGAGGGCTCGCATGAAAAATCGGAGTGACCAGGGTTGAATTTGACTGTCCGAGTTTGATAAAATGGCTTCATTTGCTATGGGACTTGAAACCTATAATGATGTGGGAGTCGGGTGGTTTTTACAAACTCCCCCGGTTGGCTTGTAATTGTAACTTTAAATTGTCTTGATTATATTTAGGGGTGGGTTGCTTCTAGCGGGGGGTAAGGGAGACTGGGGGCCTGTTTGATATCTCCTCCTCCACTCTTTTCCTTCTTTTAGGTTTAGTTCTTGGGCGACAGGCACGCTGCTAGTGGGGTTAGGCCATAGCCATTACAGGGGTGCAGGGTGGGGGGTTTGAGTTATTTTTTTTAATTTTGTCTGTGTTTAGTTCTATGGCCTTTGTTTTTTCCCTTTTTTTCTCCTTTTTACGAGAGGTGGGTTGTCTATCCTGAATCGAATTTTCTCTCTTATCTGGGTGTCTACTCTGGTCTTAAATATCCTGAATCGTGGGTGGGCGGGTCCTGCAGACTGATGCTTACCGAGGTTGTTGATTATTCTGTCTCTCCTTTTTCATATGCTTGTCGACGTTGACGTCTCATACTCTTGTGTATTGATTTCTCTGCATTGGCCTCTTCACCTACATACGGTTGTAATCTATTCTATTGTATGGCACCTGATATTTGTAATGTTTCCTCTTGTTTTTCTTCAATAAAAAGATTTAAAAAAAAAAATGTACTGAAACCCACCTGGACAAGGATTGTAAACGCTTCTCTTTCACAAGGCACGATCCCCAATTGCCTAAAAGTAACCCAGGTATCATCTATACTAAAAAAAAAAAGAACGCAGACAAAGCTGATCTCAAGAACTTCCGCCCTATCTCCAACATCCCCACCCTAGCGAAACTCATAGAAAAATGCGTACAATCCCAACTCAGTGCTCCCATAGAGAATTACCAACTCCTTTACCAGCATCAATCCGGCTTTCGGAAGGGGCACAACACCGAATCGGTGCTCACTCACGTTATGGACTACATTTTAAAAATGCTTGACCAAAATGAATCCTGCGTCCTGATCCTCCTTGACCTTTCCTCTGCATTGAACATGGTTAATCATGACAACCTCCTTGCCATTCTGAAAAACAGGATGGGTTTTTCAGGTCAGGTGCTACCATGGTTCTCCTTCCTTCACCCCACATCTCAAAGAGTCAAGGCAAACCACTCTCTTTCCCAGCCCTCTCCAGTTCTCATGGGGGTTCCCCAAGGGTCCGCCCTATCTCCTATCTTCTTCAACCTGTTCTTGGAACCTTTAGCTAATTCATTAAACTCCACTAACATTCTCTTCCATATGTATGCGGACAATACGCAGCTCCATTTAAAAATCTTTTCCCCGGAAAACATCATCTCACTCAACACTACCCTAACGTCTACTCAAAACTGTTTAACTGAGAACCATCTCCTGCTCAACACCTCCAAAACGAAATTCCTGCTCATCTCCCCTCTGTACCACATCCCCAAGCTAGACCTGTGGCTGAGTCACCTCACTGCCTTCAACTGCACTCCTATCATCATAGACTCAGCCAAATCGCTCGGAGTCACCATGGACAAGCACCTGAATATGAAAAATCATATCAGCAAGGTGTGTAAGGGAGCAAACCACTTGATGAGGACACTCAGAAATGTAAAACCTTTCCTTCCACAAAAGGTTTTCAAGCAGATGATCGAAGCGCTTGTCTTGTTGAGGCTTGACTACGGCAGTGCTACCCTCTGTGGCATGCCCAAATACACCCTGGCCACGCTAATGACATCACTGAACACAGTGGCTAGACTGGTTACAGGCACCAAACGAAATGAGAACATATCCCCAGTCTTAAAATCTCTTAAATGGTTGCCCTACGAAGCACAAATTCAGTTAACGATTGCTGTTCTGACGCACAAGAGCTTCACTTCAATACTCCCAGGTACCTTGCACAAAAACTTGAGCTATCTTGTGGTGTAAGAGCCTCAAGAAGCGCCAATACTTTCCTCTTGAAACCACTCATCCATGGCAAAAAGAGAACTTGTCACAGAGCCTTCTCCGGCGCTGCCCAAAGATATGGAACTCTCGTCCACAGGAAGTACGCAGAATCTCCTCAACGAAGGCGTTCAAATTGGAAGCCAAAAGATTCCTTATGAATAAATTCTTACCCTAATTGGGCTAGGCTCATCTGCTCGAAGACATTGTTTCCTACTTCCATTGAACAATCATTTGTTACTGCTCCTCTTTACCGCATGCTGTGCCCCTTCATTGCCTGCTTATACCTGTTTATTGTATTACCCTCCATGGTGCAATTGTCCTGGAATCTGCGATCAATCCTGTTTTTTTTTTTACTCCTATTTGATGCTGATTTTGCATTTATGTCCTTTCTTTCATCCTAATGTAAAGCGCTCTGATATCCTTCGGGATCTTGTTCGCGCTATATAAAACTTTACAAATCAATAAATAAATAAAGTGCCCTCACCAGTTGATAGATAGTATAAATCTGTGGGACATGTACTGTGGGCCTTTACAATAAAAAGCTGTATGAGCTAGAACTAGGCCTTTGATCCTCACACGTTCCTTCACAGGCAGCCAGTGCAGATGCTTTAGAGCTGGCTGGATGTGAGCTCTCCGACGGAGATGCAACAAGAGTCGAGCGGTGTCATTCTGCACTAGTTGCAATCTCCTCAGGAGGTAGGCAGGCAGCCACAGTAGAGTGAGTTGCCATAGTCCAAATTAGAGGTGATCAAAGTCTGGATCACTGTTTTTTACTGCGGGAGGGTAAGCAAAATCAGAAATCGTTTTATCATTTTTAGCAGGGTAAAACAGGTACCTACTACCCTTGCCACCTGAGGAGCAAGAGACGCTGTTATCAAATTTCACCCCCAGATTACACGCTACCCTGCCGGGGGAGCTGTAGGGGAGACATCCTGTGGCCAAAGGCCATTGTCCCAGGTGGGGGGGCCTGAAGAGTAAGATGTGTGTCTTGCTGGCATTAAATTGGAGGCTGCTGTCACACATCCATTGAATCAAGGCAGTCATACATGCCTTAAATTACTCAGAGCATCAGGGTTATATAGTCTAAAGTGAGGAGAAGTTGCGTATCATCAGTGTACAAAACAATTTGTATGCCAAACGATTCTATCAGAGTTGTTGAGGGGGTCATATACACATTGAACAGTGTGGGGTTCAATGCAGACTCCTGAGGAACTCTACAGCCCAATGACTTGGGTTCTGAGCCGAAAAGGGCCATCCAAACTCATTGAGATCTCTCTGCCAAGAAGGAACGCAGTCACACAAGGCTGACCCACCAACGCCTACAGCACAGAGACGCAACAGGAGAGTGGAATGCGAGACCATATCAAAAGCTGTGGATAGATCTAGAAGAGCCAATGCAACCTGTTTCCCCAATTCCACTGCTAGCCTGATTGTGTCTGCCACCTCCACAAAATCGTCTCAGTGCTGAAGCCCGGGCAAAAGCCCGACTGAGAGGGATGGAGTAGCTTAATTTGCTCTAAAAAAGGCAGAGAGCTGTTCGTTGATCAGCTTCTCCAATATCTTGGCCAGGCTGGAAGCAGAAAGATAGGGCAATAGTTAGCAAGTTTGTATTTATCGGCCAGGGGTTTCTTTAGAAGTGGAATGAGGTTAGCTTGTTTCCAACCACTAGGCACTGTGGCTCGTCAAATCAACTGATTTAGAAGCTGGTTTAGAAGTGGATTGATAGTAGCACAGTTGGAAACCAAGATAGGTGGGGGACATGGGTCATCCGGTAACCTGGATTTGGAAGATCTTAAGGCAGGGGCAGAATCCTCCAGGGAGATCGGAGCAAATTCCTGTAATAATTGGCAATCTGGCTTACATGAGGAGCCGTCAGTACTCATTGGGACATTATTCAAAAGGAATAGGGAGTCCACAATAGTTTTCATTTTGGTATAAAAAAAAATTGAAAGTTGAGTGCAGAGTTTGAAAGGTGTTAAGGGTGGAAGAAGGCCATCTTGATGGGTACATTACTTTACAATTGTAAAGACCTCACCAGATTTGTTATCTGATGAGTCAATCTGAGATGTAAGAAATTCAGATTGAGATTTTTTAATTGCTTTAATTTAATCATTTAAGGCCATTTTGTATATGGAATTATCATTAAGGAGGTACTGGCGCCTCCAGCTCCTTTCCAGTTTCTTGCAAGTTTTCCGCAGTTCCTTAAGCTCCTCATTAAACCAAGTGGATAACTGTCATTCTATTGAGGATTTGGCCTCACTGGGTTTGATGGGAGCAATGCCATCAGTTGCCTGAACAAGCCAGGAATTACCCAACCTGATATTGGCCTCCATTTCAACACTCCTATGAGTGGCACTGAACTCATCTAAAGAGACACTAGCCCAATTTCAGCGCAATAAGTGAGATGTGTCCTGTGAGCCCAGGAGCCTTGATCCAGAAACCATTCCAAGAGGTCCAGGTAAGTTAAATCTGGGGCTTGCTGCTTTAGCATTTTCTCTGCGTTTCTACCACTGTGGGCTGTCCATTATGTAGTGCAAACTCTCCTTGTACGAAGTGGAAGAAAATGACAGTAGGCTTAAATATTTCTGGTCCCAAGGGAACAGTCAGAGGCAGTTGTCCGCAGAAGAGGCTGTGGGGCAAATACTTGCAAACAGGTTGGGTCATGACATGAACTTTACCCATGATGGTAAAGTGGTCTGGACACTCTACCCACTCCTATGTGTCAAGGGCTGCTGACCAGATTCCTTCTTCAGGATGTAGCAGCTACTATGAGTGTAACAACAAATGGCAGCTGAAACAAGACTGGTTTCTGCTTTACACAGGCAAGATGCTGCAAGAGGTAAAATATAGTTACCCTCCTCATGCTGTTTAGGCTTACACAAGGAATTTAGGGATTATGGAAAAATCCAGCCCTCTGTTTTAAACTTCAATAATTTTACCTGGGGGAAGGATGCATGAGTTGAAAGTGTGGAGATGATTTGGAAGCACAGTAGGCTGTTGTGCTGATTATTTTGAAGTGGAGGAATGATGGCATGTTGAATTCAAGCAGATGGCCATTTAGTCACTTATGTGGTTGATGAGATTGGTAGAGCTTTTTTATGTGCAATTTCAAGTGTCAAATTATTTAATTCTCATGGTTTTTATAATGAATATACATGTACCTGTGGAATTATTAATGTTGCATTTGAAGCAATTGTATTTGGAGGTGTAGAAGTGTGTTTATTAACATAGTTTAGTAATGCCACATTTTCGTAGGGACCCTATTTCATTTAAATGGATGCTCTTTTGTTGTTCGGTTCATCGTGTTCCTGCTCATTACCTCTTCTAATCAATGTCCCCCTGCATGTCTTCTCCCTTCACAGTTTTCACGCAGCACAGGACACTGTGAAGCAGTTGAGTATTTTCCTTAGAGAGCATGTATTGTGAATGCAACTTTCTCCATGTTTATAGTGTAACTTTCTGAAGGACACTTCCACTGGAAGGTCCAATGTAGGCTTACTAGCACGCTGGTGTATGAGTATTTGTTTGAAAATATTTCATATTGTGTTGTACATCTCCAGATTGTGCTGTTGCTGTGGAAGCTAATGGAAGATTTCCACTACCTTAGGACTGGGTCAGTGTCATAATTATCTGTGTGACGATTATCATTCTGATTTGCCCAGTGTGGGTTATCACTTGTCATGCTATAGTGAATTTGCAGTGTTTGCTTACTTATGTGTAAAATGTGCATTAAATACACTAGTTTTGGGGGTGAGTCAGAGCCAAGGACTTTTCGTTTCCTCATAGGACTCTGTCCATTTAGAGAGACCTTTCCTTTTTACTATGGTTGTGCTGGTTTCTTTTGTGATCCTAACAGTTAGATCTTACAGAGTGCTTTTCCTTTCTAACAGAGTTGCTGTCTTTATGACTTTTTGTTGTTTATTGGGACTTAGAACACTTCTGATTTCTGACTATGTACTCTGTATCTTAGCCTTCATTGCATTTGTTTTGCATTTCTCTGAAATCCTATTTTGAGATTTTGTAATAGATCCCTTTTCATCAAGCCAGAACATAGGGCCATACCGCGGTGGTGTGGTCTGAAGAAGACCCGCCATATTACGATGTTTCCGATGGGCCAGCGGCGTCCTTTTTAGCGGCGATTAATGTTTTTTCATATTTGTTGATGCATGTGTGTATGTTCTGACTGCACAAGTGTCGAATGTACACATACGCATGACACATGTGAAAAAATACCTACAAACTATTGCTGGAGTCTGGACCATATGTGCCCAGTCCAGTCCATGGGTAAATACAACAAACAGACATCTGTATTTCGGTGCTAAAAGGGTAATTTTCTTCAGGGTCAAGATGTTTCTGTGAAGGGGGAGAAAGGGATCCACATCAGAGGCTGAAGGGGAGAAATGGAAATAGGTGAGTATGCAATGTAAATCCTTAATTTCCAATGACTCAAAGCAGTTGGTCCCACCGCCACGGTCAGCTTGTCGTAAATCCAACTCTTAATTCGGACGGTGGAGAAACTTCTCTGTACCGCCCTGTGGTAGATGCTTTCCCCAGACTGATTGCCACAGCAATCGGTGAATGGCTAGCGGTGGCGGTGGTGCTCCAGCGGTCTTCCATTCTGAAATCCAACACCATCGTAATATGGCAGGCGGACCACTTAGTTAGCGGCGGTGTATCCAATGCAACTGTGGTAGTGGGACCTACAAATTCATAATGAGGCCCTTAGTTATTCCATGCTTCCAGTCACTATTTTTAATACTCTGCTAAGTTGATTTTGTGGGTCTGATGTCGAGGAGGGTGGTGACTCTTATCACTAGATCAAGGATGTAAGAGCTGAGCTGCCAAAGGTAAATTTTGGGGTGATCAACATGTTGGGGTGCAGTAAAATATTGGGTAGCAGAGGATGGTTGTGTAAGAGTACCTTCTCTTCTGTAAGGGTTACCCAAAATATTTTTGGGTGATTTTGAGTCTTTCATACCGAGTCCAAGGGAAAAAGGAGTTTTTGGGGCTCTACCGAATGTCCGGCATCCAAGATTCTCCAGAAATTATTTACTGAGCATTCCTGAACTATTTGGAGTGTAAGTGTGAATAGGGTGAACTGATTTGTGTGTGTGGTATGCATTTGTGATGTATGTTGGAGTATGTGTTTGAAAGATGGATTTCTGTATCTGTTGTGAGTTATTTGGATATGTGATGAAGATTATTGGTTCAATCGGTGGCTTGATAACTGTTGTACTGATGTTGTATTCATATTTGCAAATGCATTTTAAGATACTTTGTAATTCTATTGGTTTTACAGGTTGGTTTGGTTTGGTTATCGGATTCTGCAAAATTCAAGATCTCGAGATATATCGGTTTTATTTGTCTGTAATTGTGGTGTGTAGAGTTAGGCACCACTTACACATTGAATAGCACCTGAACTAATGAGTTTTCTTTTCTATGTTGCATGCCTAATTTGGGTTGGGATTCTTGTACTTAGTGCATGAGAACAAGCATACTTACTAGAGTGGATTACCGCTGGACTAGAGTCTGCCTAGTGAGAATTGTAGTACTTTGCAAATCATTTTCTACATTTTTGCTCTTGATTTTGTTCTTGTCTCTGAAGTCTTATGGATTGCAATTAAATTGTCTTACTTGATTTACTGGCTTTTCCTTCCTTTCTAAGGTAAACAGACAACGGTTTATTTAATTTATTGGTTTAAAATAAAAGATGTGTTGGTATCATTTTACAGTTTATGGACATGGTGTGCTGTGACTGGTTAGTCAGCCAGGGAGCCGCACTGGGATTGTGCTCTGATTCGGTTGTTGCTGATGAAGCCATGCTGTGACAGGTTGACCTTTCACAGAGACGCACTGTGATTGATGGTTGTTCACTAGGTTGTTTGTTGTGATGTTTTTGTTAGAATTTTTTTTAGACTGAGGTTGAGCAAAGAGAACTGAAACCTGAACTGTAATTTAAAATGAGCTTGGGAAATGGACTGTTTTAACGAAACTGAGAAGAATATTTCGTTTTCTTTGTTTTGATTATTGTTTTAATAAAATAAAAGTAAAATGTGAAAAATATTAATGTTTTTAAAAAGTTGATTTTTGAATTTTTTCACGATTTGAAGTTTTGTCTCAATAGAAATGGAATACAGAAAACCTGTAAAATTGTAGGGTTAGTATTCCTATTAATAATATTAATAGTTTTAGTGGCATTTTGGTTGTGCTTTCTGACTCCTTTGAAATATACTTTTGATCATGTTCTTGAAGCTAATCTTGAAATTACTGCTAAAGGAAATGAGTTAAAAATGAGAAATGAGTTCAAACATGATGTACCAGTGCACAGAAAACATTTAGTTAGTAGATTTAAAGATAATGATTATACTAAGACGATAAAACAATATGTGGATATAACTTCCTATTTCTGCTGGGTGAGGGTTCTTCTTACATTTAGCTTCCTCTTTCATCCTCATTATCTTGTTACATGTATGTTGCGATTTTTAATCAAGATGAATTTCTTTGCCCTTATTTGACTGCTTTTAATGTGTCTTTAGAGAATTTGCCTATTAGAGAACGTAATAGAGAAAATAAATACGGTACGTTTTTGAGAGTTCTTGCACAAATAAAAGTATGATACTAACACTGCTCGAGGTTATGTATGTCTTTTGAGTAGTGAGGGCATAATTTCATTAGAGAATACAATAAGAGAGGAATAAAGGGGCTGAAAAGCTGGGAAGAGCAGCAGGTTACATTAGATCAAATGAAAGAAGAGGAGGAATTTAGATTGTCTGGTTTACATCCTAGCTAGAGAATGGAACAGACAATTAAAGGTGATACGTGGAAAGTAAGGCGTAGTTCTTTAAAGGGAGATATGGTAGAATTTGCAAGAGACAGTGTTTGCATTAGAATTTAGGAAATTAGTGGAGACTATCTACTTGTTGGATAACATATTCTAAGTGGAATTTATTATGTCTGTGGTAAAACAGCTTATTTCTATTTACCAAGAAATTTAGCTTTAGTGTTTCCTAGAGTTTATTACATGGATGCATTTAGATAATGAACATAGTTTGAGAAGAGTGAGACAAGTAGTTTTGGATATAATAGGTGCTATTATTCCTTTTATATGGGAAATGAGGATTTTGTCTACAGTTTTAGATAGGCTTACAGTAGATACAGCAGGGTCTTTAAAGCTAGTAAAAGTAGAAATGGTAGCTATTAAGGCTATGGTGATGTAAAAGCGTCTTGCCTTAGCTATTCTTTTGGCAAGAGAGGGCGGAGTCTGTAAGGTTTTAAACGCCAAGAGGTGCTGTACATTTATTACTGACGACAGTAGAGTTAATTATTTTTTTACGACTGATGTAACTAACCTTTCGCATGAGATTTAGACTTTTGAAGAACTTGTCTTATGGCAATTCACGAGACAAAGTATTTTTGAATACTATTAATTGTTATAATGAATATAGTTGTAACTGATGAATTATTAATGTTGCCATTGAAGCAATTTTATTTAGAGGTTTGAAAGTGTGTTAATTGACGTAGTTTAGTCATGATACATTTTCGTAGAGACACCATTTTATTAAAATGGATGCTGTTTTCTTGCTCTGTTCATCTTGCTTCTGCTCATTACCCTTTCCAATCAATTTACCTCTGCATGTCTTCCATCCTCACAGTTTTTGCAGAGCAGAGGACACTGTGATGCAATTGATTGTTTTTCATAGAGAGCATGTATTGTGAATGAAACTTTCTTTGTGTTTCTAATGTAAATTTCTGAAGGAAACTGGTGTATGAGCCTTTGTTTGAAAATGTTTCATATTGTGTTGTGCATTCCCAGACTGTGCTGTTTCTGAGGAATCTAATGGAAGATTTTTTCTACCTGAAGGATGAATTAGTGTTATAATTATTTGTGTGATGGTCATCATTTTGATTTACCCAATGTGGGATATTGATAGTCATGCCATGCCGAATTTGCAGTTTTTGCTTATTACCTATGAGTAAAATACGTTTACTTTCCTCACAGGACTCTGTCAATTTACAGCAAGAATTTTCCTTTTTACTAGGAATGCTGTAGGTTTTGTTTGTGATTCTGAGGGTAAGACATTACAGAGAGCTTTTCCTTTTTTGTTAGAGATGCTGTTTTTATGACGTTTTGTAGTGTATTGAGACAGAATAATTCTGATTTATGACTATGTATTCTGTATATGAGCCTTTATGGCATTTCTTTGCATTACTCTATAATGCCTATTTTGAGATTTTGTAATAAAACTCTTCAACTTTTCATCAATCTAGAACTCAGTTATTGAGTGTCCCAGTCACTGTTTTTTTGCTCTGTTAAGCTGATTATGTGGGCCTGATGTCGAGGAGGGTGTTGACTCATATCAGTAGATCAAGGGTGCCAGTGCCAAACTGCCAAAGGTAACTTATGGGGCGATCAAAATATTTTGGTGCAGTAAAATATAGCAGTTCGGCTCTCATAGAGGTACCAGGTAACAAAAAGTGAATGAGTGTTCTTGAGCTGAACAGGAGTGTCTGTATTTCTCTACTGCTCCTTGTATCAGTTCATGTTTTTACCATGTCAACATTTTCACCAAATGTCCCTCCAAATGTTTCCCGTACTTAGTTGGTTATCTCAGCAAAAGCTGTTGCTGAGTCAATATGCAAAAGGTGCCAGAAACCTGTTCTATTTGTAATATTTACCAGTGGGACTCGTTTCACCAATCAAAAGTCGTTTTTCTAGAGCAGAACGCCTGGGCAGAAAGCCGTATTACACATGCCTTTGTCATTTCTAATGTGGGTTTCCAAAACACACAACCTCCGGGATCTAAATCTCGCCTGGCAGCCCCTCATTAATATCAGAGCCATCTTGGAATATCTACTGTGGTTCGTCTCAGCAGTCCTGCAGTACTGTTTAGTCTCATTCCTGAACTGTGTGCTCACACAAACCCTAGCTTTTTACTGGAATATAGTTATTAACGTGTGGCAAGCAAGAAAAGTGCAGCTCAGCTCTGCTCCCTCTGACATGTGCAATCCCATCTCTTCATTACAGATGGGCCAACAGGGGCCAGGCGTTCTTTCACAAGTTAGTTTGACACAAATAAGCGACTCGACTTATTAGGATTTAATCTTCGCTGTTTTCTCACTTTGGCCAGTGTGAATAAATACAGTTCTTCACTTCTTAGTTGGAGGATCCAAACATCATGTGCTTTAATTATTGTGGTGTTCTTTACTAGGCAGCCTCTGTCTATAGGGGGCAGGAGAGAAAGAGAGTTGTAAAAGCTCTTGGCTTAAAACTGTTAAAAGTGAAACAGCCTGGGTAAAGGGAAACACTATGGGGGTAATTTACACCCATGTCTGCCTTTTCTTTAGATCCCAGAGGGAAAAAAAGAGATTGACCTGTTTTAGCTACACAAGTGGTTGGGCCCAATATACACGAATATAATGAAGAATACCCCTCTGTAGTCCTAATGATATAGTTGATTCCCTTAAGACCTACATCAGCCGAGGAAAGGTTTATAATTTGAGTGTTATATTTCACATTCAAACTTTGGATAGACGTTGTTTCCTCCTACATTCAGCATAATCATTTATTCATTACCTTACGATTTGAAACATATAATGAAATGCTCATAATGAAACACCTTATTTAGCCAGTAAATTGTTCATATATGTACATTTTTCACTTAGTTTGCAGAATGTGATAAATCATCGCACATTTCATTGCAACCACCACAATCATGTACAGGTGCATGCAGATGGAGAAAGTGTGAGAAAAGATCCAAAGGTTAAAAATGATAAATTAGAAGCTGCCTTGGGATAATAAAGAACTTGAAAAACTCTTCTGAGGGACCAATGTTGTGTACAATGTCTTCGTACAGAAGTCACTTTTAGTTAATATACCACAGGGATTAAAATGAGTGTTGAAAGAAGAGATAAATCGAGTCCTTGGATTTTCTTGTGCGTCAAAAATGAATAGGTATCTTTTACAATTCTATAACCCCCTGGTTTGTTTGTTGACGTGTTCCACTCTAGTTAATGATTGCAGTGTGTCACATTGCAGCTACTATGCAGACCTGTTAAATTCAAAAGGGGATAAAGGTGAGACTCTTCCAGTGAGGTCATTTGTTATTATGTCATCGGGGTCAAAGATCAAGTCATGGAGAGCCCACAGGGGTGAGGGGAGGAGGTGGAGGGGGCAGCATGATTTACCTTGGCATAAGGCAGTGGAATTCTTTGCAATTACTTGCACAAACGACAGGGCAGTGTGCATGCAGGAGTAGAAGCCGAGCACACATGTTTAGTGCCTCAAAGGAGCAGTGCAGGGGGAAGAAAGATGTTACAAGATATCTAGAGGGCCCTGGAGTTGCAGGTGCTTCATGGGTGAAGACGAGGAGTGGGAAGGGGGCCATATGCAGGAAACAGAATGGGACATGTGCTTGTGGAAGTGGAAGGGCCTTCAGAGGCCCCCCAAGAGCTCCAGTCACAATGGTAAGCGGGAGGTCCTTGGATGGAGTGCAGGGGGTGACCAGTCAGTTTCAGGTATGGGGTCTTCTCAGGATAGGCTTGCCAGCATGAAGGGAGGGTAGACAGGCCAGGGGCCCCATCCATGTTACTGGTGGCCATGATAGAATGGAGTGGGGATGAGGAGGACCGGGAGAAGGGGGATCAAGTGGTGGGGGCATACAGTCGGGTGGAAGTGCAGCTGGGGGTGGGAGACGTTGAGGCAGGCTGGGATGCAAGGGGAGATGTGCCCGCAGAAACAGGAGGCAGCAATTGGTCATGAGGCCCAGTAGGCGGCAGGGATCAGTCGCAGCTGTCCCACGTAACCAATACACAAGTCTTGTCATCTTTTTCACAGGTACAGGAGAAGCGCAGATTTCCAGACTCAGTAGAGCTGGGGTGTTTCACGAGCACCGAAGTGAAGAGATGGCTGGGCCCAGTGCGGTTAACGGGACGTCATTGGGTAATCCCTTTGCAGCTGACAGGAAAAGGTCCTGAACGGCCATATCGGTCCCACCGACTGAAAGGTCATGGACTGCCTTCAGCCATGGCAGCATTACGGAAAGGCACGTGGCATTGGCAGAGCGGCAAGGAGGGTTTACGACGACTGCCAGGATGCTGCGTGTCACCCCATGATGGTTAAACATGTTGCAGTATACAGAAGGGATGCAGGCCCGAGCTGGGCCATTGTGGAGGAGCCACTAGGGGTCACGTTGGTGGATTATGATGACGAAAGCCTTGAGGAAGGCGAGGTGAGGGGAGAAAGAGTGCCGGAGTGGGCACAGGGTGACAGGAAGGGGGTACAACTAATCTGTCTGCTGTGTTGCAGGCAAACAGAATGGGCAGGGTGGCAGAGGTTCCGAGGCCCCTGGAAAGGTGGCAAATATCAGTACATGCACCGACCTTTGAGTCAGTTAAGGGCTAGGCCTCTGGAGGAGGTCTGGTGATGGTATCCATGGGTGTGGATATGGGGGGGACTAACGGGGGTGAGGGAGCAGCTGCACAACGGGAGGTATGTAACGGATGCGGGCAGAGGAAATAGTGGACAGTGCGAAGAGCTTGCAGGGATTAGCAAGAGAGGCTGGTGAGGTTGGCAGTACAGGGGTAGGCGTTGTGGGGTCAGAGGAGAAAGGAGAGCAAAAAGCGGGTTGGGAGAGGAAGGAGCTTAAAATTTTAAGATCATCCTATATGGGGTTCATGAAGCCGCTGCAGGGCCATTTCATGTTTACCACCTAATAAAGATTCTGGAAGGGGGAGTAAATTAAAATGCTCTAACTCCTGCATAGAGAGGTGCGCTCCAAGAAGAGTTCGAAGTAAGAGGAGTATGAGCTGGCCAAGAGGCCGAAAGTACCCTGGACAATTGAAAATTGGACCGCATAATTTGTAATTTATGCCTGTGTTTCCTGTGAGAAGTTACCGTAATCTTGCGTGGCCATGTGTACATGGACGTAATACAGAGGTTCAAATCAAGGGGAAGATACGCATGGGTCCAATATGATGAGGAATTGTGGCTGCGTTTGGCATGGACCCTGAAGTGCAGTGAGGTAGCTGGATTCCAATCTTTGGCAACACAACTCGGGTGTTGCAAAATTGGGATTTTCTTTTTTGCAGCAAGTGGATTACATCTAGTGTACCACTCCTTTCATGTCTGCCCCATCCCGGGCTTCAGCAAAGGAATGTGTATGCAGGAGTACTGTAGGTTTCACCATGAGTGCGCCAAGTCCTTAGGCATCTGCCCTATGAATTGTTTCGGTGCAGGATGCGGGTATCAGGGACACAACTCAGAGCAGTGGCAGCCACACGCTAGTGGCAGGAGTCACAGCAGCAGCAACAATCCTATGGCAAAGAGGGGGCATGCAGATCTGGTGGAAAAGGCTTGTACTCCAGTTAAATTTGACAGGTTGGAGTACTGGCTGGGCTATTTACGATTGTCCGGAGGAGGCGAGGGTTCTACGGGACTGTTTCAGGTGCGATTCATCTGGGATATGAGGGTCCTTGGGTTCAGAGGTGGGCAGACAATCTACTGTCTCCAAAAGGAACACAAACAGGCAGTGCAGCACAAGTTTGATTGGAAAATTTCAGAAGGCAGGATAGCGGGCCTCTTTGATGACTGGCCTATGGAGGCTTTGATCATATCACCAATCGGGTTGTCCCTAAAATGGAACATGATTAATTTTGTTTAATTCAGCATCTGTCCTGGCCAGAGGGGGGGTTGGTGAGTGATTTCATTTCAGAGGTAGTGTCCTCGGTGTCATATTCCTCGGTGGAAGTGGCCATGGTATTGGTGGTGACGGTGAGACCAGGGGCGTTGATGGCAAAGTGTGATATAAAGTCAGCTTTTCTGCTGCTTCTGGTGCATCCAGACAATTTTCAGATAAGGCTTACATTTTGAAGGATGGTAGGATGTGGATAAGCAATGCTGATGGAATGCTCAATATTGTGTGCATTGTTTGAATGCTTCAACTCGCTTTTGCAGTGGTTGTTGACATGGCATACCGGCCATCATCTGGTGACTCACTATCTGGATGAATTGTTTTTCATGGGAACACCCAACTAGACAGACTGCCAGGAACTAATGGTAAGATTCCAAGATCTCATGGGTGACATAGGGGTTTCTTTGGCAGCAGAGAAAAGCGTGGACCCAGGATCGGTATTGACCTTTTTGGGCATTGAAATAGATTCTCAACATATGGAGGCGAGATTGCGGCTGGACAAAAAGAAGACAATGCTAGCGCCGTTGACGTGCCTGATGGCAAAGGACAAGGTGAAAGTGAGGGAGATTCAGGTGTTGCTGGGTTATCTAAATTTTGTATACAGGGTAGTCAGGGCAGGTTGACTATTTTGCAAGAGACTGGGTCTAGCGCTCTCAGGTTTTTTGCTGCCTCATTATCACATAATGCTGTCAGCAGGGGTCAAGGAAGATCTTCGCATGTGGAGTGTTTTTCCTACGGTCCTTCAATGGGATCCCTTTAGAATGGCGGTATGACACGGACAGGGATGTGCAGATATTTTCAGATGCAGCCGGTGGTTTAGGTTTAGGTTTGTATTAGCAGGGCAGGTAGTGTGTGGAGCCATAGCCAGAACATTAGAAAGGTTGGGACAGGAGGAGCATTGCGTTTTGGGAATTGTTCCCTTTGGTGGTGGCAGAGATATTTTTGGGAGCAGAGCTGGTGCACAGGAGGCTTCTGTTCCGGGTTGACAACATGTCAGTGATGCATACAGGTTGTGAACAGACAATAGGCCTGGGACACACAGGTTTTGAAGTTGCTGTGGGTTTTAATGTTGGGGTGTTTGCGGCACAACATTTCTTTCAGAGCGCAGTATGTGCTAGGAGTGGACAATGAAATTGTGGATGCTTTGTCTTGTTCACAGTGGGGGAGATTCCGTGGGATAGCCAAGGACACCAACATATACCAGGTGCCCATGCCAGAGAACATATGGCCGATCAGAAGTGCAGGATGGTCCATTTGGTGGTAGAGTCCCTCGCGGAATCAACACGGAGAGCTTACGTTCAGGCATGGAGCGCAACGCAGGAGTGGGGTTTGGTTGCGGGCTGAAGACACAATTTAGTTTATACTGGATTCAACAGAGAAGGTTTTGTTGCGTGTTACCATTACAGGTAAACTGGCAGGAATTTCTTTTATGGGGAAATTGTTCTGGGGGTATGCCTCCTCAGCGGGTGAACTAGGGCACAGAATGCTGGAGGGTTGGGCGCAAGAGCAAAGATGCTTGGAGTGAACTAGGAAACTGTTAACATGGAATTTGTTTTCCACTGTTTTGTGGCAACTGCTGGAGGTTGTGGTTCTGAAATTCTCAAACCTGTCTGCATTTTAATCTTGCCCTTACGTAGGCCAGTGCTGTGGGCCCAGCGAACAAGTGGCTTTTCGTGCATATATTAATTTGGGTTTCTCTGTCTCTGAATGAACTGCAGAGAGTAACCCTTTTTTCCCTGGAACTGACCTTTTTGTAAAACTAATTTCACTAGCTGATGGTTGACTGAGTTTTCCAATTACTGATTAGGACCTTGTTAACCATTAAGTTTCCTTGCGCATGTGTTATCTTAAACAACATCTAAATGTATTCTTTCCTCAAAGACTTTCTCTTCTGAAACTTGGGTTTTTGCTATGTGTCGTGACTGCCATCTAGTGTTACTTTTTATGTAGGCTTCAGAAGTTAGTTTGTGAGCCAAACAGTCAAATCACATATACACATTAACCAGGGATTTCTTCGTGCGCTGGAGTTAATTTTAGAAGCTGGCCTTTCACCTAGGAATTGACCCTGCCAAGCCAATTTCCCTGCAAGATCGTTATTTACTTTTTCCAATCACTATTCAAGACATTTGTTAACTTTTAAATTTCTTTACGTCTTTTGTTAATCTTGCAAATTATCTGAAACTACTTTTCTTTATTTTTTCCTTCATTTCATGGGTTACGCTTTCAATTAAAGGTTAGATTAATATTTTAGATATGCCTAAATATTAACTTGTGGGTTGGGACACTGTAAAATGAGCTTTACTGTATGATGCTGTGTGATGTCATGTACTTTCTATTGGTTGAATTTTGGTGCAGGGGTGTGCATTTTAAATGTACCTTTTTTGTGTATAAATAGGGATGTCTCGCCTTAGTAAAATTGAGCAGTTTCTTGAGTTGTACATCGTGCTGTATTACTGGGATTTCTGCTACTAGCTGCAGCTAATAAATGTAATCTCTGACGCCACCAAGAAGTATTCCGTGTCTCTGTATACCAAGGCAAGGGAACCTAGAGGACTCTGGGCGTGTCCCTGACGCCGCTGGGTACTTGAAAACCCGGTTCTTCAGTTGGCGCGACCAACGCGGGCCGACTTCAGTGGTACCGGTCCAAGCCCGAAGTTTGCGAGGAGCCACGTGAGGAAATTCTGGAGGAGGGCCCCCACTTCATCGACCCCTGCATGTCGGCGTGGACCAAAGGACTTTTCTGCGAGGCTTCCCGCTTTCCAACGGCTGCGAAGGACTGCTGCCCTGACTGTCGCCTTGTCTTGGACCCTCCGATTGATGTCTGTAAAGCGAGACGATAGACGGTCTTCTGGTGGCGTGACAGATATTTAGTCAAGTATAAGTGGGTCGCTCCCACGACTTTGTCTGGTTACTTGGTTTTGATTTGATTGGTTTTGATTTGGCTGCTGCAGTATCCAAAGCCGAAGGGCTTGTATATTTACAAAGTATATAATTTTTTTTGATTCCCTTTGAAGTTTGAAACCAGACTAGTGAGCAAGATGCCTAGTTTTGGTAAAATTGGTAATTGGTTTGTTTGTGTTAGTAACAGGGATTCCCGATTGGAGGATTCATGTCCGATACCTCCGGTTGGAACTCCGACTTATGAATTGTACTCAAAACATGGAGTAGGCCCTATTACGTATAATGAAGTATGGGTCCGCTGCACTAAAAAAGATGGTGTTTTACAATGGCCCCCACATGGTAGTTTTGAAACAGAGATTTTAGACAATCTAGAAATTAAGCTATTTAAGAAGAAAGCCTGGCCGGCAATGTTTGACTCTTTCCGCCTTTGGCGTAAGGAAGCCAAACAGAGAGAAATTAAGCAAGCAAAGAGAGATAGGAAAGATAAAAATATGTCAGTACTACAAGCTGCTAGACAGTTTAAGGAAGATGGAGAAGAGCGTGCGAGTGAAGTCTTAGATAGACAGCGTTGCATGGCCATAGATAAATGTTATCCGGCCTTGCCGTCTTCTCCTCCGAAAGTGATGGAAGACCCTGAAAAAGATCCTTTGATCTCTCATTTACTGAGATTGCCTCCTCCCTATGTGCAGGGTGCTACTGCGCCTCAATTACCCCCGGTTGTTCCACCCTTTGTTGTTCAACCTCCTGCTGTTGTTCAGCCACCCGGTGCTCCACAGATGGTTTTGCCTCCTCCTGCGCAACCCATTCTAGGGTCGCCAGTCTTGTTATCAGCTTTGCCTCAAACTCCTTTGCCTTCTGCTTCTGCACCTTCGATTTCTACTGTTCTTGTCTCTACACCTTCCTTGCCTCAGAATACTTATTCTCCTGTTCTTATGTCTGCTTCTTCTCCTTCTGTTCGAAAACGAATGACAGAGACTGTTTCTAATTTGTTGTCACCATTGTTTGGGTCACTGAATATGACCCCTGTTTCGGAACGTAAGCAGAGTCGTAGTCAGCTTCCTAGTTCTGAAGAACGGACAGTGTTGGATTTGTTGGCTCGTAGGTGGATTTTAAATGCTTCGAGGTATAATTTGCAGGCAGTTATGGATGTTTTCTTTCAGTGGGAACCGCCTAAGCAACGGTATGTTTTTTTTGTTGTTTTTTTTATGTTTTTTTTTGGAAGACCTTTATTTATAGAAAGTCGTACATACAGCCCAACAACGAGCCCGGGGGCTCACAAATGCAGTACATATCAACACGACAACGCGCGAAGGATCAAGTACAGATGCATAGAGGTCTAATTTTCAAAGTTTTCTTCTGAAGGATAGACAGGATCAGGATAACACAGAACAACAAATTGGTTCCGGCCCAGTAGGATCAGGATAGACAAGTATAGAACATAATAAAGCGCCAGAATCGCTGCTGTCCACAAATAATAAAAGAAAACGTCTAAACCCAGAAAAGAAAGAAAAAGAAAAAGAATAGAAGGCCCATAGAACCAAAAAAGAAATAAACAAAAACTCCCCCCCATCTACCCCCCACCCTGCACCCCTGCAGCTGTCTACGGCCCATCCCCCCCTAGCAGTGTGCCTGTCGCCCACCCAAAAGGAGTCCCGAAATATAGAGAGTAAGAAAAGAGTCCTAATCTATAACTCCCATTAAAGAAAGAGAGGCGGGGAGGAGCCCACTACCCGTCCCCCGGCTTCACCCTCCCGTAATCCAATAACAGCACATAATAGAAAGTCCGGTGGCGTTGAGCATTACGATCAGAACAATTTAAAAGCACAATGGCGGCACAGAGCGCGATCAAAAGTAACAACACACCACCCACATGCCTAGGTCAGCACCGAAGAAACTGCCAGTCTATGAGAAGAAGCGTTCATCCCTGTCCACTTTTTTCTTTTCCACCACTGTGAATCATGGCAACCCAGGGGGACGGAAACGATAAGCCAAGAGAGCCAGTCTGATACAAGCAATTAATCGCGCCAGGTACAAGCAGGTCCAGTGATACCAGGATGGGCACAAAGTACACAGTTCCCAAGATGTAAAGCGTAGCCGGGCCAGGGGAGAAAGTCTCAGTGTTCAGCCCTTTCTGGAGCGGACCCCGGGAAACGGGGGGCATGATATGGGGAGAGCACCTCCGTCGCGGTCGCAAAGCACGGTTTGCACGCCGTCCCGGGTAAACACCATCCACAGCGTAAGTCATCTCGGGACTTGGGGTATCAGAACCGTCTCCATCGCATGGGGCAGCCATCCCGTCGCCGGCGGGCATGGGGGAAGGAGAGTCACTGTGAACCTGCGTGTCGGCCATTTTGAAGCAACTCAGCG
This sequence comes from Lissotriton helveticus, assembly GCF_964261635.1. Lineage (NCBI taxonomy): Eukaryota > Metazoa > Chordata > Amphibia > Caudata > Salamandridae > Lissotriton > Lissotriton helveticus. Next base: position 896,279,997 of record NC_136069.1, read on the forward strand.
CACACACTATGTCGTCCACCTTGCTGGCTAGGGTTCGAGCAGAGCATACGATATCATGGCGAAGGGAAACAACAGCCGCCAATAGACCACCATAGCCCTGAGCACCTCCATTTGCCCTTCCAAACATGGCCCGCCGCTCCATACGACCGTGACAACACTGTGACATAGACATCTCGAGGCTGCAATTCAATACGCCCTCCATAGTATTCAGTAGAGACGCCACAAGTCAGGCTAGGCTACACACAAAGGGGCACCAATTCCCTGGGTGGCAAGGAGCGGCAGGCTGAACCGTGATATGGCCATAAATATTGTCCCTTAGAGATGCCGCTCCGTCCAGCGTCGAGGGAGCAGAAAATCCGGGAGCCACCCGCCGTTAGCGGGAGAGTGCACGAGCAGTCTCTGGGCAGTCAACAGTCCGGGCTCATGCAGGCGAATGATTTACTCAGTCAAACCGAAAGGCACACTCATCTCTGTACCTACAGTCCAGTGGGGCACACAATGCAAGCTCGTCAGATGCGCGGTGGAGAGTTCCGACCGGGTCGCCCCAGACGCTGTAGCCCGATGTTGATCACCTGGCAGCTGGTCACAGCTTCCACTCGAGGTCCTGGCCACAGAGCTGCTGCAGGCCACAAACTGTAGTCGGACGGTTCACCCACTTGCGATGAAGTGCGAGCTTCAGGATTTCGGCACAGGCCGTCGGAGCCCGTCTGCTTCCGCCGTGTGCCGCCTTGGCACAGGATCACCGGCAGGATAGTTATGAAGGAGGTGATGGTCCCCGGAGCCGAGGGACTACGCGTCCGACCTGGACGCCATCTTGGCTCCTCCCCTGCAGCAACGGTATGTTTTTGATGTAATGTGTACTTTTCTGCGTCAGGAATGGGAAGATAATGAGTTGGGTCCGATTCCGCAGGATGTGCTCGATGTTCAGTCAGATTTTGCCAAAGGGATGATAGTGGAATCTGATGTTACAGATGCCGTAGAGACAATACTTGCTTTCAGATCTAGACTTCCGCCTCAGACATTGTATGAACCTGATTCCTCTATTAGGAGGAAAGTGAAACAGTATCCCATGAGAGAAGTTCCTCCAGTATGGAAAGAAGCAGTTCAGGCTAATGTAAATTTGGGTATTCAGGCCGCTCCGGCTCATTTTCAGCGAGTATGGGTACATGTCCCTTGGAAGAGAGCAGAGGTCTTGAAGCAGTTCAGGCTAATGTAAATTTGGGTATTCAGGCCGCTCCGGCTCATTTTCAGCGAGTATGGGTACATGTCCCTTGGAAGAGAGCAGAGGTCTTGGCTCTTAAGCAGACCTTACCTGACCCTCGTAAGAATCCTGCTGGTTATTACAAGGAGTTGTCCCAGACAGTTGAAGCGTGTATTATGAATTTAGCTGACATCGATATGTTGATGGGTAATGTAGTCCCTCAACCCTTGTGGGCGAAGATTCGTCATGAGAATCATGCTGCTGAATTAGGTGATACCTGGGCGAATATTGTTGCTGCAGATGGTAGACAGGAGGGAGGTGCTAAACCTGAACCTCTAGTTTCAGAATTACCAGGTAGAATTATTAATCTGATAAAAACAATGATGCCCGCTTTACGAGTGAATTGGGATAAGTTAGCAGCATGTAAGCAGAAGAAAGACGAGAGTGTATCTGATTTCTTCCCTAGGTTTGAAGAGACGTTTATTGATCATAGTGGTCAGGATATGAGTACGGAGGGTGGTCAAAGGTTGTTTGTGGATACATTTGTCTTTAATTTGCTTCCTGAACTTTCTAATAAGTTAAAGGACTCTGAGAGTTCATGGGCTGTCTCTTCTTCGGCCCAGATATTGGCTACTGCACAATATTACGAGAATAGGGATAAAGATGAGAAGGATAAAGTGGAGAAAAAAACTAAAGAGTTAAAGACAAAAGTTCTTTTGCAGCAAGCTTATCCGCCTCGTCAGAATCAGCCTCAGTTTCAGCAACCTCCACAATTTCAGAGATTGTTACAGAAGCCCGAGCCTTATGTACAGCGATTCTTTCCTGGCCCTAATCAGTGTGCTTATTGCAGAGAGGAAGGTCATTACAAGAATAGTTGTCCGGCTTTGTTACAGCGTGCGAATGGTGTATCTGGTCAAATAGGTCGTGGTAGTTTTCAGCAAGCTCCTAGGGGTAGGGGACGTGGTGTGATCCCTCAGACTGAGCGTTCCTCTTCCCTACAGAATTCTGCGAATTATTTTGACAGACAGAATGTTCAGAGTGGTCAGTCTGCCCAGTATTATGTTGAGGATTACTATGTCGAAGGTGAGAGTTCTGGTTATAATGATAACTAGGACAGCCAAGGACAAAGTGAGGGAGTAGTGTCAGTTCCAGTAGACCAGAGTGGACCTTATGTTGAAGTGAATACATCAGGTGTGGTAGAACCTTTTCTTTTGGATACTGGTGCGATGAAGAGTTCTATTATGCACTCTAAACTTCCTGGTGCACCTTTGTCTGGCTTGACCAATGCTTCAGTAGGATTTTCAGGCGCCCCAGTTCGTAATCCGGTTTCTAGTCCTTTGTCCCTTTCGATTGGCCCTTGCGAATTGGAAGCTCCACTTATTTTAACGACTGGTTGTGGTGAGAACCTGTTGGGTTTGGACTTGCTGAAAAGATTGTATGCGACATTACATTGTTCTCCTTCAGGAGTACAACTTACCCTTGGTAGGAAAGTGATTTCTCCAATGTATTTGTCTAAGGATTGTTTGCCACTGGAATTACGTTCGCTTCCTGATACACTTTGGGCTACAGGTCCAAATGATGTTGGTCTTTTGCAAATTCCACCTTATGTTGTCACACTTAAATCGAATGCTAGGCTACCTCGTATTCCCCAATACAAGATCTCGAGTGATGGTGAGAGAGCTCTTTTAGCGATTGTTTATGATCTGGTTGAGAAGGGTGTAGTTGAGGAAACGAGAGGTAATGTTTGTAACAGTCCTGTTCTGCCTATCCTTAAACGTACTGATGCTTCTCAGCCACCTGTGTACCGGTTTGTGATTGACCTTCGAGAGGTAAACAAGATAGTCATGCCACAGTTTCCTGTGGTACCTGATATCTCTGCTTTGTTGACTTTGATTCCTGCTTCGGCAGCTTGGTTTTCTGTCATCGATTTGAAGAATGCTTTCTTCAGTATTCCTATTGCTGAGGAGAGCAGGGATATTTTTGGCTTCTCCTTAGGAGGCCGAAGCTTCCGGTTTAAGAGAGCTCCCCAAGGTTATTGTGAAAGTCCCTCCATCTATAGTCAGGCGTTGAAAACTCAGCTTGATGGTTTTGTGTTACCTGTTGGTGCTACTCTTATTCAGTACTTTGATGACTTGTTGGTTACTGCTGATGATGAACAGATTTGTAAAGAGGCTACTCTTTCTTTGTTGCGGTATTTGTCTGACCTTCATCATAAAGTGTCACCTTCAAAGTTACAGTATTGTCGCCAAGAAGTGACCTACTTAGGTCATCTCTTGTCGAAGGAGGGAAGGAGATTGACCCCAGAACGAATTCAAGCGATTGTGCAAATGAATGTACCATCCACACAGAGAGAAGTGCGTGCCTTTTTAGATATTACATCGTATTGTAGACAGTGGATCCCCAATTTTTCACTGTTGGCGAAACCTTTGTTAGCATTGACTCTGAAAGATACTCCGCATCCTCTTCCTTGGTCTGACGAATGTCAGAAAAGTTTTTCTGAACTACGTGATGCATTGTGTTCGGCTCCTGTGTTGGGTACTCCAGATTATAGTAAGCCTTTCACGTTGTACGTGCACGAGAGAGAAGGTTGTGCGTTGTCAGTGTTGACACAGACGTTTGGGGACAAGCAACGTCCATGCGCGTATTTCTCCTCTACGTTAGACCCAGTTGCTAAGGCGTTGCCAAATTGTCTGAGAGCTACAGCTGCAGCGGCTGTTTCTATCCGACAGTCTGCTGGTTTGGTATTGGACAATACGTTGATTGTAATGGTCCCACATGCAGTGGATACCTTATTAAACAGGACTAAGACACAGCACCTTACTAGTGCACGTCTTTCAGGTTACGAGCTGACACTGTTGGCTAGCCATGTTCACATCAAACGATGTAATGTGCTGAATCCAGCCACGTTGTTACCGATCTCTAGAGACGGATCCTCAAGAAAAGCATGATTGTTTTCTTCGTACAGAGGAAGAAACGAAAGCTAGAGTTGACCTAAGGGATACTCCCCTTACGAATGTTGATGGTACCCTATGGGTGGATGGTTCGTGTTTTAAGCTTCCGAATGGTGAAACGACTGCAGCGTATGCTATTACAACTTTACATACAGTTGTTGAGACAGCACGCATACCACAGAATTCTGCGCAAGCAGCAGAATTACTTGCCTTGACTAGAGCATGTGTGTTGTCAGAAGGAAAGCGAGTGAATGTTTACACCGACAGCCAGTACGCGTTTGGAGTTGCCCATAGTTTTGGGCGTTTGTGGAGAGAGCGTGGGTTCCTTACTTCGCACGGAACCAAAATACAGCATGGGCAGTTGGTGAATGAACTTTTGGAATCTCTCACTCTCCCGAAGCAGATTGCAATTGTGAAGTGTAGTGCGCATAAGAAAGTTGTGGACGATGTTGGTCGAGGGAATGCGTTTGCGGATGAAGTTGCGAAGGAAACGGCGAAAGACATGATGAGCCGTATTATTTATTTATTTATTTAATGGTTTTGTAAAGCGCGTAGTAACTCAAAGAGCATCCCAGCGCTGACCTGATTCTCCAAGGGTTTCAGCTGTCTGATGAACTTATGTCTGCGGGAAAAGGAGGGTCTTTAGGGTTTTTCTAAACTGGAGGTAGTTCGGTTCTGTCCTGAGTTTTCGTGGTAGATGGTTCCAATGTTTTGCCGTGTGAACCGAGAAGCGACGGCCACCGGTCTTGGCTTTTCTAACTCTCGGGACTGCGATAAGATTTTCTGCACCGGACCGGAGGTCTCTCTCCGCTTTGTATGGGATTAGGAGTTCTTTGAGAAGGGGGGGACCGTTATTGTTGAGGGTTTTATGGGCCAGGCAGAGGGCCTTGAAGACGACCCTTTCTCTGACTGGGAGCCAGTGGAGGGATTTAAGAGCCGGCCTGGCGGAAGATCTTCCTGGTGTGCCCGTGAGTAGGCGTATGTATGTTGCAGGCCCAGCTAATTGGGTTATGGCTGGTGGAATGTGTGAAGACACAATAGAAAGTGTGAAAATGATTCAGGCTGAAGCGACTGAGAAAGAAGTGAGTGTTTGGAGAGAAACTACGGGTATGTTGGATTCAACAGGTTGTTGGGTTGAGTTGTCAGAACACCAGCGATGGCTGTTGCCGGATGCGTATGTGCTCCCAGTGGTTACAATGGCTCATGGAATGGCCCACATAAGTTCGAAGGGAATATGCAAGTTGTTTGCTCCAGTTTGGCAGAATGCTGGAATCCCGAAATGTGCAGAGAACGTGGTGAAACATTGTATGATTTGTTTGAAGTATAATCCTGGTAAGGGAACTCCAACTCCAGCTGGTCATTTTGCTCCTCCTACGTATCCGTTTGAGGTGATACAGCTAGATTATATACATATGGAGAGATGCAACAATTTGAAGTATGTCCTTGTGGTTGTTTGTGCCTTTTCCAGGTGGATAGAGGCCTACCCCCTAAAGGATAATACTGCCTTGTCTACAGCCAAGGTTTTGCTGAGAGAGTACTTCCCTAGGTATGGTTTGCCGAGAATCGTATGGTCGGACAATGGGAGTGAATTTGTGGGTCAAATCATGAAGAAAGTATGTGCTGGATTAGGAATAAATCAGAAGTTCCATGCAGCGAATCACCCCCAGTCTGCTGGACTTGTTGAATGTTACAATGGTACCTTGAAGCTGAAATTAGCTAAGGTTCAAGCAAGCACTGGCCTTACATGGCCGGATGCCTTGCCGTTGGCTCTTTTGTCAACAAGGACGACTGTGCATTCTCGAGTGGGACTTAGTCTGTATGAAATTGTGTTTGGTCGTCCTGCGAATGTTTGGGGTGTGCCTCGTCCTAAAGAATACAGCAGTATTGAGTACCCTAAGTTGGTGGATTACTTACATGACTTGACTGCTAAATTACGTGTTCTCCACCAACAGGTCTATGACAGTCTACCGACAGCAACTGCGGATCCAGGACACACAATTCAACCCGGCGACTACATTCTTACGAAGAATTTTCAACGAACAAAGAATTTGGAGCCGAGGTGGACTGGACCGCATTTAGTTTTGTTAGTGACTCGAACTGCTGTTAGAGTAGCTGGCAAGAAAAACTGGGTGCATGCCACCCATACAAAAAAGGTTCCATTGCCCTTACCATATGACAAGTGGGTGAGGGAAGGTATAGCCGATTCTGAATGTGAAAAAACTCCTAGGTTTGTTCCTTTTAGTGATGCTCATTTGACATGGACACGGTCAGAACGCGAGGATGACAATGTGCTGCAAGAAGCTGTTCCTCCACGTTTGAGATTGGACACTACCGAACCTGAACTTTTGTTTACCGACCAAAGTGTGCCGACTAAATCACGTTACAACCTCCGATCTCGAAATAAATAAAGGGACTTTGAACATTACTTTTTTTTTTTCTTTTTCCACACTGAGACCAAAAAGAGACAATTTCTTCAAGTATTTTGCATTTGACTTTTGTTTTTCTTTTTCTCTTGCTTTTTCAGAAATTGTATTATGGTTTTCTGTTAAATTTTTTATTGGTTACCATTTGCCAGTTGCAGGGTCACGTAGGAGTACCAACGGTTCAGTTTGTGACCTGAGTAGTGGCAGTAGGTCTGCAGGACTTGCAGTGTCCCTATGACCTGCTAATAATCACAGCTGAAGTACTCTATCAAGATTGCGTGAGCGACATTAGAAAATGGAGATTGTATTGAGGAATGACGATAAAAAGCAAGAGATGAAAAACCGATATTACAGAATGTTGTTCTCTAAGTGTGGTATAGCTTTATCTATTTTAATACTTTTATGTATTCTATTAGCTACTATATTCTGGTTTGTTTCTCCTACACAATTGACGTCTGCACCAACTGCTCAACCTACTCTTTCTTTTTCTACTGTTTCTTCACATGAGTTTCATACGTTACCTGAACATGAACAGACACGAAGATCAGAATTTGTGAACAATTTGTTTATACAGATGTTGCATCAGCATCAGCTAGTCATAAATACCACGAATTGTTGGGTGTGTGGTCTTATGCCACATACTACAGATAAGGGAATGCCATATTTGGTTTTGCCTTTTTCGCCTAACGGGTCAGTTTGGGCACTCCAATCAATGTTTATCTATGCAAATGAAGCCTCTCCTGTACGTTCCGTCAAAGACAATGCAAGTAATAATGCCTTGATACGGGGAATAGTTGATATGATTAGAGATATCGATGCGTATAACGCTATCCCTAGAGATGAGGTGCGAGCATATGTTGGTTGGAATAAGACGACATATAGTGTTAGCTTGACGGAGAAAGAAAGACAGCGAAGGTCCCCTCCTATTTGGATTGTACCCCACCGAGGTCATCTTTGTTTGCAAGGTAATGGTCAGAATCCGAGAGCTCAGCTTGGTAAGAGTGTGTGTGTTCACACATACGTTTATACTTCCCAGAAATCCCCTCCGTTCGTGCCAGCTAAAGGCACATATTTTGTTTGTCATGATAGAGCATACACATGGTTGCCATCTGATTTTTCTGGCACATGTTATGTGGCATTTTTGCTTCCCCCTACATACACTGCTGTTTTCGACTACCATAAGACAAGATATGGTAGAGGTGTAATCGATGCGAAAGATACTGTCGCACAAGAAGCTGGAGACTTCTTTAAGGGTTTCCTACCCTTTTGGGGTCCTATGGCTAATAGTAGGAATATTCGTCAGCTTACGAGAGTGGTTGAGGCCACTATAAATGAGACTGCAGGTGCCCTTAGCAATATTACAGCTGAGCTTCAAGCGGATCGCCTTATGACATTACAGAACCGTTTTGTTTTAAACATTATACTTGCAGATAGAGGTGGGGTATGCAAATTGATTAGATCTAGTTGCTGCGTTTTCATACCAGATAATGCCCCGACAGTGCACCAAGCCATCTCTAGACTACATAAGATCTCTGAGTCTATTCATGTGGACGAAGGAGACTGGTCATTGATGGGATGGTTATGGGAGTCGTTGTCCAAATGGGGATGGAAGATTCTGACGTTCCTTGGTATGGCGTTAGCTATCCTTTTCTCGTGTTGTTTATGCATCCAGTGTGGTCCCACCATTTGTAGTCTTTGTGCTATGATCTGTGTGAGAAGACCAGTTCCGAGAGAAGTGAAGGATAATAAGATGATGTTACAGCAACACCTTGATGACCTGATGAGAATAAATATAGACCTAGATTCAGATTGACATGAGTTTAGGTTATTGCCTACGTAATGGCAAAAGGAGGGTCTGTGGTTCTGAAATTCTCAAACCTGTCTGCATTTTAATCTTGCCCGTACGTAGGCCAGTGCTGTGGGCCCAGTAAACAAGTGGCTTTTCGTGCATATATTATTTTGGGTTTCTCTGTCTCTGAATGAACTGCAGAGAGTAACCCTTTTTTCCCTGGAACTGACCTTTTTGTAAAACTAATTTCACTAGCTGATGGTTGACTGAGTTTTCCAATTACTGATTAGGACCTTGTTAACCATTAAGTTTCCTTGCGCATGTGTTATCTTAAACAACATCTAAATGTATTCTTTCCTCAAAGACTTTCTCTTCTGAAACTTGGGTTTTTGCTATGTGTCGTGACTGCCATCTAGTGTTACTTTTTATGTAGGCTTCAGAAGTTAGTTTGTGAGCCAAACAGTCGAATCACATATACACATTAACCAGGGATTTCTTCGTGCGCTGGAGTTAATTTTAGAAGCTGGCCTTTCACCTAGGAATTGACCCTGCCAAGCCAATTTCCCTGCAAGATCGTTATTTACTTTTTCCAATCACTATTCAAGACATTTGTTAACTTTTAAATTTCTTTACGTCTTTTGTTAATCTTGCACATTATCTGAAACTACTTTTCTTTATTTTTTCCTTCATTTCATGGGTTACGCTTTCAATTAAAGGTTAGATTAATATTTTAGATATGCCTAAATATTAACTTGTGGGTTGGGACACTGTAAAATGAGCTTTACTGTATGATGCTGTGTGATGTCATGTACTTTCTATTGGTTGAATTTGGTGCAGGGGTGTGGATTTTAAATGTACCTTTTTTGTGTATAAATAGGGATGTCTCGCCTTAGTAAAATTGAGCAGTTTCTTGAGTTGTACATCGTGCTGTATTACTGGGATTTCTGCTACTAGCTGCAGCTAATAAATGTAATCTCTGACGCCACCAAGAAGTATTCCGTGTCTCTGTATACCAAGGCAAGTGAACCTAGAGGACTCTGGGCGTGTCCCTGATGCCGCTGGGTACTTGAAAACCCGGTTCTTCAAGGTGTGCAGGGTGCAATCAGTCAATCAGTGTTTTGTAAAGGGCACTACTCACCCATGAGTGTCTCAAGGCTGTGAGGGTGGATGTGAGCAGCTCAGTTGAGGTCATTCGAAGAGGCAGGTCTTGAGGTCCTTCCTGAATTGGTGCAATGTCGGGCTAAGTCGGAGGTGAAGGGGGAATATGTTCCAGGTCTTGGCTGTGAGGCAGAAGAAGGATCTTCCACCTGCTCTGGTCCTATGAAAACGTGGGACGGTGACTAGGGAGAGGTCAGCTGAGTGGAGGTTTCTCTTGGAGGCGTGGAAGGAGATTCGGTCATTGAGTTATTGGGGTCCGGTGTTGTGGAGGGCCTCGTAGGTGTGTGTGAGCAGCTTGAACATTATTCTTCTTTCAATGGGAAGCTAGTGGAGGTCGCGGAGGTGCTGGGTGATGTGGTTGTGCCGTGGGATATTGAAGATAAATCTGGCTGTGGCGTTCTGGACGGTCTGGAGTTTGCAGAGGAGTTTTTTGTTGATTCCAGCATAGAGGGCATGGTGGTAGTCCAGTCTGTTGGTGATGAGTGCGTGAGTGACAGTTTTCCTGGAGTCGGAGAGATCCACTTGAACATCTTGCAGAGTATGCATAGGGTGTTGAAGCATGCAGAGGATACAGTGTTGATCTGGCTATTCATGTTGAGTGTGTCCTGCTGTGTGAGTGGGGATGGAGACAGGTTGCTCCAGTCCTATGTACGTGAGGTTTTCTAGGAGGGTGGTCATGTTGGGGTTGCTGTGGTTTTCCAGGTAGAAGTTCAGGTCTCCGAGTAGCATGCAGTCTGTAGAGGCGAGCGCGCGGGTGAGATAAGGTCAGCAATGAAGTTGTTGAATGGGGTGCGGGTCCATGAGGTCTATAAGCGAGTCTTCCACAGAGCGTCATTCTGGGGTTGGGCTGGATTTGGAAGTGGATGTGCATGTGTTCCATGGTGGGGTGAGGTGTCATCCGAGTTGGTGGTTGTAAATCAGAGGGAGCTTTTGTGGACGAGGGCGAGGCCTCCTCCTGGATGGTTGGGGCGGTCTTTTCTCTGGATCTTGTATCTGTCTGGGATGGCGGTTGCGATGTTGGGTGTGGAGCTGGCATTGGTCCAGGTATGGTCCAGGCAATGGAGACTTACCTGTTCTCAGCCCTCATGCCTTGGATGTTTTTTGATGCTTTCCGTGTATAGGAATTGCTGAGTGGCAGGGGATGGGGTGAGGTACTGAGGGAGGACACCACGCGGAGGGAGGGTAGGTTTGAGATATGGCTTATCAGTTCCAAAACTGATCAAAGGGCACAAGGAGAGGGTAATGTTTTCTCCGAGGTGTTGATGGGGTAATGCCTGGTGGTTTGGTGTGATTGATGGGCTGCCTGCTCCTGGGGTGACAGTGGCTTGGTTTTCAGGTACCAGTCTGAGGCCAAAGTTTCGGTGTTCCAGCTGTTATCAGTTCTCCTCAAAATGCTTTCAGCATTGGGGCTTCCAGCTGCAGAGTATGGGACTAATTCCTTCTTCACTGGCAATGCGACAGAGGCAGGTAACAGATGCTGGGCATGTGATGACATCATTCAGCTGGTCATCTGACTGCTAGAGGCGCTATCTGCGAGTTTTGGGAGATGTGGGCAGCACTGCGGGCCTGTTTTTTAAAAATCATTATTGCTGTTTTATTTATTGCAGGTTCAGTGATGGATCTGGCAGAAGAGGACGTAGCCATTTGGGTGGTGAGCCACTCTCATCACGTGAGCGGAGAGACATGCCGAACAGATGGGTTTTGGGGCCTATCTAGGTTTTGCCAGATGATTGTTTCCCATTACTTGGAAGGGTAAAGGGGGTATGTGTTAGCGGGAATTATTGCAGTGTCTGAATGGTATGTTAGAGGGCGGTAGATGCCCAGATGTGTTGGTGATACATTTGGGACAGAATGACCTGGCAAAAGAAAAAGGTGTAGTGCTCATGAGGTCAATGAAGAAAGACTTGTTGCAGATCAAGGCCCGATGGGCAGGGTGTTTTGTGTTGTGAACGGATTTCATTCGAGGAGGATTTGTAGGGGGACCAGCAAACCCTCTGCTATTGACAGGGTATGTAGAAAGGTGAATTGGAGAATGTCTCATTGTTGCAGGAAGATTGGTTTTGGGTACATTTTTCAGTCAGACATCAAGTTCCGCAATAAGGATTTTATCAATATTAAAGGCGATGGGGTCCATTTGTCGCTGGTCGGGAAGGAACTGTATTTGTTGGAGCTGAGGGAAGTCTTGTTGAGGACTTTGAACATTAGGAGATAAAGTTGGATGTATAGGGGGGATCTAAGTGGGGGGGGGCAGAAAAAGTTGGCAGGTCCCCGTTTTCTGGGTGGCGATGGTCTGCAAAGTTTTACAGGAGTTTTCAGAAGTTGGTTGGCGTTGCCAGTTGGTGAACCATGTGCAAAGGGAGAGTAGCCAGGAAGCTCAAGGGTAATTTTAGAAAGTTTGTTTTCCTAGAGGTTCAAAAATGCTGTCATAGGTGATAAGGGAAATCTAAACATGAAAACTGTTGAAAGGCACTAAAATTAAATGAGATAGTTGTGGGGTGGGGCATGTGGGGGGAACCGTAGGGGTGCGAGAAGGATGTTGGTCAGTTCTTTTGATGTATAGCAAGGTTTTAGTTTTCTAAGGCGGTTAGCCAGGTAAAGTTTGTGATATGCACCTGTTTCAATAAAGCGGCCATTTTCACACAACAAAGTGGTCTTTGGTATGTGCTGCGCCACTCTCTCCCAAAGAGGAGCAGCAGCGTGTTGTGTGTATTTACACCAAAAATTCAGCTGAAGAGGGATAATCACAAGTGGGTGTCAAGCATCTTTCCTTTGAGACAGGTTGCCAAGCCACTGTATGCTGTCCTCTACCCTCGGACAGAAAAACACAGCCAGTCCAAGACCCATAGATGGGTAGAAGTGGAAATACCCAGTCAGAGGAAAGTTCAGAGTGTCAACCCTTGTGGTAAACACATTGCTTCTTTTTATGCCTGTGACCGCAAGCTCCAGGCACTGATAATACTTTTTGGGAAGACTAACTTATTTTTCATTATCAGACTTTCACCCAGAGCAAGAGAGAAAAATAGGGAAAAAAAGAATAAGAACGAGGCAAAGTAAGACAGGAAAACAATGACAAAGGTAAAAAATAGAGATGAAAAAGCACCTACAAAAGTCTGACAAAGAGACAAGAAAAGTAGGGGGTGGATGAAAGAGACGTGAGGAGGATCAAGAGTGGCCTTGGTATTCAGAACCTCTGGTTTTTTTACCAACAATGCCCGCGTCGTCCTAAGAAAAACTCTGGGACCAAACATTTATATTTTATTCCAAATTAATGACAGGATACTTAAGCACCATTCTAACATCAGTAGGACCACTGGGAGGTGTTCAAAAAGCCTAGATGTGGTCACGGCACACTGTCATGGGTTACAAAATGCCACGTGCAGGGATATGCTTTAAAAAGAATGTTTTCAGTAGGGTGTCAAATCTCAGGAAGCTTTAATGCACAAAAGATTTCACCACTTCACTGGCTAGGAATAAAAAAAACGATTTAAAAACATCTTATAAATCATGATCGCACTTCATATATTTTATCAGTCTCTTGCCCGCCAGTAGGGTTGTTGTAAAAGCAAACTCAGTAGAGCTTATTCTATAATTAGTTGTGTCCTAGGCGTAAATAATAAAGGAATTTAGAGGCCTAATTCGCAAACCATTTTCAGTAGATAGTTGTGATGATAATGATGATAAAGAAAATATCTATTGAGTGCACACTATGAACATGGTGTCCTGGCAATATGGGATTATGGTGAGTCCAGAAGTTGAACAATACCTGCTTAGTTAATCAAGAGTTAACTGTTCAGTGCTCTACGGAAATCTAGATAGTTATTAATGCCTCGATGGATATCAGAAGAAAATGTCAGATTTTGGCTGCCAAATATGAAAAACCTCAACCTCTCCCTCCAAGGTGTGATTTCTTATTTTTTTGTATTTTTATGACTTTTCTCTCAGGAACAGGGGATATTTGCTGTTATAGGCCCTATGAGTAATGCGGGTACTTATAAACAGTATTGTGGCTGGGACTGGCAGCCAATGAAAGGAAGCCAAGAGTTGTGAGATGTGTGCATGTCCCCCCCAACACCCTCAGCGCCTTGAGACCCTTACGGGTGAGTAGTCACGATTTATAAGAAACCTGATTGGTTGATTGATAGAAAGCTGTGTCTCTGATCCCCACTTGATGCGCACACTCAGTAAAAGTATTATGAGAGATGATATCAAAGGCTGCAGACAGACCAAGAAGTACTAATGCAGCGGAGCCGCCTTGATCTGTCAGCAGTCTAAGATTGGCCAAGATTGCTCTGAGTGCTGACACTGTGCTATGTAAGGGCCAGAATCCAGCCTGACATGAGTTCAAAAGATTCCCTATTTCTAGGAAGTGAATAAGCTGGAAAGTAACTTCCTCTCTTATTGCAGGATTTAATGTTACATATAAACTAGCCTCAGGAAATGTTTTCTGAATCAGAAGGGGATATCCAGCAGTACTTAACTCCTAATTAGGTCACTCTGAATTAGGCCGAGATTGTTCTGCATTCCACAGGGTGGGGCATTTCGACCTTGAGCTAAATGTTTAATCTAAGGATGCTGTGCACATTGAGATGACTGATGAATTTATCACTGTGCTTACCACCTTGATGCATGAATGTTCTGTTACTACAATTCTGGTTGCCATATGTGAGGGCTCTAACAAACAGCAAGAAAAACAGAAGGAAGGAATTTAAAAGATACGTGACAGTGTAGGTCTTCAAGAAGACAAGTGACAGCAAAGAAGCTTAGCTTGATAAATGCCCATGTGTTATCTGTATAAATCTAGACATAGAATTATAGAAACTTAATCTCAGATCTGAATTTGAGTTTACTGGAGCTTGTGTGTAAAAATGTGAAAAAAACAGACTTCAAAATAAATGTCTACATAAAATACAGGGTAAAACCGAATGTTAAACATTACGTTTCTCAATTGTATGCAAACGTACATTAATATCTGCCCTAATTCCTTAGTGGTACTCCTTTGTTAATCCTTACCTTTACCTTTCTTTTCTTTACACTATGTTTACAGGAATACCACTACTTGCTACCTGTGACACACTTGTCTGCATCTTCTTCTTCCACCTTCTTCCACCATCACTTGCATCTTCCATTATAAACCAAACTATAAACTTAATTTAACCATAACAATATATTTTACTCTAACTTTACCGCTGCCCCTTTTCTAGCACCTTTATTAGCTATAACACCTTCCCTTATATCTTCCATTTCACCATATCTTTCACGGAACCTAATCCAAACTCTAAAGTTGACCTAACTCAATCCTTTACATCATCTCCAACTCCTAGCCCATTCCTTATGTGATAATTGCTCATCCCTATCCCACCCATCATATTTAAAATGATCCATCATGCAGTACCTTGCTCTGGTCCTAACCCTTAAACATGATCTAAACCATACACTAAACTTCTACCTAACCTTTATCTTACCCTAATCATAAACCTTGCCATTTTGAAATCGTTGTCCCACTTTTTCTGTATCTATTTTTCTACACACTTTGATTCTATTGTTGTGGCTTTTACCTTTATGTGCTATGATCTTTGGCCACAGCTGCTTGGTATGATGAACTGAGTTTAGTATTATGTTTTAGGATGTAAAAGCCTGTAGATTTATGATGTTTTGGCCTCACTGCCGACAGCTTTGGCTGTTTGAGAGACCCCAATGAACGAATATATTAATGAAAAGCACATATAAAAATATAAGAAAAAGTGGTATTTTGATCAGCCCCTATCAGCCATTGGCTCCTATGTGCTTTTGAGATGGAATCTCAAGAGAAATAGTCCTAAACAGCACTCCCATGGAGGGTAGCTTCAGGGGGGATACTTTAGGTGTTACGCTGTGTTTTTTAATAAATAGGTCGGTATATGAGCTTCCAGTCGGGTATGGTAAAGTGTTTGTTGGATTTCGCCCAGGATTTTTAAACACTGACAGACACACTCTTGTCTCTGTTTTGCAGGTCTTAAAACATATGGTTATTTAAAAAAAAAAATTTTTTTTTAAATCTTTGTTTTAAGTGCCCCCTCACAATCCGCTCCCTTTTCCCATTCCACTGGCCCTTAAACTCATTATTAGAGAAGCAGCTAAGGAGAGGGGCCCTTAAACTCCCCTCTCCTTAGCTGCTTCTCTAATAATGATTGACATGATATGCCAGCGTGATTGTCGGGATAACTAAAGATCACCCCCATCTCTCCCCCTGGTCTTACTGACCAAGCTACGCCCCTGAGCACTCCTTCTCTTCTTTTCCAAGCCTTACCTTGCTCCTGGCTCCACTAGGTGACCTCACTTTACATCTGTCCGCTCCAGTTTTCCTCTCTCTCACCACCCCTACCTTCTTCACTTTCACTTGACCCTTTTCTCTTTTATTTATTTATTTATGCGATTTTATATAGCGCAAACTTTACCCGAAGGTGTCAGAGCACTTTACATAAGAACCAGTTGAGAAACATAAGGATTTAGGATTATATGCGTTGCATAAAGGATAAAACCAGAACAAATTGCAAATGTACAAGTTGTAAAGTCACACAAGGAGGGGATACAAATGGATATACTCTAAGAGTCACATAGGAATGGTAGGTAGTACAAAGGTCAACCGCGTATACTAGTGATTAGAGTTATCTCTATATACATAGGGAAGGGATACAAATGGATATACTCTAAGAGTCACATAGGAATGGTAGAGAGCACAACGGTCTACTGCATATACTAGTGATTAGAGTTATCTCTATATACA
Organism: Lissotriton helveticus; assembly: GCF_964261635.1. Lineage (NCBI taxonomy): Eukaryota > Metazoa > Chordata > Amphibia > Caudata > Salamandridae > Lissotriton > Lissotriton helveticus. The sequence continues at coordinate 896,296,282 of NC_136069.1, forward strand.
TAGGGAAGGGATATGACTGGATATACTCTAAGGGTCACATAGGAATGGTAGAGAGCACAGCGGTCTACTGCATATACTAGTGATTAGAGTTATCTCTATATACATAGGGAAGGTATATGACTGGATATACTCTTAAGAGTCACATAGGAATGGTAGAGAGTACAATGGTCTACTGCATATACTATTGATTAGAGTTATCTCTATATACGTAGGGAAGGGATATGACTGGATATACTCTAAGAGTTACATAGGAATGGTAGATGGTACAAAGGTCTACTGCATATACTAGTGATTAGAGTTATCTCTATATACATAGGGAAGGGATATGAATGGATATACTCTAAGAGTCACATAGGAATGGTAGATGGCACAAAGGTCTACTGCCTATACTAGTGATTAGAGTTATCCCTATTACCTACTGGCGACAGCCAGTAGGTATATATAGTTAGGATTTTTTTCCTATGGGATTTTTGAAAATTCTATGTCGAATAACTTTGGCATTTGAGGACAGAATTGGCTGAAATTTTCAGGAAAATTGAACATTTTGTTTCTGAGCAGCCCCTGAAAATTTGGGGGGGTTTCATCAAGGGGGGGCCGAGAAAAAAGGGGGGTCCCAAAACGTGTTTTTCCCATGCAATTTTCCATAGGGCGGTTGGCCTCACTTTTAGCCTGAACGGCTGAATGGATTTACACCAAACTTGGCAAAATTGTAGGGACTGGTAGCCCGATGTGCCTTTGCTATGTCTCAAGATATAGGCTCCAGTGGTTTTTACGAAAATTAACTTTGAAAAATATATATTGGGCTACATTGGGCTATATATATGTTGGAGCCCAAATGTAGCCCAATGTAGCCCAATGTAGCCCAAAGATGGCCACCAGAGACAAAAAAAAACAAATGTAGCCCAAATATCAGCCAGATGTAGCCCAACTATAGCCCAATGACAGAATGTCCCAGAGTGTTCTAAAGTACAACTAGAGTGCTAACAGTCCTACTTATTACAAAGGTATGGCACACCTGAAGCCATCTTGATTGAAATAAAGTGGTAACTCTTAAAACATTTAATTTAAAAAGGAACAAAATGAGGGGGTTCATTTTGCCATAGAAAGTATGATTAGCGAATATATGACGAAATCCCGCATACCATCAGTCCGCAAAAAAAATCCCGCATGTACTATTAGGCCGCAAATTAAAATAACGAAAACTTTTAGAACGAATATGCCTTTAGCATACACTAAACAACTAAACTACCCTAAACCCTAATACACTACCCCCAGCATGACCCTACACTACACAAACAGTACAACACTACCCTAAACCCTAAAACACTACCCCCAGCATGACCCTACACTACACAAACACTACAACACTACCCTAAACCCTAAAACACTACCCCCAGCATGACCCTACACTACGCAAACACTACAACACTACCCAAAACCCTAAAACACTACACCCCAGCATGACCCTACACTACGCAAACACTACAACACTACCCTAAACCCTAAAACACTACCCCCAGCATGACCCTACACTACACAAACACTACAACACAACCCTAAACCCTAAAACACTACCCCCAGCATGACCCTACACTACGCAAACACTACAACACAACCCTAAACCCTAAAACACTACCCCCAGCATGACCCTACACTACGCAAACACTACAACACTACCCTAAACCCTAAAACACTACCCCCAGCATGACCCTACACTACGCAAACACTACAACACTACCCAAAACCCTAAAACACTACACCCCAGCATGACCGTACACTACGCAAACACTACAACACTACCCTAAACCCTAAAACACTACCCCCAGCTTGACCCTACACTACGCAAACACTACAACACTACCCAAAACCCTAAAACACTACACCCCAGCATGACCCTACACTACGCAAACACTACAACACTACCCTAAACCCTAAAACACTACCCCCAGCATGACCCTACACTACGCAAACACTACAACACTACCCTAAACCCTAAAACACTACCCCCAGCATGACCCTACACTACGCAAACACTACCCTAAACCCTAAAACACTACCCCCAGCATGACCCTACACTATGCAAACACTACAACACTACCCTAAACACTAAAACACTACCCCCAGCATGACCCTACACTACGCAAACACTACAACACTACCCTAATCCCTAAAACACTACCCCCAGCATGACCCTACACTACGCAAACACGACAACACTACCCTAAACCCTAAAACACTACCCCCAGCATGACCCTACACTACGCAAACACTACAACACTACCCAAAACCCTAAAACACTACCCCCCAGCATGACCCTACACTACGCAAACACTACAACACTACCCAAAACCCTAAAACACTACCCCCAGCATGACCCTACACTACGCAAACACTACAACACTACCCAAAACCCTAAAACAATACCCCCAGCATGACCCTACACTACGCAAACACTACAACACTACCCAAAACCCTAAAACACTACACCCCAGCATGACCCTACACTACGCAAACACTACAACACTACCCAAAACCCTAAAACACTACACCCCTGCATGACCCTACACTACGCAAACACTACAACACTACCCAAAACCCTAAAACACTACCCCCAGCATGACCCTACACTACGCAAACACTACAACACTACCCAAAACCCTAAAACACTACCCCCAGCATGACCCTACACTACGCAAACACTACAACACTACCCAAAACCCTAAAACACTACCCCCCAGCATGACCCTACACTACGCAAACACTACAACACTACCCAAAACCCTAAAACACTACCCCCAGCATGACCCTACACTACGCAAACACTACAACACTACCCAAAACCCTAAAACACTACCCCCAGCATGACCCTACACTACGCAAACACTACAACACTACCCAAAACCCTAAAACACTACACCCCAGCATGACCCTACACTACGCAAACACTACAACACTACCCAAAACCCTAAAACACTACCCCCAGCATGACCCTACACTACGCAAACACTACAACACTACCCAAAACCCTAAAACACTACCCCCAGCATGACCCTACACTACGCAAACACTACAACACTACCCTAAACCCTAAAACACTACACCCCAGCATGACCCTACACTACGCAAACACTACAACACTACCCAAAACCCTAAAACACTACCCCCAGCATGACCCTACACTACGCAAACACTACAACACTATCCTAAACCCTAAAACACTACACCCAGCATGACCCTACACTACGCAAACACTACAACACTACCCTAAACCCTAAAACACTAGCCCCAGCATGACCCTACACTACGCAAACACTACAACACAACCCTAAACCCTAAAACACTACCCCCAGCATGACCCTACACTACGCAAACACTACAACACTACCCTAAACCCTAAAACACTACCTCCAGCATGACCCTACACTACGCAAACACTACAACACAACCCTAAACCCTAAAACACTACCCCCAGCATGACCCTACACTAAACAACCACCACAACTCTACACTACACTAACACAACACTACACTACACAACACTACACTACACTACACAATCACTAACCCACGAAAAAATTAACACAAACCCACTTACCTCTCTCGTCATCGTGGTTTTCACAACGCAAATGCATTTACCATACATGCCTTTAAAACGTAATTCTTTGTAAAGGCATGCGCGATAAATGCACATGCGTTTTGAAAAAATGCGGGATAATGGTATGCGAGGTCAATGACCTTGCGGGATAATGGTATGCGGACTGAAAGTCTGCGGGATAAAAAATGCGGGAAAATGGCTGAGCAACTAGAGTGCTAACATTCAGAATTTATGGCAAATGTGTGACACATCTGAATGCCTTCTTAATAGAACCAAAGTAAACAAGCATTGAAAATGCAATAGATCTCGCCCTCGTTTAAGTTAAAGCCATTCTGTTTGTAATGAGGTGGCTTTTTAGCTTTGCTTTTATTAGTGTTTTTAAAACTTTCATGTAAATAACATGCATATGTATGCATATATGTATATGTATGCATGCATTTATATTTATATAGATATGCAGATTATATATGTTTATATATGTATATTACCTACTGGCGATAGCCAGTGGGTATATATAGTTAGGATTTTTTCTCTATGGGATTTCTGAAAATTCTATGTCTAATAACTTTGGCGTTTGTGGACGGAATTGGCTGAAATTTGCAGGAAAATGGCACATTTTGTTTCTGAGCAGCCCCTGAAATTTTGGGGGGGTTTTGTCAAGGGGGGGCCGAGAAAAAAGGGGGGTCCCAAAACGCGTTTTTCCCATTCATTTTTCCATAGGGCGGTTGGACTCACTTTTAGCTCGAACGGCTGAATAGATTTACATGAAACTTGGCAAAATTGTAGATATGGTTTGCCCGACGTGCCTTTGCTATGTCTCAATATATGTGCTCCAGTGGATTTTGAGAAATTAACGTTTAAAAAAATATATATATCTGTGACAGCGCTCCGGTTAGCGCCCCGGTTCGCGTACCTGACGCGTAACGGAACTTCGCGAAGCAAAGCTGATTGGCTCTCCGGTGTCTGTCAACATTCTAAACAGTCCGGAGCGGCCGCCATCTTGTCTCTCAGTACGATCGAGAGACAAGATGTGGTGAAAAACGAAGGGGGAAATGAAGGAAAGGGGGCAAGGTAGACCACTCCTGACCCCCTAGGATTGATGAGGGGGATATTAAAGTGCCCCGCGGGGCAAAAAATAAAAAAAACATTTTTTTTGCGATTTTACGCCGTAGAGGCGCGTCCCGGTACGCTCACCGGGCAGCTCACCGGGCAGCTCACCGGGCAGCTAACCGGGCAGCTAACCGGCAGCGTAGCTGTCAACATTGTAAACAGTCCGGAGCGGCCGCCATCTTGTCTCTCGGTAGGTTCGAGAGACAAGATGTGGTGAAAAAAGAAGGGGGAAATGAAGGAAAGGGGGCAAGGTAAACCCCTCCTGACCCCCTTGGATTGATGAGGGGGATATTAAAGTCCCCCGCGATTTTTCGCGGTAGAGGCGCTTCCCGGTACGCGAACCGGGCAGCTAACCGGCAGCGTAACGGGAGTCCGCCATCTTGTGTTTTTGGAGCGTCCGGTTCGCGTACCGGGTAGCGTCCCGGTAAGCGTAACAAGGGGAAAACCAAGAGAAACAGTAAAAAAAAAATTAAGGGAATAGATTTCCAGCAAACTTGGCAAAATTGTAGGGACTGTTTGTTTGATGTGCCTTTGCAAGGCCTCAAGATATGTGAACGTGTGGATTTTGTCTAATTAAGGTTAAAAAAAATATATATATCTGTAAGCGTGCTCCGGCACGCTTACGTTACGTGTTTTGTTTGCGCTGCAGAGCCGATACGTCACGGTTATGCGACGCGTCATGAGGCGTCTCACGTGGCTACGTGATACGTCACGTAATAAAGATTATATATTTTACAGCTACAGCTATAGATATTAGCTTTTAAAAAACCAATGAAATTCACTGAAAAAAACATAGGTTATAGACCATATATAGTTAGGAATTTGCATTTTTCAAAACCTTGTTGCACTAACTATATATCGCGCACCCGCAATCCACTGCTGATGATGTCACATATTACATCATTCATGACATGGTCAGTGACATCACTGATGACATCACTGATGACATCTCAAATGACATCACTGATGACATCACTGATGACATCTCAAATGACATCACTGATGACATCATCTAGTGTCTGTGTGTTTTTGTAAAGTTTAAATATGTTTTACATATTGAAGAATGAGTGGATGTATGGAAGACTGAGTGTGTGTGTGGCTGGCTGGGAGGTGTGTGACTCTGCATATCAATGTGTACTTGTATCAGTGATTGTATAAGAGAGTAAGTATGTGTTAGTATATGTGTGAAAAGTATGGTGTTCTGTGTTCAACTGTATAGATGAGGAAATCGAAGTGTGATTGATTCTTCACAGGACTGACTAGGTGTATGAGTGCATATGATAGTGTTGTAATAATGAGTGACTGTATGTATGAGTGATTGTATGGGTGAATGAGTGAATGTGTGTGTAGACGTAGGAATCAGTGAGTGCGTATGTAGTAACTGGTATTGGTGTGTCATGATGTCATCAGTGATGTCATTTGAGATGTCATCAGTGATGTCATTTGAGATGTCATCAGTGATGTCATCAGTGATGTCACTGAAGTATGGTGTTCTATGTTTAACTGTATAGATGAGGAAATGGAAGTGTGATTGATTCTTTACAGGACTGACTAGGTGTGTGAGTAACTCCATGGATGAATGGCAGTGTGTGAGTGTCTGCATAGGTGTATGAGTGCATATGATAGTGTTGTAATAATGAGTGACTGTATGTATGAGTGATTGTATGGGTGAATGAGTGAATGTGTGTGTAGACGTAGGAATCAGTGAGTGCGTATGTAGTAACTGGTATTGGTGTGTCATGATGTCATCAGTGATGTCATTTGAGATGTCATCAGTGATGTCATCAGTGATGTCATTTGAGATGTCATCAGTGATGTCATCAGTGATGTCACTGACCATGTCATGAATGATGTAATATGTGACATCATCAGCAGTGGATTGCGGGTGCGCGATATATAGTTAGTGCAACTAACTATATATGGAATTTCATTGGTTTTATGTCAATAAAATATCCAGCTAACTATATATGGTCTCTAACCTATGGTTTTTTCAGTGAATTTTCAAGGTTTTGAAAAATGCAAATTCCTAACTATATATGGTCTATAACCTATGGTTTTTTCAGTGAATATACATATACATACACACATAGTAGACTTCCTCAGGCAGAGTTCCATTAAGTGGGGTCGGAGGGAGGACATAGTCACAACACCAAGGGAGGGTGGGAGGGATTCGAGGGTATGGAGAAAAGGCAAAACAGAGAGGGGAAGAAACATTCGAGGATCCTCAATGGGGAAAAGGGTAAAAAGACGAGGGAATGGACAAGATGACGGGTCGGGGACCAGGGAAAAAACGTCCGAGAACAGCAGCAAAATGGCGGGCAGGACAAAGGGAAAAGTAAAGAAGTCCATGAGAGACTGTGGTCCACAATTGCAATGCCTCAGGAGTTTCCCGTACCGGGAGCTGTAATTGTGGTCATACAATTCTCCAAAGCGTCTTATAGGAGTGCCCTGTCCGGCCTGATGCTTGTAAAGGTTCAGCAACTAGCCGCTGCCAAAGTCACAAATTGAAATTTAGGGTAATCCGCAACCAGACAGTTCGGGACAGTCGCTGTCTTGCTCACCGGTGTTTGCAACCGAAAACTCCAATTTCGGGGCCAGCTACACAAGTTAGGGCAGTGATATTATGCCCATGCACCTCCAACCAAATTCCGACGCTGGAACACGCTCTCTATTCCGGAGTGTGGTGCTGCAAAGATCCCTTCTGTAGCCTGGAGAGCAGGGTCGACACGGAGCTTCAGCTCCAGGCGCATTTGAGGGCAATTTTGGCCGCCATGTTAAAGTCAGGCATTAAGGATGTAAAGCGCCGCAGACTCCACCGCCTCCAGGAACCCCGAGCGCGCTTCGCGGGGCTCACCTCTGTGATCCTCAAGGTTCTGGTGTGTCTGTAGCCGCGACGTTTCTCAGAGGGGTCGGGCTGTCTCTCATAACGGGTGGGCTCCAGCCGCCATCTTGTCCCTCGCTGGATGGTTGAAGTCAGGCATTGAGGATGTACAGCGCCGCAGACTCCACTGCCTCCAGACACCCCGAGAACGCTTTACGGGGCTCACCGCTGCGTTCTTCAAGGTGCCGGTGTGTCCATAGCGTCTGTGGAAGCTACGTTGTTCAGAGGGGTCGAGCCGTCTCTCGTCAAAGGTGGATTCCGGCCACCATCTTAGCCCTCACTGGATTCTCTTCATGGAGAAGTCGCAACAGAGTAAGGCCTGTGCAGATGCTCCCGAGAGAGCAAAATAAATTCCACCGGAGCCTCACATCATCCTACGCTGTTAGGTTCTTTTACCGATGATTCTGCCTCGGGGCGCTGAAAATTGCCAGGAGAAAGCGCGTGCACTGGGAGCCGAGATGACTCCCGACTCCCGGCCCCTCCTGTCCGCCCTCTCTGTCTTCCTCGCCACCGTCTCCCCCGCGCTGTCACAGCACGGGCTGAAAAAGATCACAGACATAACCATAGTTGCCAACATTTGACAAACAAAACCCGGGACACTTTGCATAACAGAGCTGCTGCAGATAGAACGTTCGTGGTTGCGTACCTGTGTGTAATAAAGAGGAACAGTTTCTGCAACAATATTGCCCGGGACAGTGTCCAGCGTGCCTATGCTGTCCCTGCAAGCAAAAACGGGACAGTTGGCAACTATCAATAACCACTCATTTGTGCCAAACTGACAACGAGCCATCTTAGATCCATAAATCATTTCGGTCCATGGTGCTGAGATCTCACTTTGTCCGCCCCTAGTGGTGAGAAAGGGCCATTGAATGGGCAGCAATGCGATTAAAGTCAATAAATATGGCAGTAAACCCTGGGGCCAGCCAAAAGTGAGTGCATATTGAGTAGTGTGAAAAGAAAACAGTAGTGCATTTTGGCTGCAGGGCTCTACTTCTTCAAAGAATATTACCATTAGTTTGTGTTAAAAAAGATAGGATTTTTCAGATTTGAATACCACTAATTTAAAAATTGACATCACCAGAACATGATATCACATTTATTTTGGCCCTCTGGTAACATCACAGGAAATCGTGCGCAATTAAATGGTACACTGATTAGACATAAGACATGTGGGGATTTTCTCACAAATGGCCTAATAAGAAGTAAAGGGCTTGACCCAAATGAATGACCTTCGAACGACCTTCAGCTAACATAGTTTATTATCAACAAGAGGAGTGTAGTGATGCCAGTTCCAAAGCAGATGTAAGATAGCTGAGTTTGTCAACACACTTTCTGCAGGGCTCCGCGCACAATCTGATAGGGAAAGTGCATTTAGAAACTGTATTGAAAGTTGGCAAATATACAAAAACAAGACTGCAAACGCCTGCCTGTTCCTCCAATATCAACACACAGTTGAACATCAATACCCGTAATATTAGTTCAAAAGGATGCATGAATACATTTTATTTTCAAAGAAATCAAAGTCTTCTCCAGCGTAATTCCAAAGGGCACATACTGTCCAGTGAACACCTCCCAAACAGTTGGGTGAGTGCCACTCTAATCTCCCTAGATCTGCATAAACGTCTAGATGTAGCCCATCTAGACAGTGTGTCTCCTACCTGTCCATTGACCTGAACTTCGCCTTCACTACAATATTTTAATCTGCTTTAGTATCTTTTGCATTATTACCATAATTTGCTTTTATTGTAGTCTTTAAAATTCAAATGATGTAATTTCCTGGAATGTCACAAGCGTCTTTGGCGTGAAAGGCCATGTGAGGTAATTTCCTTTGATGTCAGGACGGGGAGGTCAAAGGGTGTGTGATGTCACTTTCACTACCCCAGGCATTTTGGTGAATCAACGTCCATGACCATAATTTGAGCATAAACAAGTTGGTGGACTGCTCTGCAGGCTACACGCTACATGGCCCTCAGCATGTAGCGATAAGTGAAACCTCGGCTCCTTCAGAGGAAGTGATTATAAAAGACTTTTCATTTCATTCTAATCTGTTACTGTCACTCCCACTACTTTTATTTACATTTCACTGACTGAGAAGTCATTGACAGGACTGGCCTTAACTCACTGCCATGAGGACACCACACCCTAAAAATGTCGTCACACTCACCACTAATCTCCCTTCTGATCTTAACTGGGAACAGGGGCCCTGTCTGGTGTCTTGGAGGGGGATTTGCTTGGCTGGGCTTCTAACAAAGCAGCAATCTGTCTTTTCAACAGTGTTGTGGGGTATTGAAAATGGTGGCAATAAAAGCATTCAGAGTAGGTGAGCCCAATGCTTGTTTTTTCTAGTGTCTGCTTTCTCAGTGGTGCATCTTGGCAGACGTTCATCGTTCATCGCAGTGGCAGCCATTTGAAAGTGGTGAGGCGTAAAAGTAAGGAATGACTTAAGTAGTGGGCAAGCACTGCATTTTCTTTTTCTTTCGCCTTATTTTGCAGCATGCGTACTCCAATGGTGCGGGTCCCATCACACCCATTGGCACAGAATCACAATTACAACAGGAATACGTGACCACTGCCATGTGCTCTCTGCAGAGAGGCCAAGGATTGGATCTTACTTGGTTAAATATTTGGTTGTCTTTTAAGAAAAGTTAGAATCCAATGGTTTACTGCTTTTCATCTGCGCCTGAAGCGCTATTGAGGTGGTGGACGGAGGCCTGCCACCGTGTAAGTTGTTGAACACACAAGGTGGTGTTACCTGTACTTGGGTGTCTGGTCTGCTATGTGCCTGTCTGGATGTGTGCTTTGTCATTTACTTGCGCGTGATTCTGTGTGTGTGCTGCCTCTGTGTTTTGTGTACACGTGTATAGGAGTCTGTGTGTGTTTGACTGTGTCTTTACGAGCATGCGTCGTTGAGTGCGCAAATGTGCCAGTGTGTGCCTGTTTCTGTGTGGAATGAATGAATGTGCATGGGTGCTCGTCTGTTTGAGTGTATATATATATATATATCTATCAGTGATGTCATTTGAGATGTCATCAGTGATGTCATCAGTGATGTCACTGACCATGTCATGAATGATGTAATATGTGACATGATCAGCAGTGGATTGCGGGTGCGCGATATATAGTTAGTGCAACTAACTATATATGGAATTTCAATGGTTTTGTGTGAGTAAAATAAGGTTTTTTAAATGCTAATTCCTAACTATATATGGTCTATAACCTATGGTTTTTTCAGTGAATTTTCAAGGTTTTGTAAATGCTAATTCCTAACTATATATGGTCTATAACCTATGGTTTTTTCAGTGAATTTCAATGGTTTTTTAATAGCAAATATCATAAGCTGTCGAATGTCAAGTACGTGGTAAGTGAAAACATTTTCGTGTTTATGCACACTGATCTGCTTTGAATGGTGCCCCCCCCCCCCCTCATTTCTATTAGGAGTACTCTCTCTTTGCAGATAGTGAAAGGTAGTTAACGCAGGCCTTTGCCCCCGTTGTAATCCGTCGTGCCTGCTTCTCTCTCCATTTGATTGATTGTTATCCAAGTATTTACTGTTTTAGAATTAGTTCTCTTTGGTTCATTCTCTATTTACAAACAAACACAGAGTCGCAATACTCTGTTTAGTCTTTGCAGATAACGAAAAATCGTGTAAAAAAAAAGAAAAGGAATCGAGCAAAATCAGTAGGCCACTAATGGGATCTCTTTTTGACCTCGCTAAAATAGAAACATTAGGAACAACCCCTCATGACAAATACAAAACTAGTGAGATGAACTGAACTCCACACAATGATGGCTGCAAAACAGCTCGGCTCCGCCACCCACCCCGCCCAAAATAACGATAAAGAGCGGCTGCCATGATTGGTTGCGGAATGGCCACAACGGAGCTACGAAATGGTGCTGCTCTCATGCTAACCCCAGCTTCGGTCTGAAACATCCAGAAACACTGTAGACTACCAATTCGATCAGTTCCGGTAGCGCCCCAATGTAACCCGGTAGAGAAGAACTAGCCCTCCCCTCTTTGACTGATGGTTCTTGTTGCCTGTCCCTTCTGTTGTCATTTAACAGAACTATTTAGCCTGCTGAAAGGGGTTGTGTTTCGACCGCTGGTTGGTGGAGACATTTTGACTATATTCTGGACCTGCGTTGTCGCGTAATGCGTCATATGACGCGCCGCGTTAGCGCATCCGGAAGTCATCCGGGGCGCGCAGCGCGTAACGTAAGCATAACAAGTCATGTGACTTGTTAATAAAACTTTTCATTGGTTCATTTTACTTTTCTTATTCTAATGATGAAAGCCTTGGTCATATCACCTAAAAATTACGCTTTTAATTACTTCCGAACATTATTTTCTCTTAAATATATGTTATAATGTTCCAGGCTAATGTACTTTCCCGGAAATTTTACAACTGTCCTGCAAGTAAAATATATTCTTTTTTCGAGAAAAAGAGCGTTTCTTCGTCCCATGACGGAGCCGTTGAGCAAAAGAGGGTCGACCTGCTGTCTTAGTCGCCGATACGCCTGAATATGAGATTCTTATCGATCACTTTATGTTGCAGGAATAGAAAACACAACAGCCCTTGACCATTTATCTTTACTGCGTTCCTTCGTATTATACCTTTTACCCTTCATGTAATTGGTCTGCTTTATTTCACTTGCCTTTTAATGATTCTAAAACATTGACTATTATTAAAAACTTTACCAATGTATACACTACTACCATGTTTTCTTTTAAAAACCTTTATTGTGAAAATTTCATTATACAAATACGAGCCTATAACCACGTGGGCCTGCCACGGAGCAAACTGTAATCGTATATGATGAATAGACATTTACACTGTAGAGGAACGTAACGGGCGGGCCATTAGGTTGCAAAAACTAAGGTGTCTAACAGTTACGGAATCGGTGGACGTACATTTTATAATTAAAATACGACAGGGCCAATTACAATAAAATTATCTAGATATACATTTGCGGGCAAGTACCATGGGTGACGTTAATTCGAATTTTCAACAGTACAGTAATCAATAACACATCAGAACTTAATATCAATAGGGATGTCGAAATATTCAATCAATTCTCGTCCCCGCCCGCCATGTGCTTCAAAACTGCATACGTATCTCGTGATTTCAAGGTTCTGCAACCAGTACACAACAAGGAGTTACGAGTCCCATTTATTCCGGCGCCATTTTGGGCGAGGACGGGCAGGTCCAGGATATAGTCAAAATGTCTCTACCAACCATCGACTATGATGATGTTCATATGCTGTATTTATTAGAGTAACACTCATCTGCCCACATGAAATTAATTTACCACAATCTAAACATGTCATTTTAATCTTTCCAAAGTTCTTCTAAATATTTGGGACCGTTTCCCTTGCCTCTGAAGCTCTCAGTGCCACTTCTTTGATGAATGTACTAGCAGGTCAGGGGTTCTCCTCCAAATCTCTCTTTTATGCAGCACTATAATTAATTGGTGCCACCTCTCCATATGACGATGCATGGTATAGTTACCACAACTATATTTTTTTTCGGTTCCTCTGGAGAGTTCATCGTGGCAGATGAAGCGTGTAACATACCGGGCATTTACCTTTTTTTGCATGTACAGGAAAGGAAAAAAAAATCGAGCGTCCGAGTTCTAAAGTGTCCCAGGGCCATTTTAGTGGACCAGGCCCAAATCCAAAGAACAGGCCGCCATTTTGAGAGTCCTCTTGCAGCCGCCTGTCGCTGTAGCATCAAGAGCAGCCGAAACTCAGCTGAATGGCAACTGAAACGGTAAATGGGCGCCCCACTACATTTCAGCATTGTAGGATGACCACACCAGTACAGCAACTTGCTAGACATCACCTCGGTGCCATCCGGATCTCGGCGCCCCACTGCAGATGAAGTGCCTCTCAACTATGAAACCACCACGGTGACATCCGGATCTTGGCGCGTTGTGCTGCCTTCGGCCTATTCGCACATCAGTTTCAGCATTGTAGGATGACCACACCAACTTGCTAGACATCACCTCGGTGCCATCCGAATCTTGGCATCTCAACGCCTAGTGGTATCTTCCATACAGAAAATATTGTTACGCTGCCTTTGGCCCCATTCGCACATCAGTCCGCAACTTAGACATCACCTCGATGCCATCCGGATCTTGCCATCTCAGCGCCTTGTGGTGTCAGTCAGAAAATATTGTTGCGCTGCCTTTGGCCCCATTCGCACATCAGTCCGCTACTGACACCATCTCACAGGCCAACAGGGCGCCCCACGCCGACTTTTACCATTGTACGATGGCCACACCAGTGCCACAACTTGCTAGACACCACCTCGGTGCCATCCGGATCTTGGCATCTCAGCGCCTTGTGGTGTCTTCAAATCAGAAAATATTGTTGCGCTGCCTTTGGCCCCATTCGCACATCGGTCCGCTACTGACGCCATCTCACAGGCCAACGGGGCGCCCCACGCCGACTTTCAGCATTGTAGGATGGCCACACCAGTGCGGCAACTTACTAGACACCACCTCGGTGCCATCCGGATCTTGGCGCGTTGTGCTGCCTTCGGCCTATTCGCACATCGGTCCGCTACTGACGCAAACTCACAGGCCAACGGGGCGCCCCACGCCGACTTTCAGCATTGTAGGATGGCCACACCAGTGCGGCAACTTACTAGACACCACCTCGGTGCCATCCGGATCTTGGCGCGTTGTGCTGCCTTCGGCCTATTCGCACATCGGTCCGCTACTGACGCAAACTCACAGGCCAACGGGGCGCCCCACGCCGACTTTCAGCATTGTTGGATGGCCACACCAGTGCGGCAACTTACTAGACACCACCTCGGTGCCATCCGGATCTTGGCGCGTTGTGCTGCCTTCGGCCTATTCGCACATCGGTCCGCTACTGACGCAAACTCACAGGCCAACGGGGCGCCCCACGCCGACTTTCAGCATTGTTGGATAGCCACACCAGTGCGGCAACTTGCTGGACACCACCTCGGTGCCATCCGGATCTTGGCGCGTTGTGTTGCCTTCGGCCTATTCGCACATCGGTCCGCTACTGACGCCGCCTCACGTGCCAACGTATTTTCTCCGCATTTTACACCCTATGCCGCATAACAGGTCATGTGACTTGTTTATAAAACTTTTCATTGGTTCATTTTACTTTTGGTTTCCTAATGATGGAAGGCTTGATCATGTGACCTAAAAACAACACTTTTCATAGGATGAAAACTTTTTTTTTTTCCCAAACGATGAAAGCCCCACCTTGTTTCTGGATGTTTCAGACTGAAGCTGGCGTCAGCATGAAAGCACCACCATCTCGTAGCTCAGTCGTGGTCATTCCGCGAGCAATCATGGCAGCCGCTCCCCACCAGAAGCCTGCAGGAGTCGGAGCCCCCAAAACTTTTGATGAATTCTCAAGGCGGAGGGGACGCTTTCGAGAATGGGGTCCAAGACCTAGCAGACAAGCGTCCGATTTCCAAGGTGTCCCAGGGCCATTTCAGTGGACCAGGCCCAAAAAGGAAACAGCCTGCCGCCATTTTGAGAGTCCTGTGACAGCCGCCTATCGCTGCACCGCAAGAGTGGGCGCAACTCAGCTGAATTGCGGCTTTTGACACAGTGGACCAAAAACGGACGGAATGGCAACTGAAACGGTAAAGGGGCGCCCCACTACAACAGAAGACACTCCACCTGGAGAGGCCCGTTCACGCCGCCTCCCCCGGGGCGCTCCACGCCGTTATTCGGAGCAGCATTGTAGGATACCAAAACCAGTGCGGCAACTTACTGGACATCACCTTGGTGCCATCGTTCTGCTGCCTTGGAACTATTCGCGCAACAGTTTGCTACTGATGACCCACCCCCCGCGACGCCCCATGCCGTTATTTGCTGGGTGGCAACTTACTAGACATCACTTTCGTGTCATCTAGATTTCGGCGCGTTCTGCTGCCTTGGAACTATTCGCACAACAGTTTGCTACTGATGACCCACCCCCCGCGACGCCCCACGCCGGAAATCTGGACGTTGTGCTGCGTTGGGACTATTCGCACAGCCGACCGCTACTTCGTTGTTTTTCCCTAAAAATGTTTATATGTTATTACTATTTTTGTTTTCTTGTATATATTTATAAATTATTAAAGTTTTATAATCTTACTACTTTGTCGGAGTGCTATATATTTTTAATGTGACACATAATTGTAAAAACTTTGATGTACAAACAGTCATCCCTGGAATCTTCCGCTTCAGGCTCGGTCCCCTCCCCAATCACCATACAGGATGGTTTTCAGATAATAGCAACGCTTCTGCTGTGACGGATCTCATCGAGTGTGGGCCTTGATCTACTATAACTCCTTTGAAGAGGGGTGATTCTTTACAGCTGTGGCCATAAACTACATCTGCAGGGCTAGCTGATACCCTAGGACCAGCCTGGACAATCGGACACAGAGGAAAAGGAGTGTCAGAGGGTGCGGTAGTGAATAGGGCGAAAGAGAGTTGTCGGGCGGGCACAGGGTGTGATTCTCAGGGAACAGCAGCGCAGATGGGGGAGGTTTATTACCCATGCATAAGACAGAGAGCGGGGGTGACCACTGCCTGGGGGAGATGCTTGCGAGGGTGGGGAGCCATGCTAAGGATCGACAGCGTGCACAGAGTGGGTCTGGTCAAGGCATCTAAAATGGCTGCCGTGCACGACAAAAGTGTGGCATTTGAAAAAAGACAAGATGGCGCAGACAATAATTTTCAACACTTCCTGATTTCCTTCGAATCGAACGTTAACAGACGTTGGGGCATATTACCAAAGTTAAGCGATATTTATCCCTAACGATGCTTAGCAACGATTTTTTTACCGTCAGAAATTATCGCAGATAAACCTTGCTATTATCAAGGTTTATCGGAAATACGATAAAAAACGACCGCAATGCATTAATATCGCTGAAAACTCAGCGATATTCATGCATTACCGAGCTAATGCTCTTAGCCATGTTATCCACCTCCCATTGGATAACATGGCTAAGAACTGCTCAGGGCAGGTGGTAGCTTTTGGAGATATTCGCCCTTATCTCGAATATTTCCAAAAGTTGATAATAGGAGATAGCGATGTTAGCGACTGTTTCCAGTCGCTAACATCTTGGCATGCCCACTTTGCATGTCATTAGTGATAAATATCACTCACATGCAAAGTGGGGCCCAAGATGGTCGCTATCTTCTACTAGCCGTCGCTAACTGGTGTTAGCAACAGCTAGGTAATACACATATAATTTTATCTCCGCGAAGCGGAGCGCTGTTACAGATATATATCTTGTTTCTGAACGTTAATTTCTCAAAATGCACTGAAGCACATATATTGAGACCTAGCAAAGGCACATCGGGCTACCAGTCCCTACAATTTTGCCAAGTTTCGTGCAAATCCATTTAGCTGTTCGATCCTACCGAGAGACAAGATGGCGGCCGCTACGGACTGTTTGGAATGTTTACAGACACCGGAGAGCCAATCAGCTTCGCTTCGCAAAGCTCCGTAACGCGAAAAGTACGCGAAGCGGTGCGCTGTTACAGATATATACCTTTTTTTGAACGTTAATTTCTCAAAATCCACTGGAGCACATATATTGAGATCTAGCAAAGGCACATCGGGCTACCAGTCCCTACAATTTTGCCAAGTTTCGTGCAAATCCATTCAGCTGTTCGATTATTATTATTTTTATTTTTTTTTGCCCCGCGGGGCCCTTTTAAAACCTCCACATCAAACCTAGGGGGTGAGCGACAATGTACTATGCCCCCTTATGGTCATTTGCCCCTTCGCTTTGGCCTCCTCTTGTCTCTCGATCCTACCGAGAGACAAGATGGCGGCCGCTACGGACTGTTTGGAATGTTGACAGACGCCGGAGAACCAATCAGCTTCGCTTCACAAAGCTCCGTTGCGCGAAAAGTACGCGTAGCGGAGCGCTGCCCAGTCCGCTGTTACAGATATATATCTTTTTTTGAACATTAATTTCTCAAAATCCACTGAAGCACATATATTGAGACCTACAAAAGGCACATCGGGCTACCAGTCCCTACAATTTTGCCAAGTTTCGTGCAAATCCATTCAGCCGTTCGGGCTAAAAGTGAGGCCAACCGCCCTATGGAAATTAACATGGGAAAAACGCGTTTTGGGACCCCCCTTTTTTCTCGGCCCCCCCTTGACGAACCCCCCCAAAATTTTCAGGGGCTGCTCAGAAACAAAATGTGCCATTTTCCTGAAAATTTCAGCCAATTCCGTCCACAAACGCCAAAGTTATTAGACATAGAATTTTCAAAAAACCCATAGAGAAAAAATCCTAACTATATATACCTACTGGCGACCGCCAGTAGGTAATATATATATATATATATATATATATAGATAGATAGATATATGTGTGTGTGTGTGTGTGCGTCATGTGTAGAAACGTGTACCTCTGTGTGCAAGCGCAAGCCATGTTTCACCGGTTATTTAATTTGCGCAGCACTATGGAGCTGGTCACTTTGATGGCATTTCAGTTAGCATGGTGTGCCATACAACTGGTAAACATTACACAACATTTCCTTAACTTTCACTGTATTAACTGGCCGTCCGTCATTCCTGCCACCTGGTGTGAATAAAAGGATAAAGAAATGTGTGTCCAAGCGTCTTCCAGCTCATTGCTTTAGAGTAGAGGTCTTCAAACCGGAGGCCCCCTCCTGGTCTCAGGGGGGTGCCAGACTCTGGCCAAGAGAAGCATCATGCTTTGTTTTAAGTAGTAAAACATGAGGGGCAGTAAGTCACTTTGCAATGGGCCATCACTGACAGCGTTTATTTTGCATTTTTGGTTCCATGCATTTTTGGTTCCATAGTGGGATGTGGGTTTATAGGGGAATAGGGTGAGAAGTTATTTAATTGCCTCAAATTGTAAAGCGCTCTGATATCCTTCGGGATCAAGTTCGCGCTATATAAAACTTTATAAATAAAATAAATAAATACATTTATATCTTGACTGCGAGTGTGTGTAAAAGAGGTAACGCAACATAACTGCAATATTTAGATATGTTTAGACATATTAAACATTGGTAATTTATCAGAATACTTTTGATTAGTTTGGGGGGGTTGATGTATTTTTAAGTTTTTTGAACACTGGGGTGGGCATTAAGGGCCAGATTCATCAAACAAAAATCTGCTCGCAAAGGGCCAGATTCTGAGAATCTGTCCCTTTGCGAGCGGTATTTTTGCATTTGGGATGCATCATCCCAAATGCAAAAATCGCAATTGTCGAAATCGCTAAATTGTGATTATTTGTATTTAAGGAATCGCAATTTGCGATTCCTTAAATTTAATGCATGACCCATTCCTAGATTGTGAATTCGCAATCTGGGGCCGCTATTTACCACGAAGTCAAACTACGTGGTAAATAGCAAAAACTTAGAAAAATGCACTTTAGTGCATTTTTCTAAGTTGTATGTTACACACACACATGTCCTTGGGACATGTGTGTGCGCAACACCAGTCAACATTACCATTTTAGGGGTGCAACAGGATGTCCTTTGGACACCCTGGCACCATTGAAATTGCTTCCTTATTTAGGATTCGCTAATTGCTAATCGCAAAATAATGTTCCCTATAAAGGAGGGTTCAGCAGAATGCCTTTAGGCCCATAGGAATGAATGGGAAAGCCATACCTTATTTGCGATTCGCAATTAGCGAATCGCAAATAAGGAATCAGTAGAAATCGCAAAAAATATTGCGATTCCTAAATGCATCCCGTTTTGCGAGTCTTTAATAGCGAATCCGTAAAATTCGCTATTAAGGACTCGCAAAACATGACTTTGATGAATCTGGGGGTAAGAAGTTTGAAGACCTCTGCTTTAGAGTATGGCTAGTGCGGAATGGCACCTTTGCATCCATTCTTAACAGAGCTGAATGTGAGCTGTAGGCAGTGCCCACTCGTGCGGATGCAGGGCCCCTTGGCTATTATTACATGATCACCACAATGATGTACACCTCTCTCTCTGCACAGCATGCCCCACCAGCTCAGACTGGAGTCGGAGAGGAACTGCTCCTTAAGGGCGCTCTGCGATCGTTGGCGAGGGTCCATTTCTTCTGACCCAGAGTTTTTCACTCACACGAAAGAGAGTGGAGGCAGGTTCGAGGAACTGTGCAGCACAAGATAATGTAGACTGTGCGTGTGGGAGGTGCCTCACGAGAAAGTACCGCCTACCCCAGATATCAAGTGCCTCTCAATGAGTGTGCCAACTGTTGAAGCTCTCACCCTCACTAACTTGCAGTTTTACTGTCCCCTATACTCCCCTCACAGTCACAACCCAAAAAAATGCACTTTCCTCACGACACCCCATGAGGAACACCGAGCTATTCACAAATGGCTGGCAGAACAATTATCTCAAGGATGTATACAAAAACGTGGTTGAGCATGTATTATGTGGCTGGACGTCATGACCACTGTAAAATACTTTACGAAATGCTTTAATAAGGGCAGTCTTGGGATTAGAGCAGGCAATCACAGAAACAAACAAGAGCATATAAACCCTACAGTAACATGAGTATGTTTTAGACCCTCAGGTTTCATGCTGCCAGGTAGGAGGAGCTTAAGTGATACTGCTGTCGGTTTGGTTTTCCGAGACCAGTCAAGAAAAGGAGCCATGATCCAGTTCCATAGGTGGCTGACTTTCCTTGAAGCAACCAATCCTGGAGCTGCTCTCATGCTGTTTATAATAGTAATCAGCATGTGGGCAGTGCCATGATTGGTTGAAGCAGGCTAACCCAGGGTTCCTTTTAAGACTGGGGGCCCATGTCTGCAATTTGCCCGGCTGTTTAAAATTGGGATTGGTGCAGTCTGAAGTGCGCATGCTGGCTGGCCATCGCAAGACAGCGGCCAATACGACATGCGCAATTTAAGCTATGGGCGAGTCATCCCTGCGGCCAATCAACAGGAATGGCCCTGCCCAAACCCTCGCACTCCAGCTGGATCAGCAGAACTTGCCTTTAAAATAAAATAGCAATAATGTTTTATGACCATTTTATTTATGTTTTCTGTTGAGCTCGCATCAGGCGGGGCAACACTCTTCCGCCCTGAAGGAGAAACCGCCACTGGTCCATTGTCTCATAAAAACTTTAGTTCTTGTGTCCATGTAATGAGTTACGCATTCTGCTGAACCCTCCTTTATAGGGAACATTATTTTGCATTATTGGATTTGTGGCGTTGATTTTATTAGCATTATTATTGACATTCACTAGCAGGATGCAAAGTGACATTTCCTAATAAAACTGGAACTTCAATGTGACCATGTGGAAGCAGTGGTATTATGACACATATATATTTAACTTATGTATGTGCTTTGTCAAGTGCACAGTCTTTTAGGAGTATGCTTTTTATTTGAGCTGCATGCCGCTCCAGTTATGTCGTTGTACGTGCTCTGTTCTTAATTGTGCAGCGTATCTTGTTAGCACATTTATAGTTATGCGCAGTCCCAAATTTGATCCTCTCCCAAGTAATTACTTTTTTTTGTCAGCTATCGGTGTGCTCCCAAACGATAATGTACATCTTTGTATGTGTACATTGCTGAAAATCTATTTGAAAGGGCTTGCATACTTTACCTTTTTGGGCTCTCATTGCAAGTGTCTCAGCAATTGGTGAGTGATATTTATTGCACCTAATAAAATCCGATTCAGCGATGTACTGCACCTGATAAAATCTGACTCATGAGTCGGATTTTATGAGGTGCAATGAATACCACCTAATTATGAGTTTTGGGCATTAACATACAGATTTCGGTGCTTACCACGCCAAAATCTGATTGTTCCAATAAATACAGAGCACTTTTCACCTGATAAAGTTCAGCACATTAAACCTAAGCAATATTTCTAACAAAAGTCTGAGGCCCTCAAATGGGGCCCGATTCACAAAGGTAAACGTACCCTTTTGGGTACATTTACAATTGTTTGTAATTCACAAAGAAATTTTACAAGTAGTATCTTTATCTTTTTATGTG
This sequence comes from Lissotriton helveticus, assembly GCF_964261635.1. NCBI lineage: Eukaryota > Metazoa > Chordata > Amphibia > Caudata > Salamandridae > Lissotriton > Lissotriton helveticus. Next base: position 896,317,836 of record NC_136069.1, read on the forward strand.
CGGAGCCTCCACCATGAGGGCGGAGACTCCACAGTTATAAAGATACTACTCGTAAAATTCCTTTGTGAACTGCAAAAAATTGTAAACTTACTTAAAAGCCTAAGTTTACCTTTTGTAAATCAGTCACTCTGAGTGCTGGGCTGGGAAGATGATTTTCACACCTTTTAAAATCCGATACTACAGGGATCGAAATATGAAAGGTGCTATAATTATCGCTGATTGCAAGTTGTGCCCTTTAAAATGAGCATGACATGCAAAATTGATATATAAAACACTGAAATCTGCATGTTTTACCTTTTTCACTACCCTTTTCCCCCCCAATAAATTTTATCAAGTTTGACCGTCCTAAATTTACTATGGGAAATCTCCAAGGGTGGTATAATTATTACACAACTGTTAATTCCGATACCTGGGCAAACCCGTTTTTGCACAGAAATCACAATTTAGTCCTGCACTTGTAATTAGGGCCATAATGGTGATATGAGTAGAAACAGCAGTATCAATTCTCTCAAAATCAATTCTCTCGACCTTCCCACTTTCTAACATCAGTAAATTGAGAACCGTTAAATTAGATAATAGTAACACGTTACGTACTTGGTTTAGACACGACAGATGCGAAATATGGAGCGCTATACCAACATTTCTGTTATTTTAAGATTGCATTTGTGATGTAATATGAATCCCCTTAACCATTATAGTGAAGCGTGTGCAGAAATGTAACCAAGTCGGTGTATGGTTATTCTAAGCAGTATATTTGAGTGGATCAAAGAAGACATGGCCTAAGCCCAGTGCTGAATTTGAGCCGGTGGTTTCCGCTGCTCGGCATGGCACTTAATTGTCAACACCAGCACTTGTGACTGTCTGCCACAAGGTGGCGCTGTCTGGCTAATTTAGAGAGGACCACAACAACAGTTAATTATTAATTAAACATACATTAAAATTGATTATAAACCACCACCCAAGCCATTCTCATAGCTTTGGGGGCCTGAAATAGTCTGAATCATCAGGCTTGTAGGAGTGTTATGGTTAGTAGTTATGTTGTTACTATCAATGTCTGCATAGTAGGGGCAATGAGTGATGCAACTAACGAGAGCCCTGAAACTTATTATTTTACAAATTACGTACTGCCTAAATCTGTATTCCCTTCTCCCTCAACCTACCCATATGGTACTTGCCCGCACCGAGAGACGTATACTGTCCGGGCTGTGATTCATTCATGTGACTGCAGGTCCTCTGTGCCTCAGTACAGAAACTACCGCCCTTGTCGTTGGCAGTGCCTGCTGCTCTTTGCTTTTCACCCATCTCCTCTGACCACAGCAGACACAGCCCTAGATCAAAGGAAGTCCCAGATGTAAGTAACCACACCCCCTCCCGCCAACAGCAAAACATGGGGGAGCATACAGCGCTCCCCAGTAAGGTCCAGGCCTGGCCATCACATTCCGCTCCCCACCACCACCAAAAGCAGGACAGTATTGGACATTGCCAGAGCCCAAAGCAGTGTGCACCCTTCTCCTCTACCCTGGCAGAGAACGGGCCGGATTGGCCATAGCAGGTACCAGGCGTTTTCCTGGTGGGCCGGAAGGGTGGTGGGCGTTTTTGTAAACGGGGTGCCGGTTTTGCAGTGCTGCAATATCGACCCCATGTAACAAAAGCGCAGCAGGAGTGTTTCACACCAGCAACCACCCGTCCCCCTATCTCCTCCGGGGCCGATACGACTTTATTGCCAGGGCTCGTTCGCATTCTCAGTCCAGCCCTGGCAAAGAACACATGGAAGGGGGCAGACAACGCAACCACATTTATACAGGTCATCGTGCCCCACACCGAGAATTCCACTCACCACCCCCCCCCCAACTCCCACCCTCAATCCTGCTAATATTTTATGCCTACTCCGAGCAGACAGAAAATGTTATCAGATGTTTTCCCAGGATGTTGAGAAAAAATGCACAGCAAAGACCTGGCACTACCAGGTCCTTGCTGTAATTCCCCATTCTAGGGACAGAACTAGAACAAATGGATTCTGATGTGGGATACTTGCCTCAATTGTTGAATTTTGTCTGTCAGTATCAAGGTACCCAATCCATTCTAACTCAGTGAGGGCCAGTGTTCCCAAAAGTGAGCACCAGAATTATGCACTACATAAAGAGGTAAGTAAACACTTTATTGTATAGTTAATAAAAACCATTACAAAGTATAAATACGTACATAAAGAGGTGAGAATTCAATTTTTGCCATTTCTTGCTTGCTTTCTCTCTATTTCTCTATTCTCCCCCTCCCTCTCTCCTTCCTTCGTTCATCCTTTCCTTTGTTCCTTTTCCCTATAATTTAAGTAAACAGGCGTGATTCTCAGTTTCATCCCAATGCATTTTGTTTAGATTCCTTCAATTCGCATGAATCAATATATTGCACAATCCATATTTAAGAAAAATGTGTTGAGTGACACAGCAGTCACAAAGAAACACTGATTTGTTTAATTGCACTCTTCGCTGGCATTTCAGCTGACACCCAGTACACTATTTACCTAACTAAAAATAAATCATCGACTATTCTGTAAGTCACTAAAATATGTGTATTCCATTTGCGACTTCGTGTAGATAAAACTCTTCCTTATCCATGATTTATGGTGTGTGCCGAGCAAACGGAGCCAGGATCAGCTCTGAAGAGGGCCCTGCATATCAGAAAATTAGGGCCTAAAACCATCCGCAGGTAGAGAGATTTTTTTGCCGTCCCTGCCTTGACTTCCTCTGTTGGCTTCAATGGGATATATATTTTTTTCGGTTTTGAGTTTAAACGAGATTCCTCTTTTTCGCACGGCGTTTTTGACTCACTCGTGGTTGGCAGTGAAAAGGTAAAACAGATGGAACTGCTTAGGGTGACTCACCAGTGTTGTATGATTAACTGTGACCTACGCGGTTTCCCTAAATCCACAAGATTATTTCAGAGTCATAGCCCTCAGAGGTTTTAGATGATTTCCATTTCACTGTTGGAGAGGATATCTAGAGTGCTCAGTGAAAGACCTCAGTTGCGCATACCTTTCTTACATCATAAATTCAGAGGCGGGTCCTCCGCTATGGCGGAGGAGCGTCGCCCCACTGCTTTCAAGCAGAGCAAGAGGGGGAAACATAACATGATTATAACTTTCAGTTATTATCATGTTATGTTGTCTTTGTGGGTGGGCGGGGCTGCTCTGCTCACGGAGCAAGGCAGGGGTGGAGTGGTTTGCCCACAGAAGTGCGCAATGACTGTTTGGTCGGCCTCTCGGGCACCCAAATCTGTCATGCGCACTTTTCCCTTCTCCATGCAGGCTGCATTACAGCCTGCATGGAGAACAAGCCCAGGCTCCCATTCCATGGTTGCGCGTCCAACCAGGATTCTCACAACCAATTTCAAAGCTGCATTGCAGCTAGGGTGGTCGACCTCAATCTGGGGAACTGGGTTAGAGTCTCGGCAATGACGCTGAACATCCAGTGATTCTGTACAAATCACTTAATCTCCCGGTGCATAACAAAAATGAATGTGTCCTCATGTAATGCAACTTGTGCTCTGTAAAGCGCTCTGATACCCGATTCGGGTCAAGTTCGCGCTATATAAAACTCTATATAAAAAGTAAATTAATTTTTTATTATTATTATTATGCGTGACCACCCGCCATCCCCAACCCCCTCCTCCTGCGCGACCCACCCACCCGCCCCATCACCCACTAGCCATGCCGGCCACCACTGCATAAATTTAGACGACTCTACTCCATGAGAGTGCCATGGACTACTCTCTTATACGATCTTTATAGGGAAGACCACTGAAATTATGCTGTTTAAAGGACAAGAAAAGACATTATGTGGCGCAAGCAGCACATTTTGTGACAGTATTACTTCATTGTTTTCACCCATGTTACCACCTTATTAGTACCACTTTAACACTCAAATACAGCAATAAGCTACTGAAAGGTGACCAGTCAACCTTTGTGAAGGTTCTTCCAGTGCTCTGCAACTTATAGCTGCATTTTTAGTAACTTTTGTTCTATTTGAGCTGGAAACAATCTTTTTTTGTTAAAATCTGCAAATTATGCAGCAAATTATGGCGTATGTGTCAAAAGGGAAAATCAATGATGATGTGAAAAATGCCATAAAATCGCATAATTCCAGTGGCCCTATCTATAGATAGTGCACATGCAATGTGTGAGGACAGGACTTGTGAGCATACTTAAGTTTTTTCGATGCACCTATGAATGAGCTTGAAAATGAGTGAGGGACAGGGAGCTTAAGCATAAAAGATGCAATGTGTCCGCAAGTGGTCATCTACCATTTGAAATTGCAATCTAGGAATAGTGGTAGAGTTCTGTCCAGCAGAGGCAGTGGGTAAAGCCATACCGTCATTGTATTTATATAGCGCAAACTAAATCTAGTGTTGCTTCGAAGTGCCGCCACATCTGGGACATAGAGGTGCATGCATGTGTGGACAAGAGCTGTTGGTAGTTGATCCATGTATTTTACAGTGTGCCTAAGTGTTAGCACCTTCTGGAAATATGTTGCAGTTTTATTGCTGAGAATTGTCAAGGATATAGCTTAACCTTGCTTCTGGGAAAAGAAGTGTGGAGAGAATGTGTGAGATATTCCTTCCTTAGTTTATATGTGTGTGTGTGTGTGTGTGCGTGTGTGTGTGTGCGTATGAGAAATATATGTCCTTGAATCATGGCACAGTGACAGGGAAAGCTAGGTCAGTGAGTGCTACATACTGTGTGTTCATATGAAATCCAGTTTGTCCCACAAGTGATATTGCCATGGGACCAAAGCCGAGGGACATGGGTTCTTCTGATTCAATTAGCCCATGCAGTGCACATGGCCACACTGACTACAATGGCTGCATCACCTGGTTCAGGTATATAGAAGAAGCAACTCCTAAGTGTTTTGTGAAAGATTAAGTGGTTGTGAAGAATTCTTATCTGACCCGCTTCTAGAGTTCTTAATCTGGATATGTTGTAGTATGAATGAATCTCATTTTAGAGTCAGAAGATGGTTGGTTAATATTTAGCATTAATGTTGAGACAAGACATGTCTCCTGCATGGTTTAGTCGTGAACTGACCTGCAAGCCCAACCTCAAGTATCTGGTATCATGGGGTTCAGATTTTGGTCCCAGCCTCTCGCTAATCTAGCAGGTGCCTGATGGCCTAGGCCTAATGACTATAGTATGACAAGACCTTTTTACCTGTGTCATGTGAATGGGAACCTACTGATCGATTCACCCGAAGTTCTACTGCTAACAATGAACCTGGGATCCTAACGCCGAGATCCTTTGCACCTGGATGTGTGCACGTATGCATGTGAACTTGGTATGCATTACATGCAGAGTGACACAAGCCTGTGGAGTTAATTTTGAATGCACCTAGTCTGCACCTGTAGACAAGATGGAAGTGAGGTTCATTTACTAGACTATGGAGGTGCATGCTGGCATTCCATACAATGGAAGGTGGGAACCCAGGCACTGAACTGTGGAAAAAAGAGACAGGCTTACCCTTGGAAATTTGATTAGGTCCTTACTGATACAGAAGGCTATTGATTAGTGTTTCAGAGACCACAATTTGGGGAATGGCAGGTGGTAGCAGTGGCACTACAGTTTCTATGTCAGGCTGTGAAGGGTCATTTAGAAGGGGAACATCCCATTGTCTCTCTCCCTGATCACTATCAAGAGTGGCTGTTAATAGGTGCAGATTGCACACTTCTTGTGCCGTGCCTCTGATGTGGGTGTCCTAACCTGGAGATGAGACGTCTGTGACAAGCATCACTCACGACAAAGACAGAGACTGCAGGACTGCCTGAGAAGGACACATGGAAAGGAAACTGACCTAAACCTGTTCTACAGAGGCAAACAGAAAATTCACATCCATTGACTTCGAACTGTATACAAGTGGGAGCTGCTAACCACCTACTTATTGTTCCAGTTCCAAGTTCACTCTGACTAAGGAGGGGGTACTTCACAGAGCACCCTGAGGATACCTGCACCACCAGGACTGGTGTCTGACTGACAGCCAGCTACCTAGAGGTGAAGGAACATCACCTCGAGGAAGAACTGTCTGTCTTGTCCTAGTAACCCAAGGAGTCCTGCCTGGGTGAAGGGAAAGGAGGGAACCCATCCTTCAGGAGGACCTGATCATTGGAAGGGGGCTAGAAGCTGGTGACCCTGGTGCAAGAGTCTAGCCACTAGAGCTTTATTGAGTTTGTGACCTGTGTGATGTGATCAATGTAGTGGACCAGTGCCAGAGACCCACAGAGGAACTGCCGGACTGGGAACCAAAACGGAACTGGCAAAGTGCTCGGCATACCCCCCTCCCCCCCCGGGGTTTTGTGGGTGCCGCCGAGCTCTCTGCCAGGGCGGGTTTTCGGCCGATTTTGTTACAGGGCCGATTTTGCAGCTATGCTGCAAAAACGGCCCTGTAACAAAAAAGGCCCCCAGGGGCCCCAAACCGGCCCCCCACCCGTGCAGCGCACCGGGGGATTGCCCGGTGCCCGCAATGGCCAGTCCGGCCCTGGCTGCACTTTGGAGGCGTCATTGCAGTGACACTTGAGAATGTGTATCCAATCAGTTAGCCTGATTGAAGCCTGGATCAACATTTACCCATTGAAATAAAATGAAATACCAGCATTTGTAAAGCGCACAGCTACCTCCGGAGGGGTGTCCCGGCGCTGGGGGCCATCGGGAATATTAAGTGAGCTATTGCCCAGAGTCGCATGGTGCTGGACTAACCTGCCACCGGCACCGGGACACGAACCATGAACCACGTGGTCCTGAGTCAGGCACCCTGGCCGCTGCGCCACACCTGCAGCCCCAGACGGTGTGATGCAACACTGGCAACTCTGTGCCATGTGGTTCCAACTGCCCTGATAAGGGTATCCTCATCATGAGTGACGGTGTTTTCACTTGAGCAAATGGGCTCGCTACTCCTGTGAGGGGCTCGCTGGCACTCCGAGATCTCCGAAGGCTTGCTGTACTGTCTGCAGTGATTCCATGTGAGCAGGATGTACACAAGTCATGCACTTTGTCTTGCACCCCACAAGTGGGTCCACCCACCTGTAGGAGGCTTATCACGGTTCCACTTCACTGGAAAAAAGGGGGCCCCTACAATGTACTCAGTTAGCTACTCGTAGGGAAGGTAAACTATGTAGAGAAAGAAAGTGTAGCCAACTTCAAGGGCATCGATAATCCCTAGATCAAAATCTAGACATAATGATAGACCCTCCACAACATTCAAATAAACATGTACAGAAATAATGAGTTTATATAAAAATTCTTCAATCTTTTTATTTTGATTATTGTATGTTTTCTTGTTATTTTTGTCTTTTGTTTACATTTCATTTATTTATTCATTTCGTTCTTCACATTTAAAAAAGACATTTATAGATAATACAAAGTGTTCAAACTAAGGCAAAAAATCGATTATTTACAACTAAAGACATACAAGGAAAATAAGTGAAAACAGAAAAAATTACATATCCACAATTTCAAAAAACAAATAAACCCAGTGATATACGAGATATTCAGTCGTTGGAATAATTGATGAAGGCAATGCGGTTGAATAGAACTACGCGCGTTTCGGCCCAAGGCCTTCGTCAGGTGACCGTCATTCGTACATTTTATAAAAAATAAAAAAAGTGATATAACCTAAACAAACGAAACAAAGACAAAAAAAATATATCAACAACTCATACATACACATTAATTACAATTATTTACAATACAATTTCAATTTTTGTATTCGAGGGTCTATAACATTTCTAGTGCGAATGCATATATATACATACAGTGTTAACATCTTAGTGCAGCCACTCAAATTAATTTCTAGCCAGACCATCTGATTATTTACTTTTTGCCTGTTAGATTTCATTATGAATCCACATTTATCAATGTTGGCTAAACTCAGTATACTTATATAAAGTCATTGTCACTTATAGTATATACATTTTTATTGCACTCCTAACTATGATAGTTTATCTGAAGGGTTCCCAGACCAACAGCTCCATACTATAGAATGGTGCTTCAAGAGAGAAAAAAGAATTTAAAAGAACATGATAGATGTGAATATAGCAAAAAGTCCCTATACACTCACCCTAAAGTTATCCTTACTAATAAAATAGGATTCCTCCATTTTACTTACATAATTGTAAAGGTGTCGACTTTATAAGTGAGAGGCTTCGCTTCCTATGGCGACAGCTTTTATTGCGTTCGTGTATCGAGTCTGATATGCTGAAAAGTAGATAAGCGACCTTTATTAGATACTAGAGTTTTACTATATTGAATGCTCTCTTAACTGCCCTACATCAAAAATATATACCTGATTTGTTTCTGTAAGATGACTTACAGCGCACTTAGTCACAGCGTGATTTTAATGAATTTGTTTTTTCGGTGATAAAAACGTGTCTTTTCATCTTTATTCCAGTAGCCTAATTCTGAAGTAATGAGAGCAAAAGAGATTATTCTTTATATGTCATTTCACCTTTCTTTAATTTTAGTTTAGAGTCTGTTCACACTCTATATATTTAATACGGTGAAACCTATGACAGATTTTTATTATTATAGCACACACCCCTTCTTTATCAAATAGGATCCAGTCCAAACACCTAGGAGAACACAATTACAAATTCTGCACCAGAGGGATATTCTAATAATGTCTATCCTTATTGCCTCAAAAAGGATCGTGCTTATTACAAGGCGGCGATTATATAAAAAATTATACTCTAATTGTGCATTCAAAGTAGGAGAGCAGATCAAACATAAAGATAACACCAATAATAAATCATTGTAAATATGGCTAAATGACCACAGGTACATTATCCAAAAATGTCCATAAGGGCACTTTGCTGGCGATAGGTTCCTACCTCAAATATCCTGCAATCATTATTTAAGATATTTCATAGCAGCATCCTATTTTCCTAGGCGTTTTCCAAACTTCACTGTCAGGTGCCGTAATCCGTTTCTCAGTAAAGTGTACTCACTAAAAAATACAACGACACCATTGTGCTACACATAATCATAACGTAAGAGACCTCTCTATTCCTGTCCCTCTAGACCATTACCTTGATGCTGAGACGCCGTTACATATGTTGAATATCTTAATGTTTAAACACTGTAAAAAGAGTAAAGAGAAGCCACTATTATATCAAACAAAACCGTAATTTTAGACAGCCACTCTTATCCTGTCTGTCTGCTCCATTACCTTGGCGTATTGATGTTAATTAATCCGCCAAATGTTGGATCCCGTGGGGCAGGCTTCCCATAACCTAAGCGAAAAAACGGATGCAAAGGAATCAGACCCAATCCCTTCTCTGAGACCAAAATCTTATACGGCTGGAAAGGGTTTCGCTCGCATTTAAAGCCTACCTTCGTTTTTAGGCTCTCATGCGCTCAAACAGGGGTTCCGACCGGTCGGTGCTTCTGATATCCGCGATCCAAACAGCCTGTGTGATTTCCGGCTATATATACAAAAAACGCGCGCTCTCATTAGCCCGCACTGCATGACTGACAGCTGTTACCAATTGCCAGAAGGCGCCGCTCGATGACAGCTAAAGAATGAGTCACAAGTCTCACTCACTAACACTAGATATCGAAAACAGACTGCTCAGGGATTTAAGTTGTTGCATATAAACCCCCCGGAGCAGCTGAAAAAAAGAGACTTTTACTTGTCTTTTGGTAATAATATCACGGGATATATCGCATAATTTGAATGAAAATAATTTATGAAAGCCATCTAATTTAGCTGACAAAACATTACTCTTATTTTTTTACATAAACGTGAATTAAACATGATATGTTTAAAACCAAACGATATTTAATGTTTGGATAAAACGGCATATATATTCTATGCATCGACGTAGTGCGTGATGGACATTATCGTTACAGGATCACACATTGTATTTATGATATTAATCACTATAGGTGTGATACCAGATCGTCAAAATGGGTCACATAGTGGAACTCCATAGTTTCAGATACATAGCTATTTTTAGAATCATACCCAGACAATATTATTAGAGGATTGCTTGCTGCCATGGAATTTCGGAATTAAGGCCTGATTTAAAAGTATCCAAAGTGAAAATCCAAAACACTTCGCGTTTGCGACGAATTTTGTCTATGTTAATGCCTGCTTTAGCTGTAATTTTTTCTAAAATTAACCACTGGATATCTTCAGGTTTATGGTCCATATCTAAATAGTGTGACACCAGAGGGGCATTTATTTTTCGTGTTCGAATCGCTGACTTATGTTCCGTGATTCTTGTACAAACAGAGCGCGAAGACTCACCAACATATCCTTTATTACAAGGACAGATTAAAAGGTAAATAATGTTGGTAGTTTTACAATTAGTCATGGTTATCAGGGGAATAGTTATATTGTTGAACGTAAATTCTGCAGTTTCAATCGTTAGTGGGCAAATTTTACAAGTTCCACACCTATGGTTTCCAATCACTGGAGCCCCAGTGATGATATCTCTTTGGCTTATGGCCTTCTGAGTAGGCATCCTAGATCTGACCACTATATCCTTGATATTTTTGTTCTTCTTGTAAGCAAAAAGAGGTTTATTTATAATCTCATTTCCGCTTTTGTTGACATTAAGGATATGCCAATTCGCATACAGTATTTGTTGGATTTGTTTATTCAACATAGAGTGCCTCGTCACGAAGACTAAACTGGCATCCCGTTTAGTATTGGTACCTGTTAGAAGATGTTGACGGTCGTAATATCTAGCTCTTTTGACGAGGCACTCTATGTTGAATAAACAAATCCAACAAATACTGTATGCGAATTGGCATATCCTTAATGTCAACAAAAGCGGAAATGAGATTATAAATAAACCTCTTTTTGCTTACAAGAAGAACAAAAATATCAAGGATATAGTGGTCAGATCTAGGATGCCTACTCAGAAGGCCATAAGCCAAAGAGATATCATCACTGGGGCTCCAGTGATTGGAAACCATAGGTGTGGAACTTGTAAAATTTGCCCACTAACGATTGAAACTGCAGAATTTACGTTCAACAATATAACTATTCCCCTGATAACCATGACTAATTGTAAAACTACCAACATTATTTACCTTTTAATCTGTCCTTGTAATAAAGGATATGTTGGTGAGTCTTCGCGCTCTGTTTGTACAAGAATCACGGAACATAAGTCAGCGATTCGAACACGAAAAATAAATGCCCCTCTGGTGTCACACTATTTAGATATGGACCATAAACCTGAAGATATCCAGCGGTTAATTTTAGAAAAAATTACAGCTAAAGCAGGCATTAACATAGACAAAATTCGTCGCAAACGCGAAGTGTTTTGGATTTTCACTTTGGATACTTTTAAATCAGGCCTTAATTCCGAAATTCCATGGCAGCAAGCAATCCTCTAATAATATTGTCTGGGTATGATTCTAAAAATAGCTATGTATCTGAAACTATGGAGTTCCACTATGTGACCCATTTTGACGATCTGGTATCACACCTATAGTGATTAATATCATAAATACAATGTGTGATCCTGTAACGATAATGTCCATCACGCACTACGTCGATGCATAGAATATATATGCCGTTTTATCCAAACATTAAATATCGTTTGGTTTTAAACATATCATGTTTAATTCACGTTTATGTAAAAAAATAAGAGTAATGTTTTGTCAGCTAAATTAGATGGCTTTCATAAATTATTTTCATTCAAATTATGCGATATATCCCGTGATATTATTACCAAAAGACAAGTAAAAGTCTCTTTTTTTCAGCTGCTCCGGGGGGTTTATATGCAACAACTTAAATCCCTGAGCAGTCTGTTTTCGATATCTAGTGTTAGTGAGTGAGACTTGTGACTCATTCTTTAGCTGTCATCGAGCGGCGCCTTCTGGCAATTGGTAACAGCTGTCAGTCATGCAGTGCGGGCTAATGAGAGCGCGCGTTTTTTGTATATATAGCCGGAAATCACACAGGCTGTTTGGATCGCGGATATCAGAAGCACCGACCGGTCGGAACCCCTGTTTGAGCGCATGAGAGCCTAAAAACGAAGGTAGGCTTTAAATGCGAGCGAAACCCTTTCCAGCCGTATAAGATTTTGGTCTCAGAGAAGGGATTGGGTCTGATTCCTTTGCATCCGTTTTTTCGCTTAGGTTATGGGAAGCCTGCCCCACGGGATCCAACATTTGGCGGATTAATTAACATCAATACGCCAAGGTAATGGAGCAGACAGACAGGATAAGAGTGGCTGTCTAAAATTACGGTTTTGTTTGATATAATAGTGGCTTCTCTTTACTCTTTTTACAGTGTTTAAACATTAAGATATTCAACATATGTAACGGCGTCTCAGCATCAAGGTAATGGTCTAGAGGGACAGGAATAGAGAGGTCTCTTACGTTATGATTATGTGTAGCACAATGGTGTCGTTGTATTTTTTAGTGAGTACACTTTACTGAGAAACGGATTACGGCACCTGACAGTGAAGTTTGGAAAACGCCTAGGAAAATAGGATGCTGCTATGAAATATCTTAAATAATGATTGCAGGATATTTGAGGTAGGAACCTATCGCCAGCAAAGTGCCCTTATGGGACATTTTTGGATAATGTACCTGTGGTCATTTAGCCATATTTACAATGATTTATTATTGGTGTTATCTTTATGTTTGATCTGCTCTCCTACTTTGAATGCACAATTAGAGTATAATTTTTTATATAATCGCCGCCTTGTAATAAGCACGATCCTTTTTGAGGCAATAAGGATAGACATTATTAGAATATCCCTCTGGTGCAGAATTTGTAATTGTGTTCTCCTAGGTGTTTGGACTGGATCCTATTTGATAAAGAAGGGGTGTGTGCTATAATAATAAAAATCTGTCATAGGTTTCACCGTATTAAATATATAGAGTGTGAACAGACTCTAAACTAAAATTAAAGAAAGGTGAAATGACATATAAAGAATAATCTCTTTTGCTCTCATTACTTCAGAATTAGGCTACTGGAATAAAGATGAAAAGACACGTTTTTATCACCGAAAAAACAAATTCATTAAAATCACGCTGTGACTAAGTGCGCTGTAAGTCATCTTACAGAAACAAATCAGGTATATATTTTTGATGTAGGGCAGTTAAGAGAGCATTCAATATAGTAAAACTCTAGTATCTAATAAAGGTCGCTTATCTACTTTTCAGCATATCAGACTCGATACACGAACGCAATAAAAGCTGTCGCCATAGGAAGCGAAGCCTCTCACTTATAAAGTCGACACCTTTACAATTATGTAAGTAAAATGGAGGAATCCTATTTTATTAGTAAGGATAACTTTAGGGTGAGTGTATAGGGACTTTTTGCTATATTCACATCTATCATGTTCTTTTAAATTCTTTTTTCTCTCTTGAAGCACCATTCTATAGTATGGAGCTGTTGGTCTGGGAACCCTTCAGATAAACTATCATAGTTAGGAGTGCAATAAAAATGTATATACTATAAGTGACAATGACTTTATATAAGTATACTGAGTTTAGCCAACATTGATAAATGTGGATTCATAATGAAATCTAACAGGCAAAAAGTAAATAATCAGATGGTCTGGCTAGAAATTAATTTGAGTGGCTGCACTAAGATGTTAACACTGTATGTATATATATGCATTCGCACTAGAAATGTTATAGACCCTCGAATACAAAAATTGAAATTGTATTGTAAATAATTGTAATTAATGTGTATGTATGAGTTGTTGATATATTTTTTTTGTCTTTGTTTCGTTTGTTTAGGTTATATCACTTTTTTTATTTTTTATAAAATGTACGAATGACGGTCACCTGACGAAGGCCTTGGGCCGAAACGCGCGTAGTTCTATTCAACCGCATTGCCTTCATCAATTATTCCAACGACTGAATATCTCGTATATCACTGGGTTTATTTGTTTTTTGAAATTGTGGATATGTAATTTTTTCTGTTTTCACTTATTTTCCTTGTATGTCTTTAGTTGTAAATAATCGATTTTTTGCCTTAGTTTGAACACTTTGTATTATCTATAAATGTCTTTTTTAAATGTGAAGAACGAAATGAATAAATAAATGAAATGTAAACAAAAGACAAAAATAACAAGAAAACATACAATAATCAAAATAAAAAGATTGAAGAATTTTTATATAAACTCATTATTTCTGTACATGTTTATTTGAATGTTGTGGAGGGTCTATCATTATGTCTAGATTTTGATCTAGGGATTATCGATGCCCTTGAAGTTGGCTACACTTTCTTTCTCTACATATATTATCACGGTTCCACACCACTAAGAGAAATGAACAGGTGAGAGACTGTATGGGCTATTTAGCCCTCAAAAGTGACTGTTCGCGTAGAGGGGGGGAGATAGAGCTGCACTAAGCTAGAGACTATGCCACCAGAACCGTAAGAGAGAGAAGGGGAGGAGAGTTTCTAGTCGGGCCAACACTGAACCTCATGGTACTAGCATCCTAGTAAGTTCATTGTTGTAGTGTGTGGTATTGTGCCTTTACGTAAAACAAAGTACTTGTGCTTTTCAAAGGGAATCTCTGGGCTGGACAATGATCTTATTGTACTGCTGGGTATGGTTTTGTGTGTTGAGCCGATGGACCACCACACTACCCACATTGAAATGCGTGTGACTGATTGCCATTGCGACCATCAGGAGTCAAGTGCTGAAAGGGTTGCACTTGGCCCAGTTTCCAGAGCCTTAGTAGAAAGGACAGTTGAGGCAAAGGATCCAAGTCCCCAGAGCTGTGGCCCTGAAGCCCCTGCGTGTCCGAAGGCGCCCTGAATAGGGTCTGATAATTGGTCTTTCACATGTCTTCCCAGCACTGCCAACACTGTAACACATAAGCTTCCTATTTTAGAGCACTGGTATTTCCTAGGTGCATGCTGTCATCACTAACTAGGAGACATGGTCAAGTGGCTGTGCTGTGCAATGATGCTCTGCATCACCTTAGTTGTTTTCAGGGCTTCCCTACTTGACACATCGTGTAATCCTGCACTCATCACTTCATCTCTTTTTCCTTCAGCTCCCATAGCTATCAATAGAGGAAAAGTGGAGGACTGTGCCCTCACGTTTTGTCAGAAGTGATCAGAAAATGAAATACAGACATTCTTTAAAAGTCTTAAGTGCGTAGTTTTTATTCCACGTTACATCTGTGGATAAAGAACAGCCGACATGTGTTTCGCCCTGGTGGCCTATAGGCCGTGGGCTTTTTCAAGGCAAGGGTCTGTGTTGGCGTAGGTCAAGATCATGATTCTGTTAGGAAGCTGTATCTCGTCTCTGCGGTCCTGGAACAAAAAACACGTGTCGGCTGTTCTTTATCCACAGATGTAACATGAAATAAAAGCTACGCACGTAAGACTTTCAAAGAACGTCTGTATTTCATTTTCGGATCACTTCTGACAAAACGTGAGGGCACAGTCCTCCACTTTTCCTCTATACTTACCCTTACAATGGCTCTTGGGTGAAGCCTTTCGCGAGGAATGTGCCACAACACAATTGGGCCCTGACAATTGTAGCACCGAGGCCCAGTAATTTCCACCCAAACATTTATCCCATAGCTATCAAAACTGGCAAAATTTAAAACAGGCAAACTGCTGGCATGCCCAAGAATGAATCTAGAGCCCAAGAGGGTGCACATGTACTGTGGTCCAATGTACTAGGTCGGCACCAGGACTGCTGGCGCCTGGACTTCAGCGAAGAGCAGACCAGTACAGGTCAACCTCCACGAGAATCTAAACAAGCCACAGACTGCAACAGCACCCAGAAGGGAATCATCTGCACTCGGGGAGATAGCTGGGTCACCAGGACAACAAGGAGTTGCACATCTCTGGCCCTGATGGGGCAGGGGTCCTTGCTGAAGATGGGAGCCAGATGTAACTCATTTCTACTCACAGGTGAGGACAGTCGTTCTGGCATCAAATGACAGCCATGTGTCACTCATTTCTGCTCTCATGTGGGGGCAGTGGTTCTGGCAGCAGATGGGTGCCAGGTGTCACTCATTTCTACTCACAGGTGTGGGCAGAGGTTCAGGAAGAAGATGAGAGCCATTTGTCACTCATTTCTACTCACAGGTGGAGGCAGTGATCCTTGCTACAGATGAGAGACATATGTAACCCATTACCACTCACAGGTGGGGCAGTGGTTCTGGCAGCAGCTGAGAGCCATGTGTCACTCATTTCTACTCACAGTTGAGGGCAGTGGTTCAGGAAGCAGATGGGAGCCATGTGTCACTAATTTCTACTCACAGGTGAGGGCAGTGGTTCAGGAAGAAGATGACAGTCATTTGTCACTCATTTCTACTCACATGTGGTTAAGGAAGCATGAGAGCTATGTGTCACACAGTTCTACTCACAGAAGGGGGCAGTGGTTCTGGCAGCAGATGAGAGCCATGTGTCACTCATTTCTACTCATAGGTGGGGCAGTGGTTCTTGCTGCAGATGGGAGCCATGTGTCACTCATTCATACTCATAAGTGGGGCAGTGGTTCTTGCTTCAGATGGGAGCCATGTGTCACTCATTCATACTCATAAGTGGGGCAGTGGTTCTTGCTGCAGATGGGAGCCATGTGTCACTCATTCATACTCATAAGTGGGGCAGTGGTTCTTGCTGCAGATGGGAGCCATGTGTCACTCATTCATACTCATAAGTGGGGCAGTGGTTCCTACTACAGATGGGAGCCATATCTAACTCATTTTTACTCACAGGTGGAGGCAGTGGTTCAGGAATCAGGTGAGAGCCACGTGTCACTCATTTCTACTCACAGGTGAGGCAGTGGTTCTGGCAGCAGATGAAAGCCAGGTGTCACTCATTTCTACTCACAGGTGGAGGTAGTTGTTCTGGCAGCAGATGGGAGCCATGTGTCACTCATTCATATTCATAAGTGGGGCAGTGATTCTTGCTGTAGATGGGAGCCATATCTAACTCATTTCTACTCACAGGTGGAGGCAGTGGTTCAGGAAGCAGATGAGAGCCACGTGACACTCATTTCTACTCACAGGTGAGGCAGAGGTTCTGGCAGCACATGAAAGCCAGGTGTCACGCATTTCTACTCACAGGTGGAGGTAGTTGTTCTGGCCGCAGATGGGAGCTGTGTGTCACTCATTTCTACTCACAAGTGGGGCAGTGGTTCTGGCAGCAGATGAGAGCCATGTTTCATCATTTCTACTCACAGGTGGAGGTAGTTGTTCTGGCAGCAGATGGGAGCCGTGTGTCACTCATTTCTACCCACAGGTGGGGGCAGTGGTTCTGGCAGCAGATGAGTCATGTGAACTCATTGCAACTCCTGGAGATACTCCAGGGCACAGCATAGGTCAAGAAGTAAAGGAACACCCCCCCATGTTTACTTCCCCAGCACAAGCCCTCAGAAGTTGGTCGGACTCAAAGTAAAATGAAGTGTGCAGCAGCTGCTGAAAGATCAATGTTCCATGTCACAGAAGGAGTACCATGACACAAAAATAAGATTACTTGTAGATTTATTATGTTCCTAATCAAATACCCAACTCTTGTAAGCAAACAAAGGGGCATTACAACGGGATTGTGCGGTTGTGCGATGACGCTGCCAAGTTCTTTAGTGGATCTCGGTGAATACGTAAAATGCTTTTGAATGTAAAGCTCTTTTGAGTGGGTACAAAGGCCAGAAAAATATCGTAACCCTATGTAAATGACGCTGTCGCATGGAACGGTTTTCTCCTTGAAAAATGAAGACAACTGTTATGTTTACTTCCTGTTACTTTTATAACATTCTTGGCCCGTTAGTTTTTTATTCTTCTGAAGTGCAGGGGCTTATCTGACAAGACAAAAATATTATAGCAAAAATATCGGTGACTAAAATTACGACAATTAAAGAATATAAATGTAAATATAGTTTTATGATTTTTAACCCTACACTTAGAAATCTTGAAGACATACATGATAGAAATATTGTCAAGGTATATATATGGAGTTACATATAGCAAACCTATACTTACCTAATGTATACTTACCTTCCAATATATTGCAGCCAGTATTCGTTTTGACACAATAATTTTGTAGTATGATATTTAGTACTCAGTATACTGATACCAACCCAGGCAGGAAGGAGGACACATTCATCCAGCTGTCACACAGTTTTTTTCTATTAAAATTGTATTTTATCAGAGTCATAGGGATCATGACATATTACAGAGTTAAGTCAAATATGGATACATATCAGCGCATTCTGTACTTTAAAAGGAAAAACAAAAGAAAAAGGGACACACACACAAGAAGAAAGAAAATAAATAAATAAATAAAAACGTAAATAATAATTAAATATTCACAATGCCGATATCAATACCGTACTCAAGCCTTCGTATCATGGATAAATGACATCCATTGCAGACTGGACCAGTTCTTAAAAACTTTCAAAACTCGCCTCGGTCCATGTGCCTTAGCTATTGCCATTTCACAATCATACGTTTGTTGTAGTAAAGACCAGAATTCTGCCGCTCTAGGTGGTATTACCTCCACCCATGCCCTCGCAATGCACAAGCGCGCTCTAGCTGTGATGATTGATATCAAAGATTTCAGACTATGATTGTCCCAACTCTGTAAGCCAATTAATATCTCTTTGTTAGTTAAACTAAAGCTCCACCCCATCTGTGTAGATAGCAGTCGCAAAGTACTATCCCAAAATTCTTTAAGGCTGGACATTCAATAAACATATGTACAATGTCTGCGGGATAGAGTTTACATTTTGGGCAATGTACACGTGGTGAGTTTGTAGAGGATGTCCATTTAGAAATACGTTCCAGTGTATAATAAAGCATATATATCGTTTTAAACTGTTGCAGTTTGAGGTTTACAGGAGACTATTGCTTGATCGAGTGTTTCCTGTGCCTTTTGTAATTCTGATCCTGTTATTGTAGTTGCTAATTGCAGGCTTCATTTTGCTGCTATTTGTGCACTATCATCTTCACTATGCGACATAAGCTCTCGATAAAGTGTACCTATGCCGCATTTTGAAGATTGATAGAGTAGAGTATAAACTCAGGAGATATCCTGGTTGTTATTACATTTACATTTGTGGATAAAATAGTCCCTGACCTGGAGATATTTTAAAATAGATCTTTGCGGTAAACCAAATGTTTCCTGTAGCACAGCAAAGGATCGTACTCCCTGACTATCATACAATTGTCCCAACTTTCATAGCCCTCTATCTCCCCTGGCATGCCCCACATTGTCATGAAAGATATTTGGGAGAATTGGATTACCCCACAATGGAGTAAGTGCGTGGATAGTTGGCAGAGAGAACTTACTACATATTTCACGTCAAACTTGAACCACATCGCGAATCACCTTAAATCTTACCCTTTTGAAATTGTTAGGATCTGTAAGCTTATGCATTGCATAACTGATACCTGGTCCTAGTGCTAATTGATAACCAGCTGTGCTCTCCCTCAGGCTATCCCCATTCATTAAGCCCTGAATTCGGCTGAGAAATGCAGCCCAAAAGTAAAGTTTAAAATCCGGCAGTTTGAATCCTACCTGCTCATATGGCATTTCAAATACCTAATAGCCCATCTGACTTTCCTGTATCCCCATATGAAACTCCCTATAGCTCCTTCAAGTAGCCTAAAAAACACATCTGGTACCCGAAGTGGTATTCAATGAAAAAGATAAAGAAACATGGATAGAATATTAATTTTTACAATATTACACCTACCCCATACACTCAGAGGGAGTCAGTGCCGTTGCCGTAGCTTGGCGCTGACCAACTTTAGTAGCGGCTCGTAATTGAGGGCTATTATACTTTCCACTCTGCTACTTAACCGAACCCCCAAGTAGGTAGCAGTATCAGTAACTCCCATAACTGGCATAGGTGGAATATGCATTAAATAGTTTAGGATTGTTTGCATCGTCAGTAGATTAAGCTTGTACCCGGAGAACACCCCAAATGCTTCTGCCTCCTTATAGATACAGTTCATCGCAGGACATGGGTTGGTGGCGAATACAGCAATTTCATACGCATATGCAGTTATTTTATCCTCTACCCCATGCAACATTAATGGCTATGTCCTGTTTTAGCAGCAAGTGTTTAATATAGGGTTCAATGTAGAGTGCAAACAATAACGGGGATAGCGGACATCCCTGTCGCGTCCCCCTAAATATGGAAAATGAGGAGGAGACTATGCCACCTGATACAATTTTAGCCCTTGGCTCGGTATATAACTTCCGCACTAGAGCTATTTACTGGTCACCAATGGCAAGCGCTCTCATGGTCACCCAGAGTGCCTCTCAAGTAACTCTATCAAACGCCTTCTCTGCATCTAGCATTATCATGCCCATTTGTTCTTGCATTTTACCAGCAACATCAAAGGCAGAAATGGCAGTATTAATATGCATTGTCATGTCTCTTCCAGGTACAAACCCATGTTGTTGTTCAGAGACTAATTCATGCATAAAAGGGCCCAGCAGCGTGGCTAAAATGTTTGAAAATATCTTTGCATCAGCGTTTAGCAAGGAGATTGGACAGTAAGACCCTCTATCTTCCGGTGGTTTACCCTTTTAAGAAAAAACAGCTATGTTCGTCACGCCCCATGATGCTGGGGCTTCCCCACCACTGTATATGTAGTTTGTCAGCTCTAGAAATTAAGGGGCTAGGATATCTATGAATAGTTTATACAGTTCCAAGGGGATAGTGTCGTCCCCGCACCCTTTCCTGATGCTAGATCACTCACTGTCTCCTCCTTGTATGGAATTTAACTGGGGATCTGACTCTCGGCTAAATAATTAGCTATAGCCTGACATTCAATGATACCTGGTTTGCTATAAATTCTTTGATAGAAAGCAGCAAATTGATCAGCGATGAGCTGAGGACACTTATATACAACTCCGTCATCATCTGTGATGCATTGAATTGCACTACTTGCCTTCTTATCTGCTATCTGATGAGTCAGAACCCTTCCTATTTTCTCGCCATACTCATACTGGTAGACTGTATTCTTATGATATTTAGCCGCCACTTTATCAACGATCCCACAATTAACCATTTGACGCCCCCCCTTAACTTTAGATATATAGTCTGTTCCAAGAGATCACCTGCATGGGCTGCCTGTGCATTTGCATTTCCAAATCTAAACACTCCTTCCATATTTGATTTACTCCCTGTTGTCTATTTCTATTTTATTTTAAAATAAACTGAAGTGTAACTCCCCTGATGAATGCTTTCATACAGCCCCACACAGTGGATGAGGGTGCAGTGCCCTTGTTAGTCTGTATATATTCAACTAAAAAATCTCTTAAAAAAACGTCGAAATTCCAGATTGTTCAGCAGGTGCCGCGGGAAAGAGAAAGACCGAGTTTCTAGCCCCACTGGTAGAATCGGAGAGTCAGTATAATCGCGTTATGATCTGATACAATCTTCGGACACAACTCTATCTTTGCCGCCTCTAGCGCCTGTTCCCTTGCTAACACCATATCAATGCACTCATATTGATTATGTGGTATTGAATGATATGTATTACTGGATACTTGGGGATAGAGCATTCTCCACACATCCCTTAGCCTATGTAGCCACATTAGTTCTATATTCGAAGTTCTAGTTTTACTCATACGAATACTAGGTCGGTGTTTAGTAGAGTCTTTCGTGTAATCCATGACACAGTTAAAGTCCCCCATTACTATGAGCTCCCCTTCCCACTCCAACAGCTCCAGGTTCAGAAAATCAAATATATCATGTTCGTCAAAGTATGGGCCGTATACCACACAAATAATGTACCTTTGTGAATTGATCGTCAACTGTGCGATATCCCATCTCCCTCTGCTGTCTGAGGAGGTTTTAGCAATTTTTACTTCCAGATTTCTATTTTTCATGATAGCCACCCCTAGTTTCGTAGTTATCTGGGACGTACAAGCAACTCTATCATAACCCAACCAGCTGTCACACTGTTTCATGCGAAACCTGCTTACTTGGCAGTGACTGCTACCTCTAAAGCAGAGGTCTTTAAACTGGGGGACTCCTGGGGGGCCTTAAGTGATCTCAGGAGGGGCACAATCCTCTGGCTAAGTGGAAACATGAGTGGCAGTAAGCCACCTTGTAATGGGCCATCAGTAATAACTTTTGCCATTTATATCCTGACTGGGAGTATGTGTAAAAAGGGGTAACAGAGCTAAACTGCAATGTGTTTAGACATAGTTAAACATTGCCAATTTAGCGGAATGTTTGTGAAAAATTGAGGGGGGCCTGAGGATTTTTAGACCACTGCTCTAAAGTGTTAAACTACGGATCCCTTTTTTGATAGTTGGGATAGTTTGAGTTTATTCCTTTATGCTTTTTTCCCCACTCATTTTATCCAGGCCAGATCTGAGCACTTTTTTTCACATGATGGAACTTGTGAAGTTACCAAACAATAAACTATCCCTCTAGTGGGTCTGAGCCTCCATGCAGGGGGCACGGATGGATGGAGAGTCCTTTGATCTGATCTTCATTTTCCAGGAGAGCTGACATGCAGATGGTGGGGAGATGCCAGAAAGAAGTCTGTCATATGCCAGGGTCCTCAGCTCTCACACTGTTTCTAGTATTCTTCTGCTTACAAAAAAATGTTGCTTTGAGTTCCGGGTGTGCTTCAGGTATGTGGTGGGGGTGCAGATAGACAGTAATTAAAATACACACGATGGATAAAGCCTGAGAGAGAAAGACAGTTCTTGTGCAAGGCTACCTGCCACAAGTAAATGATAATTAGTTTGCAGGGGACATTTCAGGTGCCCTGAGGGCTGTTGATCAAGTGAAGACACCCTCATTTGTTCTAACTAAGTAGATAAAAAGCAGTTGGTGTGAAGGGGCCAGGGGGAAACACACCTTGTTTTAGGGTCCTTTGCCTCGCACTCTGTTTCAATTTTCTTTTTTACAATTTTCAATTTTACAAAGTGTACAAGGGCAGTTTATGTGCTCGAGGTGGGTAAATTGGGGACAAACGGCCCTAATCTGCACCTACTAGAGAGTTGAAATACTGAGGGTGTTTAAAATCCGAAGAGAGTCATAAACAGTGTGTCAGTATGTCCATAAGAAGCCATTGATGTAGAACAATTCCTAGCAATAGAATAACATGGAGATGCAAAAGCGAATCACCTTATTCCAGGGTAAACTAATAAAGCGTCATGTGCTAACATAACATAACATAACATAACACATGTATTTGTTAAAGCGCACATTCACCCGTGAGCATCTTGGAGTTGAATAACAGGTGTTTGTTGTTATCCAACTCAATGGCTTCCCTTTCATCAAAATCAGCATGATGAAAATATGAGTAGACAGACTAGGGTACGAAACTTTCTCCACGGTGTCTAACAATAAATCCTGCTGTGGCTACATTAGTGCACTGAGCCACTAGGGCTGGCTGGATCTGGTGACAATGCCCAACATAGGCACACTAACAGTTGCACACAGTGACACCCACACAACACTGCTTGCATGCAGGCCCACTTACTCTCTTGTCTTAGCCGCCCATGAACAAACAATGTTGGCCCACACAAATGAACTTAAAGGTTTAGTCATTCATTCCAATCCGATAAGGGCCACCTTCTTTTCCTCCACACTGCTGGTGTCACAAGTTGATGAGGACCTGGATTACCGAATCCTTCTGAAAGAGTTGCATCTACCTTCTCCTAGAGGGACCATACTACCATCCAATTCACTTTTTTATCCATTTTAATTTTCCCTGGCGTCTAGTGGGGTCTTCTTTGCCCTGTGGTGAATGTTGGGGGTTAACTCCCAAATCTCCGTCCTGCTGCGTAAGTTTGAGTTACCCCGTAATACTTCAGGGTCAAAAGAGTTTGCTTGGCAAGGACACAATTTGGGGTGGGATCCAATGCAAGGAGCAGCCAGCCGCACATGGCGCATATATTTTTTTATACCATTTAAAAAACTATTGCCAAATGGGTAGTGGTTCTTATACCCAACTCTGAAGGAGTTGGCACATTGAAGTAAAACTCCCCAATCATCTAATGAGGGGGGAGGCTGCTGGCCTTAGGAGATGGACATATGTCCACACTCAAGGAGCTGACAGCCATTTGTAACTATTTTTTTTACAATTTCATATATAAAGTTTTTGTGTTTTTTTAACCTTTTAGCCAATCGGTGTGTGTGGGGCAGTTTTGGAGTAAAACTCCTAAGTTAAACTCCATTTGGCCTCTGAGATGAGGGGTTGCGCCCCCTGCCAAAATATGCAGGCCCCACTTTCCATTTACTTTTTAGACCATTTCAGATAAAATTTCAAAGAAAATGTCTCGGTCATCATGAGAGGGGCACATTGTGGACTTCCATGAGAGAGGCAAATTGTGGTTATTCCTCTAGATATGTCCTCCTCTCAGGAGTTAAAAGGTTTGCCATGCCTGGGTACACAGGCAGAACGATTGCCTATGACCGAGAGGCACTTCTTCTCAGAAAATCATTGATGGTGATTCAGAGGATGAATCCTGTTTGGCGATCAACCTCCGATGATGGTTACAAGCAGTTAATCCAATGGGAAGAGGTATTGCTGGAAATTGTAGAGTCTCTTCTTTTCTGCACTACCTCGCCAATATGAATTTGGGCTCAGGAGTCTTCACTATGCCTCCAACTGCTGATTCATCTGCCAGTTAGAGCCGAATTGCTCTAGTAGATTCCAAGTTGTTGATCACTGTCATCAATGCACTCTGCATGCCAAGCGGGCAGAGGACTTCTCCTTTGCCAGGTGGGAAAATGTAACCTCCACATGTCTGCACTACAAGGGAAGTGTGGATTAAGTGGAGAGCTCGTCCTCCACATTGTATGCGTAGAGCACCAGAAAAGCACCAGAAAGTGAACAGAAATGCACACCCAGATTTTTGCAAATTAGAAACTCAGGGCCTTATTTATGAGCATTTACGCTGCCATTACGTCACTTTTTGTGCGCTGTGGCAGCGTAAAATATGCACCACGCTGCGCCCTATTTACAAAGTGAAGTGTAGGATGCTATATTGTATTTCAAGACATTGTAGGTATTAATGTGGAATGTTGTATCCATAATATTCTGTATGACATAGTGTTGTTCTGCAGACTGATTCTTGAGAATGTTGTGATTCAAAAGAAAGCAGTTGGATGGACTACAGCTGAGTTGGCGGGCTGAGGTGTAAAGGATCTGCTTGAATAAATGTTCTTGGATGAACTCACAACTGGATTTGGGTGATCTTTACAATGGCAACAAGTTAAAAGAACCTTTGGATCACACCTCAACGCTACCAGCAGTTTTCATATGCTCATTATTTCAGAGCATCATCTCTTAGTTTCCAGCTCATCTTGAAACCTAACTTCACCCTTTTTTCTGAATTCACTGTTCCTGTGACTACATTTGGTATTGCATTAACCTGCGCATATTGGACTTTCTTTTAAGCAAAAAGAAGTGAACTTTGCTTTAAAAAAAGGGAAAAGCTTGCATCTGCTAAACCTCCCCTGCGCGTTTCATCTAACATGACATTTCTATATTTCTCCACTTCTGTGATCAGCAAACTTCATTTAAACACAGCACTTCTATGTTTTACCACTCCAAATGTAATCAGAGCTTTTACTCAAAAGTGACAAAAAGATAGAAGGGAAACTTTATTTAAACTCGACATGTTTCCTTAAATGTGGCATTTCTGTATTTTACCACTTCAAATACAATGTTTCTGCCTGACTCGCTCTACGTAAAATAAGCGCTTGACATTTCTTGTTTACTTTTACCTTAACACCTTCCATGCTCGTGACGGAACCATTCCGTCATGAGTCACGGTTGGGCTGTGCTGATGACGGAATGGTTCCGTCATGACCACGTCCGTAATTGGAATGTCCAGCACAGGGCTGGAATTTCTGCCGCACGTAAGCAGTTAAAAGTGTTGAGTCAACTGCCCACTTAACATGGCTTTTCTTCAACAGACCCTACATTCTTTACGCACTCCTCCATTCATGCGCGCTACTTCAATTAACACACGCAACACATTCTTTTCCTTTGCAACATACGTCATATGCTTAAAAATAAAGAGAAACAAACGCTAGACCGCTAACCTCATTTCCTTTTGGCATCATTGTGAAAGGAACTTAGGACAACTAGACTGCTAACTTTACTTTCTTTGGCATCCATCTTTGATGATTCTTTGGAACCTTTCTTTCAAGTTAGAACCTTCATTTGTCTTTATAACAAAGCAATGTTTTTTTTTATTCCTGGAATTGCCTCTCAAGGTTCCTCTTCTTTATCCTTTATTGTTAAACAATATAACAAACAGGATTCTTTTACAGCAGTGGAACAGTGCAAACTTCACAAAACATTCCAACAGCGTGTGAAACATTCTACTTTGATGAACAATAGACATAACTCTGTGGGAAACATTCCTTCCTGATCAGTGATAGGCTCACCTTCTACTTTTCCTATCTTCACCTTCATTTCAACATTATTTTGTTTATATTGATGTGTTTCATTTCTATTTTAACTTTTTCATTACAGGTGTTCTTATATACTCTGCACTTAGCTACTCTGAAATGATTAGAAACACACTTGTAACATAATTTTACACGATTATTTATTATCTTCATTTATATTCTCTCAAACATGCAAAATGTACCACCTCCATTTTTCGTGTCTTCTCCTGGAGAGCCACCTATCCCATGGAAAAAGTGGAAAATTGTGTTTTCACATTATTTGCGTGTATGTGGTGTCTCGCTCAGTGCAGAAAGAAAAATTTCTCTTCTATTGCACTATCTAGGTTCAGAAGGACAAGAAATATTTCAACATCTTCCTGAATTAACTTCTCAAGATGCTGACAATCTTAATGATTACGAGATCTGTCTTAAAAACGTAGATCTTCATTTCTTGCCAAAGGTTTCAACTGTTTTAGAAAGACACCATTTGGCAGGCGAATGCAAAGATCAGGTGAAAATGCAGAGGATTATATCACTGAATTGAGAAAACTAGCTTCTACTTGTAATTTTGGGATTAATTACGAAGAGAGGTTGAGAGATCAATTTTCGTTACACTTTACCTTAGACAAAGTAAAGGAGCAATTTTGGGCCAAAGATAATCCTTCTCTTACTGAGGTGATCTCTATAGCCAAATCGTGTGAACACACTAAAGCATGTGTAGAAGAATTAATAAAGAAAGATGAAGAAATACAGAAAGAAAGTAATATTCATGTTGTAAACAAGTTTCAGAATAAACAAAGTAATGTTTTTCCTTCTCAACAGAACAAAAAAGAGAGTAATAACTCTCAACAACACAAGGGAGCTAATATGTACAAAGATGAATACAATAGTAGTAATGGTTACAAAAATGAATCTACTTCAAAAAAGTTCCAAGATACTTGCTATAGATGTGGCAAGTATGGTCATATAGCAGATTAAAGATTGCATTGGCTGGAGAGCCACATGTAAAAGGTGCAGAAAAAGAGGTCATATGTCAAAATGTTGTTGCAGTGGATATTTTAAAAAGAAAGATCAAGAAATCTCTTGTGATGATGACTGTGAAGAAGAAGAGATTATTATGAGAATTAGTAATGGAGAAAAAGATGGTCCTTTTGATGTCGTGTTTAGTGAGAATGTTCCAGTACAAATGTTGTTCGACACAGTTGCAAAAGTAACTTTAATTCCTAAAGTAGTCTATGATGAGTTCTTATTCAACAAAGTTGTTTTACATAAACCAGACATCAAAGCAAGAGGTTATGATTGTGAATTTATTAAACTTTCTGGATTTTTAATGGTAATATTGCTTTCAAATCCAGCTCAACCACAGAGAAGGTATATGTTTCTGAAAGAGGTGATTCATTGGTGAGTTGGGCTTTCCAGAAAGATCTCAGAGTATTCCTTGATCCCAACGAAACTCCATCCATAAAACTTAAACAAAATGAATCAACCGATGCTCAATAAGGTCATATTCAACTCTCAATAGTGAACAAAATAATCTACTGCAAACATCCCTTTCCTCGTTTGAGAGTGAAGTTCCAGGGGTATTTAAGGAACAATTAGGTTGTTTGAAAGGATATTGCCATAAAATAGTATTGAAGGAAAATTCCAAATCAATTGTTAGTAAAGTTAGCAGTGTTCCCATTACAGTTAAAGAGAAAATGAAATTTGAACTTGACAAACTCTTTAAGAGTGGTATCATTGCTAAAGTGAAAGCCACAGAGTGGTTGGCACCTGTAGTTATGGCAGTCAAAGCCAATAGTGAGTCCAGGCTCTGTATCGACTTAAGAGAGCTCAATAAGTGTGTTGTCATAGATCTCTTGCCAAACATCGCAGACATTTTAACACTGTTGGGAGGGGCTAAGTTATTTTCCTCAATAGATCTAGCATCCGCTTACCATCAAATAGAGCGGCATGTTACCTCTCAACACCTTACAGCATTTATAACATCTTTTGGCACTTATACATTCCTGAGGATGCCGTCCGGGCTAATTTCAGCTGCAACAGTCTTCCAAAGAATGATGGAACAAGTCTTCAAAGATTGTGTTGGAAAAAAGATCTATCAAGATGACCTACTCATCTTTGGAGAAACTGTACAAAAACACGATAATAGAGTCAGAATAGTGTTAAATAAACTCAAAGAAAATGGTTTAACACTCAAAGCAAAAAAATGCAAATTCAATATACCCAGCATCGATTATCTAGGTCATACCATTTCTGGCTCTGGCATCAAACCAAAGAAAGATCTAATAAACACAATCAACAACTTGGCCATTCCCAGCAATAAGGATGAAGTTGTAAAATTCCTTGGGATGTCAGAGTATTATACCAAGTTCATTCCCAACTTTGCCAGAAAAACGCATAATATGCGACTTTTACTAAAAAAAGGTGTTGGTTTCACTTGGAATACTGAATGTGATGATGAGTTCAAATTCATTAAGAAAGAACTTTCTGAAGCCTCCTCTTTGAAGAGTTTTGATCCCAGTCGGGATGCAGTTATCATGATGGATGCAAGTGCAAGAGGTCTTGGCGCAGTCATGATACAAGAACTCGATGGAGTGGAAGTAACCGTTTTATTTTTATCCAGATGTTTATGGGGAGCAGAATCTAATTATTCTGTTATGGAAAAAGAAGCCTTGGGAGTATTCTGGGCTGTGAGGAAACTTCTCAAGTTTTTATGGAAAACAAGTTTGCAATTAAGACTGATCATAAGCCACTTAAAGAAATATTTGAGAAGAAAGGCTTAGACAAAATATCCTCCAAAATACGTAAATGGGTTGTTCATGAAAGAATTTAGGGGCATATTATCAAGGGGGTTTATCTCCGCTTTTTTGGCTTTAAAATCCAAGAAAGCGGAGATAAAATTATCTCCCTATTACCTAGCTGTCGCTAACACCAGTTAGCGACAGCTAGTAGGAGATAGCGACCATCTTGGGCCCCACTTTGCATGTCAGTGATATTTATCACTAATGACATGCAAAGTGGGCGTGCCAAGATGTTAGCGACTGGAAACAGTCGCTAACATCGCTATCGCCTATTACCAACTTTTGGAGATATTCGCGCTAAGCGCGAATATCTCCAAAAGCTAACACCTGCCCTGAGCAGTTCTTAGCCATGTTATCCAATGGGAGGTGGATAACATGGCTAAGAGCATTAGCTCGGTAATGCATGAATATCGCTGACTTTTCCGCGATATTCATGCATTGCGGCCGTTTTTTATCGCATTTGCAATAAACCTTGGTAATACCAAGGTTTATCTGCGATAAAAATCGCCGCAGCTCAGTGGTAAATTTTTGTCTCTAACCAAGCAATAGCGATAATTATCGCTATTGCTTGGTAATATGCCCCTTAATTTCATGTTGAATACGTCCCAGGAGCTAAAAACAATATAGCTGACTGTTGCTCCCATATGATCTCAAAAGAGAATACTGAAGATGGAAAATTAGAGGGCAGTTCTAGTAAATTTGACGAATATGCTGTCTGCAGTATCACGGACAGCATAATAGAAGAAGATGTTTGGATCAGTGAACTATCAAAATACGAAACTCTACAGTCTGTTTTATGAAGTATCAAAAACAGTTGGAAGACTTGTAATAAAGTAAATGATGGTTTATCAGTAGTCTATCAAGTAAAAGATGAATTATCTTGTCACAATGATCCAGGATGATCCCTCCAACCAGCTTAAGGAACCAATTAATCATGAGTGCCACCCAGGTATTTCTAAAATGAAGGACATTTTATGACATACTTACTGGTGGCCCGGGAAGGATATGTCTATAGAAAGGGCTGTAAGAGAATGTGTTGAATGCAACAAAAGTGACAAGATTCTCAAATCGAGAGTTCAACCCATGACCTTGAGAGAATTTCCAAAAATGGGTTGGGAAGAAGTTGCTATAGACATTCTAGATCCCATCAAGCATACTAGCACAGACAAATACATCATAGTTCTTAATGATATCTACTCTAGGTGGCCAGAAGTCAAAATTACCAGCTCTGTGGAAATAAGAGATGTAATACAAATTCTTGAGGACACCTTTGTGAGAGAAGGTTTCCCTAACACCATGTTATCAGATAATGGGGTCCAATTCACGTCGAAGGAAATGGACAAGTATTTGTCTGATAGAGAGATTAATCACAAAGAGTCTGCTTTATATCACCCTGAAACAAATGGAGTTGTTGAGAGGTTCAACAGGGTACTCAAGGAAACCATTCAACAAGCTGTGTCGTACCATAAGTGTTGGCAAACTGAAGTTTTGAACAAAGTTAAAACCTACAGAGTTTCTCCACATTCCATGACTGGCAGAACTCCTTTTGAACTGTTTTGCATAAGAAAACCGTATACAATGTTAAGTCCCTCGTTGATCCTGAACAAATCACCCGAGTTGAAATGTGTTGAAAATGACAAGGAGAAATTAGAAACAGAGATAAAAAAAGTCTGAAAACAAAAGGTATTTTGATATAAGGAAAGCAGTAAAGGAGACAATCATTAGAGTAGGTGTCTTGGTTAGGATAAAACACCCTCATAAAGGAGCAACCACTCTGAGATCCAAGTACCTGTTGCCTATGAGAGTAATTATAATTTTTAAAAATGCTGTCAGCACTGAAGATCACAGAGTATGGAATTTAAACAGAGTTTCTAAGCTCTCTCATCATATCTCTGACAATTGCAAAGAAAAGAATCTTTACATGGAAAGTATCATGGCAAGGCAAGTAGCACGAGGCAGCGTGCCAAGCCAAAGTACTTACAAGACTATATTTTACTATAAGTGTAACTCCTAATGAGAGAATGTTTGCATTCTTTTTCCTGTAGTTTTTTTATGTTTTGTTTTGTTATAAGGAGGAAGATGTGTAGTATGCTATATTGTATTTCAAGCCATTGTAGGTATTAATGTGGAGAAGTGTGGCTCACTGGTTAGAGGAGGCAGACCTGGAAGCAGAGGTCAGCCCGGGACCAGGGTTCAATTCCCGGCTCGGCGGGGTCTTGAGTCCTAAAATGTCCATGGACTCGACAATTCTCACTCTGGTGCCTACTCGATTCACGGGTTCACACTCTGCGACTCTGGGCAATAGCTTGCTTAATCTCCACAACGGCCCCTCGCGGCGGGATGCCTGGCTTTCACCTTGCGGATACCCTGCCGGGGTTATCTCACAGGGGAATACCAGGACGGGTTCCCTAAGCAAGCGCTTAGAAACCGCTTGGTGATTTGCGCTATATAAATTCCTGTACATTTACATTTACATTTAATGTGGAATTATGTATCCATAATATTCTGTATGACATAGTGTTGTTCTGAAGACTGCTTCTTGAGAATGTTGTGATTCAAGAGAAAGCAGTTGGATGGACTACAGCTGAGTTGGCAGGCTGAGGTGTAAATGATCTGCTTGAATAAATGTTCTTGGATTAACTCACAACTGGATTTGGGTGATCTTTACCTGAAGCATCTAAGCAGATGCATCACTTCGTAAACCCCTGCACTACATCATACCTTCATCAGGTATAATGTATGCCGGGTGGTCGTTCAACCGCTAATAAGGCTCATAGTAGTGGCGCAGTGAACTCTATGATAATTCACTGCGCCACTTCTAGTGCGCCACTGCATCAAATCCTTAAACCTGCTTGAAGCAGTTGTAAGGAGTGACACATGCCCTTTCACATGGGACTTGCCGCATGTGGAAGGGCACATTGCTGGAGTTGCATCTGTTTTCAAACACACCTCTGCAATGCGCCACTTTTGCACCTACAGATATGTCAGGAATACTGACGTA
The DNA here is from genome assembly GCF_964261635.1 of Lissotriton helveticus. NCBI lineage: Eukaryota > Metazoa > Chordata > Amphibia > Caudata > Salamandridae > Lissotriton > Lissotriton helveticus. Next base: position 896,349,999 of record NC_136069.1, read on the forward strand.
TCCATAAATCCTTGCGACATGGGCCGCCGTTCAGTAAATACAGCGCATCCATGGTATTGCAGGGAAGACGCACTGAAAAGTGTCACATCACTGTTTTCACGCAGAAATGCAACATTTTTCTTAAAAGAGGCCTTCAGCTTTTTCCCACCTATACGTCTATTAGCCTCACTTCGATCTTGGAAGCCAACCATCACCGGACTCACTGTTTGTCTGACCTGGCTAATTTACTATTCTAACTATGGTAGTCCTGCTCCACTTAACCCCAGTTTAGGATATGCCTATCTCCAAGTAAGTGTAATCCAAGCATGGCTGGTTTACACATTGGGGTTCTGCTTTAGTTTTCAGTAAAATTTTTTGTGGTTTTTATATATTTTACTGAAAATTTTCAGAACATAGACAATAACAAATATTGATAAAGTAATCTCCCATTACACGTATATAGGATTTGGGTTTGTGACTTTCTACATGCTGAAATCCTCTTAAAGAAAAATGTGCCGAAAAGCAATTTGTAACAATAAGGGATTAAAGACTTGCATTATTGGTTATTGACAACCCCCCCCCCATTACATTTCAGGCACTGGCATTATTTCAATCTCTCTAGTGCTAAAGCATCGGTGACAATCAAATAGTAATCCATTGGTTGGATAATCTGTTGTGTATGAGCATCACTTAGTCGACAAGAGGACAAGGAGAGATGAAGGATTGTGCCAGCATAGCATTTTCATCCACCGCAAATCAGTAGTCACTGTTAGGTGAGTAAAAAAGAGGGAGGTTTATTGAGCCATTGCAGAGTCAGGTACGTTGTATGGATATTACTGATTTGTAGTGAAGTTGTGTATCTCATAGTGGAATCCCATTTGTCATCAGAGAGTTCCAGATTCAAGATTTCCTCCCACTTGGCTCTTAGGTTAAAAAGAGTAGTGTCATTCATTTTCATTTTCCTCAATATCAAGTAAAGTTGGGTTCTACTTCGTTGTCTCTCCGCTCTCAGCTTTAATGTACTCAATGTCCACAACTGACAACTCTGCAAACTTCTTCTGTTGCACAGTGTGAATAACGCTTTTTATTTCCTCATGCAATCCCTCCACCTCATTATGCCGCTGTTGCACTCTTTTCCACATCTCCCACTGAGAACACTTCCATCTTCATCCAATCTTCCCAGAATACCCCTCCTTGCATGGCTCTTCAATGACTCCTAATGCATCGACACTCAGTGCTTCAAGATAATGATCATAACATGAATACCCAGTAAACCCACTGATTAAGCATTCAACCTCAACAGCTACCACCAGGTCTCCCATTCCACTTCTCAAAAATGTTCAAACAGCTAGCCTTTATCCATCTTACCCTCTTCCTTGCCATCAAGAACCTCTGCAACCCCGTTCAACCACGTTCTAAACAGCTATCATCATGTACACTAAAGATGGGAGTGTTTGTCAATGTGTCAACCAGCGACAGATCCTCCATTAGGGCAGAGGAGCCTCACCCCACTGCTGAGAGGCCCTGCAGATTCAAACATGAAAAAGATTATGCTAAAACATTTTATTGTCATTTTAGTTTTTTATTCAGAGCCGACTAAGCCGAGTCTCAGGACGGGACAGGGCCATCCTGATGAAAATCAGCTAGAGCAAGGAGGAGGGGACGTGGGCACTGAAAGTGCGCACACCGTTTTGGCCAGCTGTCTTAGGACAGTAAAAATCGACATGTGCACTTAGATCTCTCCAACCCAAAGTTTGTTGCACAGACGGGTGGAGAATGGGCACAGGCTCTCTGTCCCTGAGTGAGTGCCAAACCAGCCTGCTCAAACCAATCCTGGTGCTTCTCTCACGCTGGGTAATAGTACCAGCATGAGAGCAGCATCTGGATTGGCGTACAGGAGTCTGGGAGCCTGTGCACCAGCCTACAGACTGCCGGGAGAGGAGCAGAACAGAACCGAGGCGGCAGCCGACAGGTAAGTACTCTTTATTTTTTACGTTATTCTCCCCGGCGCTGCCACACCACTTTTCTTTGACACCAACCGCCACTGATGTCAACCTGATTTATGCTGAACTCTCCAAAAATTAAATCATACCCAAACAAAATACACACTTGATTGCACAGTGGCGTAGCAAGGTCAGGGAGCACCCAGTATGAAAAATTTCTTGTCACCCCCACCCCTGCGTCGAACTCAGCCACGTTTCGTTTTTTGAATGAACTAAAAAGTTTCAATACGTACATATTTTTGCCATTTTGTCACCTCCCACAGTGATGACACTCGGGGAGGCTGGAACCCACCGCATCCCCCTTCCTATGCCGCTGAAGTGTCAGGAATTGGGCTCACACTATGCTTGGTCCAGGAATTTTGATGGTGGCGGTAAAGTTTATCTAAAATCCTGGATCTTCAGCTAAGTAGCAGGAAAACATGGTATTCAGCATGGATTGTTTAATACCAGCATGTTATCCCCCAAAAAAATTGAGTGCCCATTACACTCACATTGCAGATACCGGGTATCCACTAATTCTGAGGGGAATTAATGGACATTCCAAGGTTTCTGGAGATTAGCATACAGAAATTGGACTTTCTATACACATTCCTACAAGGTTTTCCTGGTACTTTGGACATGTCAGAACCCCCAGGCCACTCGGATTGCGTGCCCATGTCTCGACACTTTGCAAAATGGGCAAAGTTTCAAAACAAAATGTGCAGTTTAATAATTTGCTTTTTATTCACATAATATAGCCTCCACAAAGCACCAGTTCAAGCTGTTCTGAATCCACCTGAGATTCATCTAACCACACCTATTGCCTTCAGTGCAAAATGTAACTTTTTAAACGTAGTTTTCTTCCAAAGTTGCTCTACTCTTTTTCTCCCACTACTGAGTAAGGGTAAGATTGACCATCATCAGATCCTGTAGAACTGTTGAGTGAACAAAGAATTCCTTTGCCGTTAAGTTACTTTTTGACGTGTCTCTGCTTCTTTGCATTCAAACCCTGACACATTTTCTGAACTTATTTTCATGAGTGGCTTCATGTAAGGCATTGGACGTTGCTTTTCTTATGGTAATTGCAAACTTGCCCTTAAAATTATAATTTACTGTAATTATTCTCATTGGGCTGTCAGAGAACTCTTTTATTTACTTTTGAAAAGTCTTGCTAAACCCATGGCGGCTCAAGATATAAAAGAACAACTCCCACATAATCACATAAAAAGCTTTCCCTGCAGGTAACAGCATGATTGCTCACTTCTACTTATTGTATTTCACACTTTATTATATGAGCCCTAATTTATTTGTTACAAGGGTTTTTAAGGTGAATTACATTGGAGCTGCTGATGCACTGTTTCTTCTACCATTTGATATTTTGGAAACGATCTAACAATATGGATACAGTGGAAAATTCAAAAAATTTTGTTTGGTGTTAATTTAATTTGGGGTGAGAAGTATTAGCATTTTTAAATTTCCAAGCACCTTTTGAAGGCAGAATTTAGGAACTTCCTTTTTTAAGGGGTGTATGAAACTACCCCTCCCCTCTCCCCCTCCCCAGCACTGAGTGTGGGCCGTATCGCTGTGCAGTACCTTTGCAGTAATTACTTATTTTTCACTTGACTGAAGTTTTCTAGTAATGTGTGTTGTGTAATTATGACAGCAGAACAGTCTGCTCAAGGAGTTTTTAAAATTGTGTTCGACCCGGTGTGTTTGTAAAGCCCATACTGTCACTGCTGCTTTTTTTAATACAGCACCTACTCGCAATTGCACCGACTGGGAAAATGTTTTTAATTTAAAATTGGCTCAAGCATCATTTTTATTTATTTATTTATTTTTAGAGTTTTCTACAGCACTAGCCAGACCCAAGGTAGGGTATCAGAGCGCTTTACATAATGAACAAAATATTAGATATCACATTTGGTTCACACGTGGCATACAAAAAAAATGTCATAACAGTGATCAACACAACATAACTTAGTTCAAAGAAAAAGCAGAGAAGAAAGTAATTCTGAACGAAGTGTAGTCAAGTTTTGAGGTTGTGATTTAGAGTGGTGATTGTCCAGATTTATTTGAGGAATTTGTTAATCAAGAATAGTTTTGCTTCCTTTTTGAAGAGAGGTATTGGGACGATTTTTCTGATGTATGGCGGAAGCGAGTTCCAGATTCTTGGTGCCGCTCCTGAAAATGCTCTTTTGGAGGTTTTAGTCTTGTTGAACCGCGAGGGTTTCAGGAGTAGATTGTCTGCACTCCTAGAGTGTCGGTTTCCTCCGGATAAGGTAAGTTTCTGAGCTAGGTATTGTGGAGTAATGCCTTGTGAGTGATGCAAGCCATCTTTAAGTGAATACGAGCTTCGTAAGGTGGCCAATTGAGTACCTTTAGGTGTGGTGAAATGTGGTCAAATTTCTTAGATCCTGTTATAAGTCCTGCTGCGGCATTGAGAGAGGCTATTAAAGGGGCGGTTGAGATTTTAGGCAGCCCTGAGAGGGTAGAACATCCGCATTCCAGCTTTGATATGACTAAGGACTGGACTGCAGTTTTGAGGTCCGGGTTTTCGATGAATGGCTTCATTTTTCTGAGATAGCTGAGGTGAAAGCGAGCATTTTTAGCCAACAGGTTGATGTGAGTTTGCATGTTAAGGTTCTTAGCGCTGTTTTAAAAGTTGCTCTGAGGGCATATATGTAAAATAGTAAACCTTACCTGAGCTTACGACTCCATTGAGCGCTCGGCTCCTGCGGTACCCGAAAGTTAGTCGGGACCGCACTGCACTGGGGTTGATGCTTAAGTCTTCCTGTCCCACCACTATATCAAACTCAATGGAGTGCCCGCGCACAGCGGGCACGCCGCTGGCGAGCCAAAGGCAATCCCGTCTGCGTCCGTCAGCGCCCGGAACACGACCAGCGCCAGAACCTCTGCCCAAATCGCAACAGGAGCATATGGTAGGCCATTTGTGTTAGACTTAAGAAGAAATACATGTGCCCCTCAAAATATGCTTCCACAGTCTGTCAGCAAAATAGGGGCTCATTGCCCAAATTGCGCCCTCAGACTCCCTGCTAACACTGGTGTGGGATCCATGGTCACAATCAATTTAGGGAAAGGAGAGGAGGAAAAAGAGCCTTTTAATGACAGAAGCAGGTGCTCCAACAAAAGAGAAAGGATAAGGGGACACACGAAGCAGAAAACGAAGGTAAAAGCAATAGAACACGTTAAATGCGTGCTAGTTAATGTTCGCTCGGTAGCTAAGCATAAATACGAGCTGGAAGACCTTATCCGACTCTCCCTACAAGACTTAGTCTTTTTAATCGAAACTTGGACAGACAGCACCTCAGTTCCCGATTGGAACGTTGCCATTCCAGAGGGTTATGCGTACCTCTCTCAAGATAGCGTGACAGGCAAAGGGGGAGGGATAGGGATTATCTACAGTGATCATCTCAAAGTACAGCTCGAGATGATCTCTACCCTCCCGGCGGAAGCACTGCACTTCCGCATTAAACTTCACAACTCTCAGACCTTTCAAGGGATACTGATCTATCGCCCACTGGGAACAAGAGGGGCCTTCTCCCAAGCCCTTCTGACGCTCCTGGAATCTTACACTGATTGGCTCTCCCTCACTATTCTAGGAGACTTTAACTACCATCTAGAAGCAAATAACAATGCAGATACCGCTAGGTTGTTAGACAACCTTGAGGCTTTTAACCTTAGACAACTGGTAATAGGATCTACCCATCTGGCAGGCCATATGCTGGACAGGATTTTTACCAGTGACCCCGATATCATTGTCTCCAACACACAAGCCTTACCATGGACAGACCATAAGGCTATTCATTTTAAAGTTAAACTTACCCAGATACAACCCAGATTTCAAGCCAAAATTTCCAAGGTATTAATCAGGTGATGGGATAAAACCAAAGATGGTGACTTTGAGTCGGCACTTAATCCTTTCCCGACGACTCTAGATTGTGACAACAATAAGGCAGCTCAGCAGTTCAATGACTTTCTAACATCAGCAGCAGACAAAGTCGCGCCCAAGAAGTTAATGACGGCAAAAAGAGTTAAAACGTCATCGCCATGGATCACCCCAGAACTTAAAAGCCTAAAAATCAACTGCAGAAGAGAGGAGCGCCACTGGCGACAAAATTATGATAATCTAAAGAAGGTCATCTACAACCACACTATCTTATTATATCAGCAGATTACATCAGTTTTTTGTGAATGTTGTATTTTTCAGTTCTCTGTGGCTGCTGGGTTGGAGAACTCCCTGACTATTTTGAAGAGTTATTTCCTGTGTTTGACAGGTGCATTGATGTGGGCTGTGATGGCTGTTCTCTTTGGTTCCTTGATGCGCAGGTGGTAGTTGCTTGTTAGTTCTAAAAGGACTACAGAAAAATGCCATTATAATATAAATGTCTACAGTGGAGATACAGTGCACCCTGTTTCAGTCATCTTATACAAGAAATTCATAACAATCTTAACATTGGTGGTACCAACAGTTTGTATTGAGAGGTGCTCTGAGTTTAGATTCTAGTGGTGTAAAGGAGTTGGAGAACTCCTTGACTATTTTGAGGAGTTATTTTGTGTGGTTGGGAGGAGTATTGATGCGGGCAGTGATGGCTGTTCTCTTTGGTTCCTTGATGTGTACGTGGTAGTTGTTGGATAATTATAAAAGGACTACAGAAAAATACAATTTTAATATACATGTCTACAGTGGAGATATGCTGCATCCAGTTTCATGCATCTAGTACAAGATATTCAAAACAATCTTAACGTTATTTGTACAAACAGTTTGTATTGAGGGGTGTATCTATGTTTAGATTCTTGTGGTGTAAGGAAGTCTTTTCCTATTTATGACACCATTCAGATTTATCTGCAATGTACTTTCTGGGTCGTAGACGTGGAAATTTAGTTTGCCAAGTAGGACATAGTGGTAGGAGTCTATGGCTAGGGGAGCAATGAGGTTGGAGATTGCGTTGCAGTTATTTGGTCAGAGTCCTGGGGGTCTGTATATATAAGGGTGCCTCTTATCGTAGTCTTGGCATCCGTCTGTAGTTGGAAGTTGAGGTGTTCCATGAGGGGTGTTCTGTTGTCATTAGTGGTGATGCATCAGATGGTTTCCTTGAAGATGATGGCGATGCCCCCACTGTGTTTGTTGGTGTGGTCTCGGAGGATCATCTTGTAGCCATCAGGAATTGCAGTGGCGATGTACGGGTATGAAATATGTTTCAGTGATGAAGGCAAAGTCAGTGGAGAGGGTTTTGTTGATGACCCATATTTCCGTGATGTGCTTGCAGAAGGAACAGGCATTGAGTAGAACGCTTTGGGATGACTCTGGTAGTTTGTGCTCTTCTGGGCGGAAGTGGAGAGGGATCCCCGGTGTTCTGGCAGCCCTGAGTTGCAGGAAAAGCAGCAGTGGTGGCAGGTGAAAAGTCCTTTGATTGATCATGGGGAGGAAGTGCAGCATATGTTGTTTGTGTCCAGGGCCAAGACCTCCATGGCGGTGTAGTGGTGGGTGGCGAGAGGGCCAGCGGTTCTGGTGCTGAACGCAGTCCAGGTGCGGATAGGAGCAGGAGGGCTTGCCTTTGGTGTGTGGCCGTGCTGCGGCATACATTAAGTAGGTCCTGGGGGAGGACGGGGCGCTAGATGGTGGGAGGAGGAAAACAGCATGAGGAGGGAAACAGCTGTAAGATGGAAGAAACTGAAAAAAGGCAAAGTAGAAGACAGAAATCTAGAAACAAAAGGCCAACTAGAGGGCAGAAAAAGAGCAGAAAAGGCAAAGTGGAGGGCAGAAAAATTAGCAGAAAAGGCAGAACACAGGACGGAAAATTAACATGAAAGGCAAAACAGAGGGAAGAAAAATGAGCAGAAAAGGCAACACCGAGCAAGAAACGAGAAGAGGAGCCACAAGTAGAGGGCAGCAGGTAAACAGGCAGCAGAGGTTTGCAGTCTGCAGGGAAGTAGGACAGGAGAACTGTTGTAGGGGAAGATGGCACAAGGACCTCTTCAATGGGGTTATGCTGCAGCTTCCATTAAGTAGTAATGTGCGGAGTGGGGGTGCGGAGTGGGGGTGCTGGGTGGCAGAAGGAGGGAAACAGCAAGAGGCTAAAACTGTTGGAAGAGGGAAGAAATGAGCAGAGAATGTGCAGCAAATGTTGTTTCAGTGTCCAGGGCCAAGAGCTCTTTGGCAGTGTTGCGATGGGTGAAGAGAGGGCCAGGGTCCTGGTGCTGGGTGCGTTTCAGGCGCTGATGGTCTTGCCTTTGACGCACACAGCTTCCATTATGTAGGTCCTAGGGGGAGGGTGGGGCACTGTGTGGCGGGAGGAGGAAAACGGCGGGAAGAGGGAAGCAACAAGCAAAGAAAGTCAAAGTAGAGGGCAGAAAACTGCAGAAAACGGCCAATTAGAGGGCAGAAAATGCAAACAGAGGGCAGCAAAACGAGCAGAAAAGCCAAAACAGAGCAAGAAACTATTAGAGGATGCTCAACCAGAGGGCAGCAGGCAACAGGGGGTTGCAGACTGCAGGCAAGCCGGACAGGAGAACTGTCGCAGGGGAGCTGGCACAAGGTCCTCCTTGTAGCATGGGCTTCTCCAAACAAGCATCTTCTCTTTAAATGGTATTGTTACACCTGTCAGTCTTAGGGTGGTCTTCTCCCAAACATTTTGCCTCACTCCTCCATTTTTGCTGATTTTGCTTTGTTGGTCTTAGGACTCTGTGTACTTTACCACTGTCAACAACTACTAAACTTTGTGTGCTATCTCCTTTAAACAAGGTAAAATTGGCTTACACCCAATTGGCACATTTAATTTACCTGCAAGACCCTAGGAAAGGGGTACCAGATGTACCCAGGGCCTATAAATGAAATGCTAATAGTGGGCCTGCGTACTGATTGTGCAACCCACTTAAGTAGCCATTACAACCTGTGTGTGCAGTTTTAAACTGTCATTTCAACCTGGCATAATAAATCTTTTGCCAGGCCTCAACCTTTCTTTTTAACACATATAAGTCACCCCTAGGGTAGGTCCAAAACTTCCATTAGGGTAGGGTGCAGTATATTTAAAAAGTTGAGCGTGTACATTTAACTTTTATATGTACTGGTAGTTAAAAATTCTTAAATTAATTTTTCACTACTGCAAGGCTTACCTCTCCTGTAGGATTACATTGGGATAACATATTACTTTTAGTAAGTGATAACTTTCATTTTGGGGCAGGTGTGAATTTCGAGTTTGGTGTCTAAAGAATTATAATTAAGGCTCCTTGTTTTCCGTTTTTACTGATTTTTACAGATAAATACAGACAGAATACCATTTTTTTTTCTTGTCTGTACTTATTTTTAAATGTGGATAAAAATGGAAATTAGGTGATTTTTGAGGGATACGAAATACACTTTGCCAAGCCAACAACTATGTGGATTGATAGGTAAGGGGGTTGAAAAAGAAAAAAAGGAATTTTAGTAAAGAGGCTTAAACAGCAGTAGCTATGCCTAAGGCTGATACTGAAATGTGCATATTTTCTTTTAAGTGCATTGAATTATCTTCTGTGGGTGTTCATATCACTAAAACCTGGCAGGCATTCAAGCATGAGTGCATATTTATTGGTTAAATAAATATGGAAATATACCAGTTTCAACTTTCTTTTTATCACAAAACCCATAATAAATATGGATAAATACAGATAAAGTCGGCTAAAAATAAATATGGATAAATACAGACAGAAATGTTAAAAAAAATACCATAAAACCGGGAACCCTGATCATAATTTAAGACCTTTTTAATTGTAAAGTAGGATTGTAAGTCACCATTTTGAAAATGCCACTTTTAGAAAGTTTAATAGCAACAAGGGGTTTGGCCCTAGGCGGCTGGACGGGTGAGAAACTGGGAAGGAGACACCATTAGATGACTGGCACAGCCGATTACAAAGAGACCTGATGCGGTCCGTTTCTGTGTGAACTTTAAAGGTAGCAACCTTCTTTACCGCTTCATGAAATAAGCAGTGGAGCCATCACGCTAATTATTAAACCGACTGAGATCTGAAAGGAAGCATTAATGAAAACATCGCCGGCATGGCGAAAATCGCCCTTCTGAAGCCCAACTAGGCTTCCAATTAACTGGCAGCAAGCATTCCGATATCTTTAGTAAAAGCACCACCCGACTGGCTCTAATCATGCCATCTACATTCTAACTTGCCTCTTCTTGCCTGCAACGTGTAAATTTATTCCTCTAATCAAACAGCTAAACCAGTCCACGCCCTGAAGAGAATCCCGCAAACCACCTTGAGAATCGAAACGCTTTGGCCTTACACAACACAGGGACTTTCACATTTAATTAAGTTTCCCCCAGTAGAAATGTTTTTTGAATGGTCTCAGTACTGGGTCTAATGCTTCTTTTCCCCCTGGGTAGCAGCTTCTTAAATTGGTTACACAATGGGGATGGTAAAGGATGTCCTTGTAGCTGCACCTTTTGTGAATAAAGACTGGTGATATAATGTTTAGCTAATTGTTGTTATGTATCACTCTTCATGTATTGTTTGTTACATCACATTGCGTCATCTCAGAATCTGTATGTTTTTGTTTCATATTTTTGCCTTAATATGTATAATTTGCTCTTGACTAAAACATATCCGCACTTACTTGTCCTATGATTATTTGTGGAGTAAAGTGCATAGATAGAAGTAGCAAATAAAAGCTTCAAGCCTATATCAATTGAATTGATGGCCTTTAGTCTGTTAAATTGGTTTAGCAGCATTTGAGTGTGATAGCTAGGACACCTTTTCTCTTACTTTTAGAAAGTTGGCATTTCTTTGTACCAACCATTTGGTGCCTGCAACCTATTTCCTGGGTCACAGGACTAGGTATGGCTGGCAGATGGTCTTTGTATATTTCTCCCAGGGAGTAAGTCAAAGAAGTATGGGTGTTGGCAGGATGCACCATCTCTGTCTTGATGAGAGGCAGGATCTGTCACCTACTAACTACACTTGCACATCACAAAGGCTTTGCCTGAGCGCACTCACAAAGAGTTTACACTAGTGTATCATGACTATAGAGTAGCTTGGGGCAGGGCAGGACAGAAAGGCAGGAAATTCCAAATACCTTTGGGGTGGAAACCTCCAGAACCTTGTCTTACTCCAAAGTGGGCACCAGGTATAAATAATGGACCCTCAGACCCAACTCTTCAGAACACCTCTGGCCTGTGGAAGACTCATAAAGTCTGCTCTGCTGCTCTGCCAGAAGGACTGCTACACTGTTACACTGCTGCCTGAGTGAGCAGGAATGGACCTGCATCTTGATTCCAAGACCACCTGAGTGACCTCAAGGGTTGGTTGGCTGGCCTCCTGAGCAGAGCCTCAAGGACAGAAAAGATTCCAACCATCTTGCACCCAGCACCTGGACTCTTATTTGCTGTGGGTGTTCCCTGCATGTAGTGCGACACTCCAGTCTTGGACCCTTGGAGGTGGGCCTGAATGTGCTCTGACAGCCCAGCTGTGGTCCTCTGGGCAGAACTGATGCAACGCAATGCATTTCCTTGCAGCTCTGCTTTGGGACTGCAGCTGCGCCGGACATCCCCAACATGGGATCACGCAATGCCCCACAACCGGGATTTTAGGTACTTTGTTCAGCGAGCCTAACTTGGTCCCTGTATTTGGCCCATGGTCCTTTGTGGTTCACCTGAATGTGTGACTTTGTCCCAGTATGGTGAGACCAGATAACCATAGTTGGTACGTCGTGCTTTTATGCACTATTTTATCTTCATTGGATTTTTGGTGTTTTTGGTGCCAAATAATTTATTAAACTTCACTCTATTGTTTTAAGTTGTGGGATTGCTCTTGAGTTGTGTGTTCACTTATTACTGTTTGAAGTGCTGCATAAATACTTTACACATTGCCTCCAAGTTAAGACAGCTTTGTGCCAAGCTACCCGATGGTTAAGCACAGGTTTATTTGGGGTTGGCTTGTGACTTCACCCTTATATACATTGTGGCTGCTGCTTCAGTAGGTTTTCACCTCCCTCAACCAGTTACCAAATTTCCAACAAGCAAGATATGTTATGCTACAGTATCAGCGTTAGAATATGGCATTTCTTCAATTAACATGCCCTTGTTAGTACTCTGGACAACCTAAAGAACACCTTTATTCATGGTTCTGGGATTACACATTGACCAGATTTAAGGAAATAATCTGTGTATATGTGGTGCAGTCCTGGTGGGTGGTTCACATTAATTTAGTGTCTGTCCCTATTGTTTGAGAATTAGTGAGAGAGCCGATGATGTAGAGATTTCGATCATTTCCAAGGGTGAGATTGTTTGTCCCTTGAGTGAAGGTCTTCTTGGGTTGTGTTGTTTGGTGGGCAAACTATCTGGCTTTAATACTGTGTTTTGTAGCTGAGGATGTGAATGGGCTGTCTAGTGTGCTCGATTGTAAATGTTAGTGACAGAATGTGTGCTACGTGCTGTGCATTTCTAGGAAAGCTATAAAGCCATTTAAGTGGCTTTGGTGCACTGTTGTTCTCATAATGGCACAGTGCACTTCCTAATATATTATGTTAATCTGTGAGAATTGGCATTTTTGTGTGTGGAGTGGGTTCAACTGTGATGAATTCCACTTTCCCAACAATATGGTTGTGTACCTCTCAGGTTTATGCTGTTTTAAGATCTTGCCTGGGACAGCACATGCGCTGTCTCTTGCGAGGCTCTTGTAAATAAAAAAAACTTTAAAACGGGTTAGAGCCCACTCATTAAATATAATTTTTTACCCTTTGATGTCTTTGACATCACTCTCATTTCCTAGCTTCTCATTGGTCAGCAGCCCCTGCTTTCCTTTTCTCTTCTTTTGTAAGTCCGGTACCCTGAAGCCTGGACCATATACATCTTCCTGTCTAGTGTCATTGTCCTTTCACTGGCTGCATGCTTGCAGAGGCACATTTTCTATTTTTTGTCAAGCACTCCATTAGAGTGCATGTGTTTGGAGGCTCTCTCTACCCCTCCACATCCCCCCACACACCCTTCCTTTTTGGTTGCCCCCTTCCCTCCCATTCCCACCCTCATCCCTTATTGCTTGGCCCCATTCCCCCTGCACCCTTGTTGGTGCTTCAGTCCCTTCCAACCCATTCCCACTTTCTTGTTGCTTGCCCGGGCTTCCTTGTTGCTTGTACCTGGCCCTCCGTCTTCTTTGTTGCTTGCCCTGTGCCTCCCATATCCTCCCACGTTCTTCGTTGCTTGCCCTGTCCCTCTCACTGCCTCCCTCTCTGTCATTGCTTGCCTTGACCCTCCTACCACCTCTTGCATCCTTCTGACGTGCCACTGTCCCGCCTGCCTCCTCCCATGTCATTGTTGCTTGCCTCTGTCAGTCTCATGTCCTCCGGGGCCCTTGTTCTTTGACCCTGTCCCTACCGCCCCACCCCATGCCCTTGTTCCTTCTCCCTTCCAGCCATACAAAAAGCACTAAGATACGGCTGGCGCTGGCTCAGCTATAGCTCTTTTTACATACCTTTTAGCCATGCTGCACAGCATAGGGATATAAGGTTTCTTTTATATTATTGACCTTGTACGCACGTTTCGAATTGGTGTTTGTGTGAGACACAATACTAGGGTCGATAAGGTTGCACGCACACGAGGGTGTGTATATATATATTTATTCAATATCTTTGGAGTTAGAAGGTCCGCCACTAGGAATCAATAGACAATACAAAATTGTGCAATGCATGGGGATTGCACGTTACTGTGTATAGATGTATAGAATAGTGATTTCAAATATTTGTAGTTAAATAAGGTGTATCTTGATCCCTTAGGTGGATTTGGAAATTATGCCCTCAACTGCCCTAGTCCTGATGAGGCCCACGAGTATTGGGGCTGAAACGCAAGGACTGACAATTTAAGACACCCAACAAAACTAAAACAATAGGAAATAAACTAGGACTACTGCAAAAAATAGAGGTTGGAGTAATAAACCTCTGAGTGGCTCCAGCAGGGTGATCTATTTTTAAGTCAATGTTCAATGTAGAATACCTTGAGTAGCATCCTTACTGATGAAAAGGGCGAAGAGAGCAAGAAGAAAATATATACATTGTGTTCTGTATGTTTAAATGTAAATATGTGTATATATATGTCTACGTGATGTATATGTTTATATATATGTAAAATAATAAAAAAGATAATTTCCTCTTTATTATTTTTTTCACAGAATTTATGGAATAAATATAGCAAAAGTATGCTTTAATAAGGAGCACTTGTGTACATACTGATTTGCCTTTGACTATTGATGGTTGAAATATATAGAGTTCTCAAGGGAATTGTGTCCATAGGAAGAGATAATTCAGGTATCGCTTCATCTTACTGTTTAGCGTGGTTATCTATCCCGAGGGATTATTATTTTGTTGATTGCACAGTAGAAGCCATTCTGCTGTGCAACATGGCTGAAAGTACAGAAAATAAGAGCTCTATGATGCGGTCAATGCAGGCCTCTTCGCAGCACTTTGTTTCCCTTTACTTTCAGCCATTTTGCACAGAAGTGCAGCTGTTGTGCAACTTAGCTATATTTACATTGGAACCTCATGATTACATCCATGATGATAAAGTTAAGTCTTTCATATTGTTCAGGGGCACTGATTTATCTCAGTGGAGAAGCAGTTGCTGGTTTTACCCATCACCTCACAGTGTCAAATTACAATGTACTACGTTAATAGAAAGAGCCATTTGATCACTTAGCACATGAACTAAGACATAGGTACAATGTTGAAAACCAGGTGCTGCAAACCTATTTGTCTCAAAGAGCTGGCCCTAAGCAGAAAGAAAACAGAAATGGTATTACAGTTATTATGACTCAGGAATATACCACTTGGGCTTCACAGAGATGTCACAGATAACCTTCAAAAAGCATGCGAATGAGAAAAGATAACATAGGCTATTTGTATAGTTTTATGTTACAAATGACCATCACTTTTGTCCCTTGTTGACTTTTTGAGGTTTGAGTGTTGCATGCATTGTGGTAAGATGGCGCTGGTGCCTGTACAAATGTTATGGTAACAGCGTACCATTATGATGATTCTCGAAAGTACATAATTCAGGATTTACTTGTCATAACATACAGAAAAAGAACATGATGAAGTGAATAGAGCAGTGAAGGGCTATAGATACATTTCAACAAGAAAGAACATTCTAACCTAGATTACAATGATGTCCAGTGTATGTGTCATTTGAGACTCAGAGTGGATTAATTGTAGGATGCATTGGATTAACACTATATGTTCCAGAGCATGGGCTGATTTTCATCTATGGGGAAACAGCCTTTACAATGCAGACATTACAACGCAATACTCCTACCATGCAACAATTACCACGCAATGCCTTTGCCACACTGTGCCTTTACAACACAAGCCTTTACCAAGAATGCAAGCATTTGCTGAGTCTTCATTCTGGAAGCAATTTTGATCAGGCCTTCATAAATGAACGTATGTATGTAGATATCTATGATGGCATGTGATATTTGTATAGTGTGAACCTAGCCAAAGATGTGCTGTGTATGTTCAGAGATAAAGTCAATTAGTGATTTGGTCACTTCTTATTCACTATGTGATGTGGGTGATTGAGTTCAGTATAATCCCTAATCTCGTAGGTGAGGGTTTTAGTTTAGTTGAAATCTCTTTGCTATATTACTGGTTTCTACGCGTACCTCCGTTACTAGCATCTACCCGGATGAAAGTACTAATAATGACTTGGTTTTATACTGCAATGCCAGCATGAAAATAATCTTATGAAATAGTTATGGTCTAAGCGCAGGCTAAAGTAAATCCCTCTCTATCTGTCCTTCAAAATGATGTAAGAATTTTTCTGACATATCTCCTCCTCTCGCAAAACATAAACTCTATTACTGGGTTATCTGGCACTTGAGGGTCAGTCCACATTTGAGGAAAAATCTCCATTTGAGGATCAGTCTGCATTTGAGGATATATCCCCATTTAAGGATCAAGCTACATTTGAGGATTAGTCAACATTTGAGGATCAATCCAAATTAGAGTATATAGAAAGATCTGCATTGTTTGTCAGCCAGAAATAGTTCCGAGCAGCTAAGGTAACAATAAACCCAAACTCATACAACTGCGCCTTCTTTGGTTTACTAAGCATGAATCTCTCACAGTGATAGGCAATTCAGAATACTGTGTCTTGTTTGGTTTTAAAGTATTGGCACTAACTGTAAATCACAAATGCTATTCGCCCAAAATAATCCAGACCCATTGCAATGAGACAAACATCACTGGTAGCATAAAAGGCCACTTTTATTCGTTAGATCAGGCAATTTCATAAATATCCGTAAACCTTCAAACAGTTGTAATTTTACACTTATCTTCAGAACCGTTGAATTTGCATATTGTACCAAAACCATAACATTTATTTCTGCACTTGTTTGTTTATAACTGTATTGTTCCAAAACCAATATAACTTCCTTTTTCTTGAATTCACCAACATGTTTCAAAATCTTTCACTTTTCCATCTTTTCTTTCCTTTTCCCCCATCCTGTACCTCCCACCACCCTCTCTCATGAAGGACGGTCAAGTCCGCTCTAGATCTTGACCTCCCCCTATTCCGCCACTCCCAGATAATAGGATACACATCAATTGCCTGACCTACAGTGGCATATTGCATGTTTAACATCTCTGTCTTTCCATACAAAGCTTGTTAACAACATAAACAATTTTATTGAACATCTTGTCATCAGAGGGTGGGTGGGCGGGCCTCGCCTAAAAACTCCTGCCTCCTACGCCTGTAACCTCACATGGCGCCTCTCCCCTGACTAAACTTCTACGCAGTAATCTACGCGCGAGCCCTGTTCTAACGCGTCATCGCTCCGGGTCCGTCCACCCGGGCAAAAATCCGCGGGGGGAGACTGCTTCGCTCTGCTCCCCCCGAGGATTTCATCGCCCGAAATAATCCAGACCCAATGCAATGAGACAAACATCACTGGTAGCATAAAAGGCCACTTTTATTCGTTAGATCAGGCAATTTCATAAATAGCCGTAAACCTTCAAACAGTTGTAATTTTACACTTATCTTCAGAACCGTTGAATTTGCATATTGTACCAAAACCATAACATTTATTTCTGCACTTGTTTGTTTATAACTGTATTGTTCCAAAACCAATATAACTTCCTTTTTCTTGAATTCACCACCATGTTTCAAAATCTTTCACTTTTCCATCTTTTCTTTCCTTTTCCCCCATCCTGTACCTCCCACCACCCTCTCTCATGAAGGACGGTCAAGTCCGCTCTAGATCTTGACCTCCCCCTATTCCGCCACCCAGGAAAAACCTTGGATTTTTCCTGACCCCACCCGAAAACCAAAACCATTCTTATCTTACTTTGTTGTTACTCAGTTCAGCCCGCCTTTTCTTGTTTTGTTTTTTTGTTTTTTATTCCTCCCTTCTGGAAGACACCCACAATTCCACTTTCAAAATTTTGTATAACATGTCTCTAATTTCAAGTATGTAATACGCCATCCCCAATTGTGTGAGGTGGACCCCGTCTTCCCTAAACAAATGGCCTTCCTTCCCAGTGATGCTGTCATGTGCAATTGTCTGGATCCCCAAACCCACACAGAAAATCTGCATAGCCCTGTTTAACTTTTCTTGGCTTTTTCCATGGCGCTATGGCACCTTGCATTCCTCCACTGTTGTCTAAACACAAATTCGTTCCACACTAGACTGGTCCCTAGCCAATTGTCGGATATCACAGCTAAATCTAATTGCATGGCTTTGATTAAACTTAAACCCGATAATGCCACCAGGTCATTTTCCCCTAGATGGAGGATTAGCATATCAGGGCCCTCTGTCATACCCGATCTTTGCCAATAGAGGGAACAAGATCTCCCAGCGCATTCCCCCTTTACCGCACCAGTAAAGTTCATGTCTAGCACCGGGTATACCCAAATTCCTTCCCTAGCTTTGGTGGTCAGCATAAATCGTGGCCCACTTCACAATTGAGTGTCCCACGATCCAGATTTGTTTTTTGTACGGACTCAAGCCCCAAATGTCACTTAGAAATTCATGCCATGCAAACTACAGACGAATAGAACGGGAACAACCATCAGACTTCCAGCCACCGAGTTTTTTGTTGTTGTTTTTTTTATATCCCAACCGTGACGCCTCCGATCACATCTCCAATTCTAACAGAATGGGTCCTATACTATAAGGGATTCAGGCCCACTAACGTCAACAACTTTACGCAAACACCGCCAGCACATGAAAAAAGATGATATTGTCCCAGTGTGCAGGACAAAATCCCACCCTTGCCTGAAATGAGGGGGTATTAAAAAGGATTCCCATTCTTGCCGTGGACAACAAACCCCAATACCACTCCCACTCGGTGAAAACCATGACCACCTGCCCCTTTGATCTGTTTGTACTGTCACGACCAAAATCACAAATTACCTTCTGGAACCTATACATTTGTAGATTTCCTGCCCAAAGGACCCCTTAAGCCCATCAAATCTGAAAACCGAAATGCCCCAAAGAACCAATATCATACGCAGCCGAAAACGACTAAGCTCCCACCCACCAAAACAGCAAACGAGTAAGTACCGTAGAAGCTGTTGTAACCAATCAAAAGATATTGGCTCCCGCTAAAGCAAACTGATGAGCCCTCTCTTTACTGAAACTTTGAACCTTCACTTCAAGAAAAAACCACACCCTTCAACTCTCTACCCCACACAACTGCCCCTTAAAAGAAATCCTTGAAAACTTGCCAGCAACACGTGGTATAATGACAAACCTTTGCACGCTACAGGTCGTGCCCACACAGCCTACTAGCTATTACCTACCTGACGTTAGCTGCGCAGCCCGCTCCTGAAAAATCTTGGGGATCACCACGCCCACGATGTCCCACTCGCTGACCTTGATCCGTCATGAAATCCGCTTGTGATCTCTGAAAAAATACTGGCAGACGTGAATTTACCCCTAAAACCCCGACCCCAATTCCGGAGTGACCACTACCGGAACCGCATTTTCCAATATAAATCCCATATTATTGACACCACTGTCCGTTCATAGCCAAAATGTTACTCCGTTTGATCAACCAGAAAAGTTTCAATATTATCGTAGTATTTGGCAATTCGCCATCACCAATTTGCCATCATACACCATCAAGAGGTCACAGCTTGCGTCGCAACTGTTAAAAAGACACCTTGTGACCTGCCCTAGGAGCAAGGTCCTCCACCAATTTCTAACCGCTCCAGCTAGAAACCGCCATATACTTACCCTTCGCAGTAACCCTGCGAAATACCTTTCATCACCGCAGTTCACACGTCCGAGTGTGTAACCCCACACCTCAAGCGGACACATTGAGGATTAACAGCAGAGAGCACCGCACTAGTAAAGTCTCGTGAATACTGTGACCTACGCAAAGCCGCTCCTGCTTCGCAAATGTTGATAAAGAAAAACTAGGACCTGCCCAAGGAACAGGTCCGCCACCAAATTTTAACCGCTCCGGTCAAAACCGCCATATACTTACTCCTCGCAGAAGCCCTGCTGATACCTTCCGTCTCTGCAGTTGTAACAAACCACCCCCATTGAAGCAGAGTCAAAGTCCACTTGAGGGTGGCAGGTGGATGACGGGGTTCCCTCTTGACGCTGCATGCCGTGGCCACTTAGCTCCTCCGTCTTCTTCCATAACCGAGCCCGTTCGAAGCAAGTCAATGACGATGGAAATGCCTTCCCAGTGTGTCCTTGAGGTCTGATAGACTGCCATTATTGTAATACTACCCTTTACCTGTGTTCGGCACTCTTTGGCAACATGCACATACCACTGTCCTTCTTGTAACACCGTTGTCTACCTCCTGCCTTTGCTCGCTGTCGACACCTGCACAATTGCCGCCCCTGCCTATGTCATGTGCATTCCCATGGTTGAGCGCCCCCCACCCACTGCAGCAGTATACCTCCACTTGTACGTAGTACGCTTCGTAACCTGCTCATGAGACAGTTTGTTCCTCATGTAATGCACTGCTTGCCACCCCCTGTACCCCGTTCTATCACGACCGCCCCCCGCCCCAATCAATGCCACCCTCGCTTCTGCCAGTTGTTCAGCTGCAATGCTCCCCCACATCTCCAGTTATATGCCTTATCTATGTATATAGAGCTAACTCTAATCACTAGTATATGCAATAGACCTTTGTACTATCTACCCTGCCTATGAGACTCTTAGAGTATATCCATTTGTATCTCCTCCTTATGTGACTTTACATCTTGTAAATTTGCAATAATATATATTTTTTTGTAATCCTGTATGTAACGCATGCAACCTAAAGTCCTTAAGTTTCTCAACCGGTTCCCATGCAAAGCGCTCTGACACCTTCGGGCCAAGTTCGCGCCACATAAAATCGCACAAATAAATAAATAAATAATAAATCAATGTTCCCCCTGTGAAGCACTCCGACTTCCCCTGACAAAGTCCGCGCCGTACAAAAAACACACAATTAAATTAATAAATAGCGACACACCGCACTGCCTGCAGAAGCGCTCTCACCGCCCACCCACCGACTCGCTCTTCTGTCATGAGAAAAGGCTCCTCGTAGCGCAGGCTCCGACTCCACCTCCGCGGCGCCCCTTCCTTGCCTAAACCTCGCCTCGCCTAAAAACTCCTGACTCCTACGCCTGTAACCTCACATGGCGCCTCTCCCCTGACTAAACTCCTACGCAGTAATCTACGCGCACGCCCTGTTCTAACGCGTCATCGCTCCGGGTCCGTCCACCCGGGCGAAAATCCGCGGGGGGAGACTGCTTCGCTCTGCTCCCCCCAAGGATCTCAATCACCAAAACAGAATTCATAGAATTATAGGTAGCACATATTTTTGTTTGGCATCCTCTTATTTTAATGCATTTGTACTGATGCTTTACAAAGTAGTCTGTAAATGTTGGTGAAATATTTTCTGAGGCACAGCAAGGAAAGAGGTCAAAAATGTATTTATTTATTCAAGTGATTTAAGTAAACCTTTCTGACACTCATAGACCACATTGACATGTCTTTAAGTGCTTTCCCCCTTGTCTATACTGAGATAGATAATAAACTGACAGAGAATGCATAATGAATGCATCAAGCTTCTTTTGTTTGGCTGCAAGAGTTTATTGGAATGTTTTGTACCGTGGTTTTCCAGCCTCCTTTTGTTGGTTCTATTGACTTTACAAATCTGCGTGCTCGAGAATGGTACATTTGCTGGAATTAGTCATTCCTCATTAAAGACATTTGAGTCCATCCAGAGACACAAAACAAGAAGATCAGTTTACAGTTTATTTTGTTACAGGCCCGTTTTTGCAGCATAGCTACAATATTGGCCGCTGTAACTAAATCGGCAAAAAACGACCCTGGTAAACAGATCGCCGCACCTCTAAACCCCTGGGGGGCAGGCCAAGCACTTTGCCAGGGCTGGATTTGGGTCCCAGTCCGGCCCTGGCACTGAGCATAGCATGTTATCAAGGGAGCAAACACTGGCCGAAGTTTAACAACTTCCGGAGACCCACTGGCATTTCTTGGCTCCTCTAGTTTAGATCACCTTATTCTCAGCTTATTTCCCAAGGATCCAGTTATGTTTTTTAACAAATTTAGGTAGAAGAGTGTATATATTTCTTCAATTTCCCATTCCTTTAAGTTTCCCTAGGCTGATCAGCCATTTGAAGGTATAAGTACACTTCCCACACCCAAATTTTAGTTTTTCTCAATTTCTCTGGAGGTGGTCATCAAGCCCTCACTGCCACTGAAGAAGGTTGGGTCAGGGTTCCTTATTCAGAAATTCTGGTGTCAATTGGACTCTATTAGTCCATTCAATCAATCAATCAGTACACTTGTAGAGCGCGCTACTCACCCTGAGGGTTTCAAGGCGCTGGGGGGGGGGGGGGGGGAGGGAAGTGCTGCTACTGTTAGAAGAGCCAGGTTTTGAAGTGTTTCCTGAATGTGAAGTGGTCCTGGGTCAGACGAAGGTGGGCGGGGTGGTTCTGCGGATCCGTGGGACGGTGGCGAGGGCGAGGCTGGCAGAGCGGAGTTTGCGTGTTGGAGTGTAGAACGTGAGGCGGTTGTTGAGGTATTCGGGGCCTATGTCGTGGAGCGCTTTGTGTGCGTGGGTGAGGAGCCTGAACGTGATCCTTTTGCTGACGGGAATCCAGTGCAGGTCTCTCAGGTGGGCTGATATGTGACTGTGGCATGGGATGTCGAGGATGAGTCATGCGGATGCGTTCTGTATGCGTTGGAGTCTTTTCTGAAGTTTGATTGTGGTTCCTGCGTATAGGGCGTTCCCGTAGTCTAGTCGGCTGGTGACGAGGGCCTGGGTGACCGTCTTGCTAGTTCCGGTAGGGATCCACCGGAAAATCTTACGGAGCATGCGCAGGGTGTTGAAGCAAGAAGATGAGCACTTGGCCCAGGTCCTTCCCTCCCAACCTACTAGGAATGTCCCACCAACCTCACCCCTATAGTGGCTTGGGCGTGCTCTTATGGAACTTTTGTTCTTAAAAAACAATTCTTCTCTTTTACATTGAAATGCAGATAATTGTTATGTTAATTGAACCCAGTAAAGCCAAAAATGCCTCGAGCGGAGCAATTCTAATTTTTTGCATATTTGCTCGATATTTCGACTTTGAAAAATGTATACATCTTTCTTCTTGTAAGCTTACATTTTGCAGTGGTGTAACATTAGCCCTAGCAGCCTCCAAGTTCCAGGGGGCCCCTCCAGCACTGTGCACGGGTGGCATGCCCCTGGCCTGAGAGCTCCTGACTGGGTCCGGGGGGCCCTCCATGTACTTTGCAGTGGGGCCCCCTCAAGGTTTGTTATGCCTCTGCGTTTTGCAGAACTCTGCTTTTGCACACTGGCAATCAGGACTCAATATGAGGTTCCCTTTAATTACGATGGGACCAGAAACTCTCTCACTGGCACCATCCTAATTGAGGGCTCTGCTGTATCTCTGTGGAGGTCCACCCCAAGTTTTCAAGGCTCCAGGTTAAATGCCAGTGGCTGAGGGTAGAGAGACCAACAGCATGATCCAAGGCTTAGGACCACATGTATGAGCCTATTTTGCATTCACAGTCAGGCTGATTCTGAGAATCAGCCAGTTTTGGAATGCAGAAAAAGGCTTTTCCAATGTGTCAAGCCCTATTTTGCGATTTGGTAACATGTTACCGAATCAGAAAATTGGTTTGCGATTCTGTATTTGGAAGGGGCACGATTAGGGGGTTTCCCATGAGGCACAGGGTCAAGGCTGATTTGCATATGGCCATGTCTGAACTGGGGTGGTGTGGAGTGCAAATAAACGATGGATTTAGGCCCAGGTCTCTGTACTGGGGTGAATGTATGACATTGTTCTGCATTCTGTCCATCACCTGTTGTTTTTGCATTTGTGAGCCCTAATCACTGCAGAAAGCAAATTCGCATTGTTGTGTCCCACAGGCCTTTCTATTCCAGCTGTGTCAGCACATCATTGGCAGCATCACTTCATTTGCAATGTTATTTTGCTCTGAAACAGATATGGAAAGGCAGTTTGTAGTCAGGCAGTCCAGCAGTCCCCATGAAGGTGCAGTACACAATGTTGCTTTCAATTTCTTGAAACAGTTTGCAAGTTCATTTTGTAACAGTCACAGCATCAGCATTCATTATCCATTGGTGGCAGCAGTTCATTATCCCCAGGAAGGACATCATTCCTTTCTTGGTGGGCAGGAGCTGAATGCCCTGAAACAATTTAATTCTGTCAGGTGATATGCTGCGGGTACCTTGGAATACCACAAAACCCAGGTAAGTCATCTCTTTTTGGAAGCACTGGCATTTTGACAATGAGGCTTCTCTTCTCTCCTGGAGGTAGTTCAGCAGAGCTACAGTGTCTTTTGTCACAGGCTTTCACAGGCCTCAAGTGATGGAGAGGTCACAAGAAGGTCATCAGCTTACTGCAAGACAATGTACCACCTTTCAGGCATAGGTGGTCCAAGTCTTTCTTTACTGCCTGCGCATTGACATTGGGTCTCACAGTGAACGAAGTGGACTTGGTATCCCAGTATGACGGCACAGAGGTTTTCACCCAGTGGATGGACTTTAATGCTAAAACCTACGGAGGAGAGAAAAATACTCTGCCTCCACAGGTATAAATAATAATATCGTACTGGTGTCAGGCACAACAGGCTCCAAGGGAACCACAAGTTCATAAGGTAATCACGTTATGGGGACAGCATGCTTTCACCAGCCTCTCTTTTTTTAAATCGTATTTATTTTAAATATCACTTTATGGTGAGGGCATTTTTCAAAACCTCTCCATTCCCTAGATCAATAACCTTATTGTTAGTTATGTGTACATCCATCCATTTTCTTTTCATATGTAACAAGCTGCAGTCTAACAGCATCATTCATCATCTCTCAACACATCAACAAGTGCTCTTCAGGGGGTGCATACAACAAAGAATACTTACTGAAGCTGCAAGCAGCAAGTGCCCTGTTCTAACCTATTGTTAGGTATTTGTGAGTAAATTCCATTTATTTATAAAAAAAATATATATATATATATATACAGTTGCAAAATTATATTTATTTATTTAATATATTCAGGAAGGCTTAATCAAGCCCGTAATTTCATTGAAACAACTATGTAAAATCTTTCATTCATTAAATGTAGTTAAATTACTAATGGCGATATCCCTAATATTATTACCATGAATTGAGAATTGATTTTGACCCTAATTTTCCTAGGCACATTATAGATTTAGACATCATTAGAGCAAAATTTACATTTACCTGTAGTGTTGTACCCTACAATGGTAGAATCAGGATATTTAATTAATATAAAGGAATTTAAGTTGTTTAAACTACTCTTCAACATTACAAGCAGGTATTATATCTATATTTTTTCTTTTAGAACAAGTTGCACTGGAGTTTGCATTTGCTTAACACTTGTTATTTGCTGTAGGCCAAAATAGAAACAAATCTGCTGAAAAAGGAATATGTTCCCCGTTCAATCAAACACAGCCCTGTGCAT
This sequence comes from Lissotriton helveticus, assembly GCF_964261635.1. Taxonomy (NCBI): domain Eukaryota; kingdom Metazoa; phylum Chordata; class Amphibia; order Caudata; family Salamandridae; genus Lissotriton; species Lissotriton helveticus. Next base: position 896,374,928 of record NC_136069.1, read on the forward strand.
AAACACAGTGGCTTAACCTCAGATAAAAATGCTCAAAAACTCCCTAAACTATGTAGCATGAGAATAACCTACAATAATGGTGTTATCACCTGAGAATTTTAGAACAAAACTACCTACCCACATCTAGTTCCCCTTAAAGGTCAAATAAGATAAAAGCAATGCAGACAACTCATCCTTTCATTAAAACATCAGACAGGATGGGCAGTAACATAGCATATATATATTCATTTTATTAATGCTAACAATTTTTAAAACCGTATTACTGAATAGCCAAATAAATGTATCATGGCTATTTCATAGACAGTTTAGACAGGCTCAAAAGAGATTTAAGAAAAAGAGACAGAAAACATATTTTTCCTACCCTTAATTTGTATAGGAGCTAGCCTCCTTCTCCCATTTTGACAGTAGGAAACCTGAAACAGGTTTCACTTCTGTCAACACTATCAACCCCTATTTGTAGAAACTGGGCATAAAGAAACTCTGAGGAGGTAAATATTACGTTGAGGGCTAAAAACATGAATACCCAAACTCAAATCCCTTTAGTAAGTATACTAGTTGTAATATGAGGGCACATGAAGTCAAACTAAATCCCATTGGCTCAGCCCTTGTACAGTAAGTGCCAAACTAAAAGCATTAGTGCTGTGTATATGGCCCAGCTCACAGATACAATTGTATTGCGGTACATTCATATGAGTGCTTAAGAACTTGCTTTTGCCAACAAAAACGAGGCACAACTCCATCTTCTTTCCCTGTGCTGCCATCTTGTCTTTCAAAAAGTTTCAGAGGTCAAAATGTCAAAGACAAACCTTGCTCTGAGCCTTGTTAGGCTTCTAAATGTGGAACTCGACCTTTTAACCCATTAGCAGCTGTTCCATTTTGTGTGTAAGGCTTTCCATGCGGCTTTCCCCATGTGGCCATCACAGATCAAGTAACTCTCAAGAAGCATGGCTGAAAAAATATTGCTGCTCCGTGCCAGTGTGCTGATATATTTTTTTAAGGTAGGATGTAATTTATACTCTTTATTATTTGTTTTATTCTTGTGTACTACACTTTTCTAGTAACCTAAAGAAGTGGCTCAAAGTATTAAAGTTTTCAGAATGCCATAATTTTCTCCTTGTATTCTTGTGCATAACAGCAAAAGATTGCATAAAGGCTTGCAATATAATTCTCATGTCTGTATGGCTTCTTATTGCATAACTTTGTAAGTGCCCTAATATTCAGTAATACTGTGATTGCAAGAGAAACTTAATATTCACCCTTTTAATTTGGTGTAAGCACAAAAGCTTTACTGAAACATTGACATTTTCTTTCACCCTTTAGAAATAAGTAATTATTGACTATGAGATCCACAAATATGAAAAAGTAGGATAGGAAGTCCTGACTTGTATTCTTTCTGTTTTATCCAAAATAATCAATTTCTATTTTAAAACTTTCAAGAGTGATGCAACATTTTGCATCTATTTTTAATATTTGTTATATCCTAGTTTTGTAGCAACACACAAATTCGTTTTTCTCCGTGAGGCCTGCATTTTTCTACTTATTTCCTTTTTCTAGGAAAAGTAAGTTTTAACAGTTATCATGTAACAATTAGTATTAAAGACCCACTGGGGGAACCAGGTCTGTCTCTACCAAACCATTCGCCCGCACTCCCAAAATCACCTCTCCCCTACAAATCTATTTCTGCCTGACCTTTTCTGCCCTTTTTGACTCGTCCTGGGTTAACAGCTGCCGCCAAAAGCCTCTGACGTTGGTTTCAGTGAGGCTATGTATAATGATCCCAGAATGCTCTCTTATTATATGCAAATATTTGCAGATGCTTGAAAGCAAGTTTGATTATTCTTTGCTTTCAAAATAAAACGTTCACAGAAAATTCAAGCAGGAAAATCATTTTGCTAAACTACTGTAATATTTATTGGAAAATCAGTTTAACCACTTGAAATACATTTATAGAAAATAAAAATAAACATGCATTGCCAAAGCCAGTAGGTCTGAAATTGGAGGTCAGTCTTTTGATTTTTGTTTTTTCAATGCATGCCTTTTTCTAAGCATGTTTTTTGTAAAACCATATCAGTTTTGGAGCTGCTGGGACCTCGCCATTCTTACAAGCATTGGTAAAAGCAAAAATCATATTTGGTCTCAAAAATTACACATTGCCACAGGAATTCTGTGCACTGTACAAAACTACTTTGTGGGTCAATATGCTCCTTGTGAAAGAGCAGAATACAGTCACTCACAGTGATGCCAGCTGATAGAGAGAGAGAGTGACAGGCATAAGTTTAATGTACAGAAAAGGTGCCTATGTAGATTTGCTCATGTGAAAATCTGAATGTTTCCAAGTTTACTTTTCCTCCAACCACTTTTTCCTAAACCTGGAAGAAGTTTTACGTGTGCCACTGTCAAGAGTACATTTCCAACCCCTCTCATTATGAGAATATTTTAGAAGAAATGGTGAAAACCCTTAAACATGCAAGTCACTAGGTTTGCACAGACTCAAAAGGGCATTCCAACCCTGGAACTATTGCTTACCACTAACTTCAGCCCCAGTATGTAGACCTGCAAAAACGTGGCAACATAAGGGAATTGCTAGTATTCAAACCATACTATGGTATGAGCCCTCGCATAATCAGAGATGCTATAACAAAACTTTTATATAATGAGATTGCTGCCATAATTTGTTGCAGCATTGCATGGCACAAAAGGGACAATTAGAATACAGGACAATGTATGCAAAACCAGTCTCCTTTTATATGCTATACCTTGTAACTGCTTCACTGTCCATAGTACTTAACATATTTTCTATACTTGATATTCTTACCTTCATTTGAATTTTTCGCTCCTGATGTATTTTTTTAAACAGCTTTCTAGTGCGCTTACCATGATTTCATCTGAGATCCTGTCTTGTGATGTGTGCTTTGTACATACAATGTGCGCTTATACCCTGAAAGATAAATTCAAAAAGTCAACTGCAAGGGAAAAGTGTTAGGTGAGGGATAGAATGAGCTTAAAAGAGGGAAATCAACAGTAATGGACTAGCCAGAGACTTCATATATAAAACCAATTTCCTCTCATGCAACAATGCGCTCCAGTTTTTTTTTAATAAATGAAGGAAACATAGAGGTCCAGTACAGATGATCAATGCCCTATTCAAATGCAGTCATCCATCCATGACATAACTATGCGTATTTCAAAATGATTCCCTGTGTTCCGGTGCAACCAGCAAATCAGAAGCTCCACTCACTATATTCTGGGAGGGTTTCTTTTTGTGGGTAAAAACAATACCCCGTCCTAGCATAGGGCCTCCTGAAAAATTGATTTTATAAAACCCCCAAGGGGTCTAGCCATTTGTCAATATTTATTGACATAAAGTAACTTAGTTACTTATCAGTCACCTGCTTCACTACTTCTTATATGTATAGGTACACATACATTATTCTCTAACCCAGGCTCTCCTGCAGTGTATGCAACATATCAATTAGTGTATTGACACAGAGAATATTTTTAAAAACATTCTCTACAATCCCCTGTCTATTTTAAATGCCAGACAATGCCACTTTTATTAATACTATGTTTTAAATACATATTTGAAAAGCTGAAAGGTCACTTGCAGGAAGTCAAGTTAGTTTTTTTAGCTTACATCTCACTTACCAACTGGTGACATCACAGTTCTCCAATATATCCCACTTCTGACACCATCTTGATGGGGAAATACTGGCACCCTCCCAGGAGCATATGAATTAAACTCACCAGACATAGCAGGTTTGCTCAGAAACAGAGTGAAATTTATTTAATGGTACCAAAAGCAGGCATCATTGCTAATCAGCAAGGAAGAAGTCAGATCTGCCACCTTAGGGGCTCTCAGACCACTTCTTCCCAGAGTGACAGATTTCTAGGTGTTATATACCTAAAGTGATGCCATGTCAGCGGGACTAGAATAAGGCACCAAGCCAAATATGGCTGACATGGATGTGCAATGTCTGCACCATGCCAAACAGCCAGATATGGGCAGACAAGAAAGGCAGGCTCTTCACTGTGTAACACTTGCATATCATGTAGCCAAGACAAGCATGGTAACCTGTAAGGGGGTACAGAATAGATAGTTGAAGCTTGTCCAGTCAAGGACAGATAGGAAGCCCTTTTGAGCTCCTGGCCTCATGTTAATGTGAAATATCTAATCATGATATCTTTTAAAGTGCATACACATGAATTGGATATATTTTCTAACAAATAGGTAAACTGTTGTGCTGCTGCAAAATCAGTAGGATGACATGTCAATCTGTAGCCTGTAGGGCTTCCGAAAAAGCACTAGGATGACTGAGGTGCATCTGTAGACTGTAATGCTGGAGCAATAGCAGAATGATGACTGAAGTAAATCTGCAGACTGTAATGCTGGTGCAAAAGCAGAATGATGACTAAGGTAAATCTGTAGACTGTAATGCTGACGCAATAGCAGAATGATGACTGAGGTAAATCTGCAGACTGTAATGCTGGTGCAAAAACAGAATGATGACTGAGGTACATCTGTAGACTGTAATGCTGGCGCAATAGCAGAATGATGACTGAGGTAAATCTGTAGACTGTAATGCTGGTGCAAAAGCAGAATGATGACTAAGGTAAATCTTTAGACTGTAATTCGGGCACAAAAGCATAATGATGACTGAATTAACTCTTCAGAACCTCTACAAAGTCAATAGCTTACTGTGTAAATAAGCATATTCCAGGTATGAATGAAATTTGACTGGATAACCTTGGATAACCTTGCAATCGCCAACCCCCCCAGCCCCCCCCACCCCCCCCATTTGAAGATACACCTGGACGGCTATGTATAGCTGCAGATCATGACCTGTCTATGTTTTTTCAACAAAGTGATATATTTAGAGCAAAGAACAGTACATTTGTCATACACAAACAAGGTACTCATCGCAATACTTGTTTTATTTACTATACAGATATTTATTTTAAACTTAACAATGGGAAATGTGTTTTTTAAAGCCGATGACGGCATCCAGTCGTGAGCCACCATGCAATAACACTATAAATAGTTCTCATATTCGGTCTCTATGCACATTTCAACTGCATTTTCAATAAAAGTGTACCACGTTGAGCTTTTCTGAACATATTGAGTGTGGCGAGACACTAAAGGGACATCAGTGTGGTGAGAGGAATACATCTCCCTTAAACTCTTCAATCCAAATCTGCTGCAAATTATTTTACTCCTCAAAACCATTTTTATAGAATTGCGCAACGCGCACATAAAAGGTCTCATTGCACGATTGTCCCTAAACTTTGAGTAGGCTCCCTGATGGGGCTTTGAACCAGACACAACCCTATGTTACAGTACATTTAAAGTTTTCCATAAAATGTCACATTTCACTATAAATATATCTTAAACAAGGAGAATGACTGTAGATAATAAGACATAAACTTACTAAGACATAAAATTATTACAGTAGCCAAGCGGCCATTCACATAAACGTTTTTGGATATTATGTACTAGGAGAATCTTTCTATATAGTGCTAAAGATTGAATAGCGTCCCTTACGATAAATTAAAGTGCTTCAAAAGGTGCAGAGTGCATTAGGTTAAGCAAAGTGCTGTACTATTGTTAAAGTGCTTCAATAAGTACCTCAGTTGATAAAAACCCAATCATTTCCTGAGACGATACCCAAGCCTATGCACGCGGGGTTCCTAGTAGAACTGCACCTTCTAGGTCAATGAATTCTACATTATATTAAAATCTAGACCTATTCTTGACCATAGCAGCCCTCACTATCCTAGTTGCTAATTGAATCAAAGTATTGCCAGGAGGTGTTGAATCGCTTTAGCCCCTCCCTATCCGCTAAGCACACGCTTCCTCAAATTGTTTTGTTCTAATCATTTTACTAAACAACTCTTGATACTCCGGGACCCTACAGTTTTGCCTTTTTTGAAGAATCAGCGAGCGAGCCCCAGCAAAGGCCATTGCCAAAAACTTCTCACCCACCCCTTTGGCTCTCTTTCAGTGGTAGGCCCTCACCCTTTCCTCACTAGTGTCCCATCTCAGTGCTTGGCACAAACACTTGATGGAATTTGAAATACCCTAACAAGTTGCAGTAATATTCTCGAGAAGCAAACAGGAAGTGACATGAGCTAGCCCAACATAGGGAAATTCATAACACAGTTAGTTTCAGTTGATATCACATGGAATTTTGGATATTAAATGAACAGCTACAGAGGCACTTGCATCATGGAACTGGTTATTGGTTTCTAATCGCATTCATTAGTTCAGTTTACTTTACCGATTTCAGAGAAATGTAAGATATGTTATCTTTCTCTGAGTTTTGTGGCAATGATAGTATTTTTCACCCATATTTGCATTTCTGTTGACAAGTTACAAAGTGTTTTTACAGAAGCCTGCTACGGCATGAGATGTTTTGGAAGTTAAATATATATATATATATATATATATATTACCTACTGGCGGTCGCCAGTAGGTATATATAGTTAGGATTTTTTCTCTATGGGTTTTTTGAAAATTCTATGTCTAATAACTTTGGCGTTTGTGGACGGAATCGGCTGAAATTTTCAGGAAAATGGCACATTTTGTTTCTGAGCAGCCCTTGAAAATTTGGGGGGGGTTCGTCCAGTGGGGGCCGAGAAAAAAGGGGGGTCCCAAAACGTGTTTTTAACATTGAGTTTTCCATAGGGCGGTTGGCCTCACTTTTAGCCCGAACGGCTGAATGGATTTGCACGAAACTTGGCAAAATTGTAGGGACTGGTAGCCCGATGTGCCTTTTGTAGGTCTCAATATATGTGCTCCAGTGGATTTTGAGAAATTAACGTTTAAAAAAAGATATATATCTGTAACAGCGGACCGGTTAGCGCTCTGGTTCGCGGACTTTTCGCGCAACGGAGCTTTGTGAAGCGAAGCTGATTGGTTCTCCGGCGTCTGTCAACATTCCAAACAGTCCGTAGCGGCCGCCATCTTGTCTCTCGGTAGGATCGAGAGACAAGAGGAGGTCAAAACAAAGGGGGAAATAACTATAAGGGGGCATAGTAGATCCTCGCTGACCCCCTAGGTTTGATGTGGAGGTTTTAAAAGGGCCCCGCGGGGCAAAAAAAAAAAATAATAATAATAATCGAACGGCTGAATGGATTTGCACGAAACTTGGCAAAATTGTAGGGACTGGTAGCCCGATGTGCCTTTGCTAGGTCTCAATATATGTGCTTCAGTGGATTTTGAGAAATTAACGTTCAAAAAAAGATATATATCTGTAACAGCGCACCGCTTCGCGTACTTTTCGCGTTACGGAGCTTTGCGAAGCGAAGCTGATTGGCTCTCCGGTGTCTGTAAACATTCCAAACAGTACGTAGCGGCCGCCATCTTGTCTCTCGGTAGGATCGAGAGACAAGAGGAGGCCAAAGCGAAGGGGCAAATGACCATAAGGGGGCATAGTAGATCCTCGCTGACCCCCTAGGTTTGATGTGGAGGTTTTAAAAGGGCCCCGCGGGGCAAAAAAAAATAATAATAATAATAATCGAACGGCTGATGACCATAAGGGGGCATAGTAGATCCTCGCTGACCCCCTAGGTTTGATGTGGAGGTTTTAAAAGGGCCCCGCGGGGCAAAAAAAAAAAAAATAATACTAATAATCGAACGGCTGAATGGATTTGCACGAAACTTGGTAAAATATTAGGGACTGGTAGCCCGATGTGCCTTTGCTATGTCTCAATATATGTGCTTCAGTGCATTTTGAGAAATTAACGTTCAAAAACAAGATATATATCTGTAACAGCGCTCCGCTTCACGGAGATAAAATTATATCTGTATTACCTAGCTGTTGCTAACACCAGTTAGCGACGGCTAGTAGGAGATAGCGACCATCTTGGGTCCCACTTTGCATGTGAGTGATATTTATCACTAATGACATGCAAAGTGGGCATGCCAAGATGTTAGCGACTGGAAACAGTCGCTAACATCGCTATCTCCTATTATCAACTTTTGGAAATATTCGAGATAAGCGCGAATATCTCCAAAAAGTAACAGCTGCCCTGAGCAGTTCTTAGCCATGTTATCCAATGGGAGGTGGATAACATGGCTAAGAGCATTAGCTCGGTAATGCATGAATATCGCGGAGTTTTCAGCGACATTAATGCATTGCGCTCGTTTTTTATCGTATTTGCGATAAACCTTGATAATAGCAAGGTTTATCTGCGATAATTTCTGACGGTAAAAAAATCTTTGCAATGCATCGTTAGGGATAAATATCGCTTAACTTTGGTAATATGCCCCAACGTCTGTTAACGTTCGATTCGAAGGAAATCAGGAATTGTTGAAAAACATTGTGTGCGCCATCTTGTCTTTTTTCAAATGCCACACTTTTGTCGTGCACGGCAGCCATTTTAGATGCCTTGACCAGATCCACTCTGTGAACGCTGTCGATCCTTAGCATGGCTCCCCACCCTCGCAAGCATCTCCCCCAGGCAGTGGTCACCCCCGCTCTCTGTTTTATGCATGGGTAATAAACCTCCCCCCATCTGCGCTGTTCTTCCCTGAGAATCACACCCTGTGCCCGCCCGACACCTCCCTTTCGCCCTATTCACTACCGCACCCTCTGACACTCCTTTTCCTCTGTGTCCGATTGTCCAGGCCGGTCCTAGGCTATCAGCTAGCCCTGCAGATGTAGTTTATGGCCACAGCTGTAAAGAATCACCCCTCTTCAAAGGAGTTATAGTAGATCAAGGCCCACACTCGATGAGATCCGTCACAGCAGAAGCGTTGCTATTATCTGAAAACCATTCTGTATTGTGATTGGGGAGGGGACCGAGCGTGAAGCGGAAGATTCCAGGGATGACTCTTTGTACATCAAAGTTTTTACAATTATGTGTCACATTAAAAATATATAGCACTCCGACAAAGTAGTAAGATTATAAAACTTTAATAATTTATAAATATATACAAGAAAACAAAAATAGTAATAACATATAAACATTTTTAGAGAAAAACAACGAAGTAGCGGTCGGCTGTGCGAATAGTCCCAACGCAGCACAACGTCCAGATTTCCGGCGTGGGGCGTCGCGGGGGGTGGGTGATCAGTAGCAAACTGTTGTGCGAATAGTTCCAAGGCAGCAGAACGCGCCGAAATCTAGATGACACAAAAGTGATGTCTAGTAAGTTGCCACCCAGCAAATAACGGCGTGGGGCGTCGCGGGGGGTGGGTCATCAGTAGCAAACTGTTGTGCGAATAGTTCCAAGGCAGCAGAACGATGGCACCAAGGTGATGTCCAGTAAGTTGCCGCACTGGTTTTGGTATCCTACAATGCTGCTCCGAATAACGGCGTGGAGCGCCCCGGGGGAGGCGGCGTGAACGGGCCTCTCCAGGTGGAGTCTCGTCTGTTGTAGTGGGGCGCCCCTTTACCGTTTCAGTTGCCATTCCGTCCGCTTTTGGTCCACTGTGTCAAAATCCGCCATTCAGCTGAGTTGCGCCCACTCTTGCGGTGCAGCGATAGGCGGCTGTCACAGGACTCTCAAAATGGCGGCAGGCTGTTTCCTTTTTGGGCCTGGTCCACTGAAATGGCCCTGGGACACCTTGGAAATCGGACGCTTGTCTGCTAGGTCTTGGACCCCATTCTCGAAAGCGTCCCCTCCGCCTTGAGAATTCATCAAAAGTTTTGGGGGCCCCGACTCCTGCAGGCTTCTGGTGGGGAGCGGCTGCCATGATTGCTCGCGGAATGACCACGACGGAGCTACGAGATGGTGGTGCTCTCATGGTGACGCCAGCTTCAGTCTGAAACATCCAGAAACAAGGTGGGGCTTTCATCGTTTGGGGGAAAAAAAAAGTTTTCATCCAATGAAAAGTGTTATTTTTAGGTCATATGATCAAGCCTTCCATCATTAGGAAACCAAAAGTAAAATGAACCAATGAAAAGTTTTATAAACAAGTCACATGACCTGTTATGCTGCATAGGGTATAAAATGCGGAGAAAATACGTTGGCACGTGAGGCGGCGTCAGTAGCGGACCGATGTGCGAATAGGCCGAAGGCAATACAACGCGCCAAGATCCGGATGGCATCGAGGTGGTGTCATAGTTGAGAGTTCTGAGCAGCGGTTGTAACACTGTCTGAAGCTTATTTGCAGCTGCTGCAGCTTCACTACGCGCCAAGATCCGGATGGCACCGAGGTGGTGTGTAGGAAGTTGCCGCACTGGTGTGGCCATCCTGCAATGCTGAAAGTCGGCGTGGGGCGCCCCGTTGGCCTGTGAGTTTGCGTCAGTAGCGGACCGATGTGCGAATAGGCCGAAGGCAGCACAACGCGCCAAGATCCGGATGGCACCGAGGTGGTGTCTAGTAAGTTGTCGCACTTCTGTGGCCATCCTACAATGTTGAAAGTCGGCGTGGGGCGCCCCGTTGGCCTGTGAGATGGTGTCAGTAGCGGACTGATGTGTGAATGGGGCCAAAGGCAGCGCAACAATATTTTCTACTATATTTCCGGTGTAGAAGAGACCACAAGGCGCTGAGATGCCAAGATCCGGATGGCACCGAGGTGGTGTGTAGCAAGTTGCCGCACTGGTGTGGCCATCCTACAATGCTGAAAGTCGGCGTGGGGCGCCCCGTTGGCCTGTGAGATGGCGTCAGTAGCGGACCGATGTGCGAATAGGCCGAAGGCAGCACAACAATATTTTCTGACTGACACCACAAGGCGCTGAGATGCCAAGATCCGGATGGCACCGAGGTGATGTCTAAGTTGCGGACTGATGTGCGAATGGGGCCAAAGGCAGCGTAACAATATTTTTTGTATGGAAGATACCACTAGGCGTTGAGATGCCAAGATTCGGATGGCACTGAGGTGATGTCTAGCAAGTTGGTGTGGTCATCCTACAATGCTGAAACTCGGCGTGGGTCACCCCATTAGCCTGTGAGATGGCGTCAGTAGCGGACCGATGTGCGAATAGGCCGAAGGCAGCACAACGCGCCAAGATCCGGATGTCACCGTGGTGGTTTCATAGTTGAGAGGCACTTCATCTGCAGTGGGGCGCCGAGATCCGGATGGCACCGAGGTGATGTCTAGCAAGTTGCTGTACTGGTGTGGTCATCCTACAATGCTGAAACTCGGCGTGGGTCGCCCCATTAGCCTGTGAGATGGCGTCAGTAGCGGACCGATGTGCGAATAGGCCGAAGGCAGCACAACGCGCCAAGATCCGGATGTCACCGTGGTGGTTTCATAGTTGAGAGGCACTTCATCTGCAGTGGGGCGCCGAGATCCGGATGGCACCGAGGTGATGTCTAGCAAGTTGCTGTACTGGTGTGGTCATCCTACAATGCTGAAACTCGGCGTGGGTCGCCCCATTAGCCTGTGAGATGGCGTCAGTAGCGGACCGATGTGCGAATAGGCCGAAGGCAGCACAACGCGCCAAGATCCGGATGTCACCGTGGTGGTTTCATAGTTGAGAGGCACTTCATCTGCAGTGGGGCGCCGAGATCCGGATGGCACCGAGGTGATGTCTAGCAAGTTGCTGTACTTGTGTGGTCATCCTACAATGCTGAAACTCGGCGTGGGTCGCCCCATTAGCCTGTGAGATAGCAGTTCTTTGGATTTGGGCCTGGCTCGTCTGCTGTAGTGGGGCGCCCCTTTACCGTTTCAGTTGCCATTCAGCTGAGTTTCGGCTGCTCTTGATGCTACAGCGACAGGCGGCTGCAACAGGACTCTCAAAATGGCGGCCTGTTCTTTGGATTTGGGCCTGGTCCACTAAAATGGCCCTGGGACACCTTAGAACTCGGACGCTCGATTTTTTTTTCCTTTCCTGTACATGCAAAAAAAGGTAAATGCCCGGTACGTTACACGCTTCATCTGCCACGATGAACTCTCTAGAGGAACCGAAAAAAAATATAGTTGTGGTAACTATACCATGCATCGTCATATGGAGAGGTGGCACCAATTAATTATAGTGCTGCATAAAAGAGAGATTTGGAGGAGAACCCCTGACCTGCTAGTACATTCATCAAAGAAGTGGCACTGAGAGCTTCAGAGGCAAGGGAAACGGTCCCAAATATTTAGAAGAACTTTGGAAAGATTAAAATGACATGTTTAGATTGTGGCAAATTTATTTCATGTGGACATCTGAGTGTTACTCTAATAAATACAGCATATGAACATCATCATAGTCGATGGTTGGTAGAGACATTTTGACTATATCCTGGACCTGCCCGTCCTCGCCCAAAATGGCGCCAGAATAAATGGGACTCGTAACTCCTTGTTGTGTACTGGTTGCAGAACCTTGAAATCACGAGATACGTATGCAGTTTTGAAGCACATGGCGGGCGGGGACGAGAATTGATTGAATATTTCGACATCCCTATTGATATTAAGTTCTGATGTGTTATTGATTACTGTACTGTTGAAAGTTCGAATTAACGTCACCCATGGTACTTGCCCGCAAATGTATATCTAGATAATTTTATTGTAACTGGCCCTGTCGTATTTTAATTATAAAATGTACGTCCACCGATTCCGTAACTGTTAGACACCTTAGTTCTTGCAACCTAATGGCCCGCCCGTTACGTTCCTCTACAGTGTAAATGTCTATTCATCATATACGATTACAGTTTGCTCCGTGGCCGGCCCACGTGGTTATAGGCTCGTATTTGTATAATGAAATTTTCACAATAAAGGTTTTTAAAAGAAAACATGGTAGTAGTATATACATTGGTAAAGTTTTTAATAATAGTCACTGTTTTAGAATCATTAAAAGGCAAGTGAAATAAAGCAGACCAATTACATGAAGGGTAAAAGGTATAATACGAAGGAACGCAGTAAAGATAAATGGTCAAGGGCTGTTGTGTTTTCTATTCCTGCAACATAAAGTGATCGATAAGAATCTCATATTCAGGCGTATCGGCGACTAAGACAGCAGGTCGACCCTCTTTTGCTCAACGGCTCCGTCATGGGACGAAGAAACGCTCTTTTTCTCGAAAAAAGAATATATTTTACTTGCAGGACAGTTGTAAAATTTCCGGGAAAGTACATTAGCCTGGAACATTATAACATATATTTAAGAAAAAATAATGTTCGGAAGTAATGAAAAGCGTAATTTTTAGGTCATATGACCAAGCCTTTCATCATTACAATAAGAAAAGTAAAATGAACCAATGAAAAGTTTTATTAACAAGTCACATGACTTGTTATGCTTACGTTACGCGCTGCGCGCCCCGGATGACTTCCGGATGCGCTAACGCGGCGCGTCATATGACGCATTACGCGACAACGCAGGTACAGAATATAGTCAAAATGTCTCCACCAACCAGCGGTCGGAACACAACCCCTTTCAGCAGGCTAAATAGTTCTGTTAAATGACAACAGAAGGGACAGGCAACAAGAACCATCAGTCAAAGAGGGGAGGGCTAGTTCTTCTCTACCGGGTTACATTGGGGCGCTACCGGAACTGATCGAATTGGTAGTCTACAGTGTTTCTGGATGTTTCAGACTGAAGCTGGGGTTAGCATGAGAGCAGCACCATTTCGTAGCTCCGTCGTGGTCATTCCGCAACCAATCATGGCAGCCGTTCTTTATCGTTATTTTGGGCGGGGTGGGTGGCGGAGCAGAGCTGTTTTGCAGCCATCATTGTGTGGAGTTCAGTTCATCTCACTAGTTTTGTATTTGTCATGAGGGGTTGTTCCTAATGTTTCTATTTTAGCGAGGTCAAAAAGAGATCCCATTAGTGGCCTACTGATTTTGCTCGATTCCTTTTCTTTTTTTTTACACGATTTTTCGTTATCTGCAAAGACTAAACAGAGTATTGCGACTCTGTGTTTGTTTGTAAATAGAGAATGAACCAAAGAGAACTAATTCTAAAACAGTAAATACTTGGATAACAATGAATCAAATGGAGAGAGAAGCAGGCACGACGGATTACAATGGGGGCAAAGACCTGCGTTAACTACCTTTCACTATCTGCAAAGAGAGAGTACTCCTAATAGAAATGAGGGGGGGGGGCACCATTCAAAGCAGATCAGTGTGCATAAACACGAAAATGTTTTCACTTACCACGTACTTGACATTCGACAGCTTATGATATTTGCTATTAAAAAACCATTGAAATTCACTGAAAAAACCATAGGTTATAGACCATATATAGTTAGGAATTAGCATTTACAAAACCTTGAAAATTCACTGAAAAAACCATAGGTTATAGACCATATATAGTTAGGAATTAGCATTTAAAAAACCTTATTTTACTCACACAAAACCATTGAAATTCCATATATAGTTAGTTGCACTAACTATATATCGCGCACCTGCAATCCACTGCTGATGATGTCACATATTACATCATTCATGACATGGTCAGTGACATCACTGATGACATCACTGATGACATCTCAAATGACATCACTGATGACATCACTGATGACAACATCCAGTGACTGTATGTTTCTGTAAAGTTAAAATGTGTCTTACATATTGAAGAATGAGTGGAAGTATAAGTGTCTGGACAAAGGATTTAGTAGGTGCATGACTGAATGCATGAGTGAGTGATTAAATGTGTCTCACTGAGTGCATGGGTTAGTGACTAAAGTGTCTTAATTTGTGCATCATTATGTCTGTTGTTCTGTAAACTGCTGCATGTTTTGATCAGTAGCTATATGATTAACTATATGGGTTACTGATTGATTGTCCAAGTATTTGTATGGGAGACTGAGTGTGTGTGTGGCTGGCTGGGAGGTGTGTGACTCTGTGCAGATCAATGTGTACTTGTATCAATGATTGTATAACAAGGTAAGTATGTGTTAGTATATGTTTGAAAATGTAAGGTGCTCTATGTTTAACTGTATAGACAAGAAAATGGAAGTGTCATTGATTCTTTACAGGACTGACTAGGTGTGTGAGTAACTCCATGGATGAGTGGCAGACTGTGAGTGTCTGTATAGGTGTATGAGTGCATATGATAGTGTTGTAAAGATGAGTGATTGTATGTATGAATGATAGTATGGGTGAATGAGTGAAGGTGTGTGTAGACGTAGGAATCAGTGAGTGCGTATGTAGTAACTAGTATTGGTGTGTCAATGGTTTCAAAAATTATATTCTGTATTTAACACTGGGTGAAACAGAGGTTATATTAAAATGTGAGGAGATGCATTGTATTGTCACATGAATGATATCATCAGTGATGTGGTCATTGATGTCAAATGAGATGTCATCAGTGATGTCATCAGTGATGTCATTTGAGATGTCATCAGTGATGTCATCAGTGATGTCACTGACCATGTCATGAATGATGTAATATGTGACATCATCAGCAGTGGATTGCAGGTGCGCGATATATAGTTAGTGCAACTAACTATATATGGAATTTCAATGGTTTTGTGTGAGTAAAATAAGGTTTTTTAAATGCTAATTCCTAACTATATATGGTCTATAACCTATGGTTTTTTCAGTGAATTTTCAAGGTTTTGTAAATGCTAATTCCTAACTATATATGGTCTATAACCTATGGTTTTTTCAGTGAATATATATATATATATATATATATATATATATATATATATATATATATATATTTTTTTTTTTTTTCCACAAGTAAATAAGTGAAGGCACTCCAGTCAGTAGTCCATTTCAAAGTTCTTTATTCAAAACTGTGTTCGCCCAACATATATATATATATTGCCGCTCCTGGTACACCAGAACAGCGAGTCACTCCACAGACGGGTGCTGCCACGCGTTGGTGTGCCGCGTAATATTGAAGCTCCGAAATTTCTCCCAGTCAACAGGAAAAAGAGGCAGCACTCACAGGAATATCAGCAAAGCGGTGTTATTTTATTTTTTCAGACAGACGCGTTTTGGTAACTCCCTTCTTCGGTGTCAATGCGCAACGCGCTGTGCAGCGCCATTTGTAATCATTACATCATGGAAACAAAAACAGGACTGCCATCGCCTAGCGAAATCACAAGCGCCATATTGGAACTATGCCCCATTGATTCTAAGCAACAGTCACATTAACACCTAATACGGGCAGTCGGTAAAAATATCAACAAAGCCTCAATTCATATTTAAATGCATTAATCAGGTGCAAACCAAAACATCGATTTATGACATTTGAGATCTCGCCGTGGATCGGCATTTGCAACCAATAATGGTTGCATTTACGTCCTGATTTGTTTCCCATTGAATCGTGGATCGACCCATATATACAAATAACAATTCCACATCATAAAAAAACCTATTGTTATTATCTCATTCACCTATATACACATACATTACTGTCGATTCTACAAGTCAAAATTTATTTTTCATGAAATATCTATTTACTATATCAATTAATTTTTCTTCAAGACAAGAAATCAAGAGAATTGAAAAAAGACCGAGTAATCAGCTAATCCAAAGAAAGACGTGCCAGTGGTCACTTTGATCACGTTCAGGAAAGCACGCTCCTTAAGAGATGGCTTGGTTCACAGTTATCTAGAACAAACCGTAAAGAGAAAAGGTACAATACAATAGGCCAAAGGATTCTTCCCTTGTGGGAGATATCTTACACCGAGATCAAGCCCAGCAGGGTGAAACGCGTTGGTGAAGGGGGATAATGGCACTGCTACAAACGGAATAAATCGTTAATCTGACATCTGTGAGAGTGCACGTGTTATTTTTGGCGTCTTGGTGAAGGAAATAAGTACTAGGCTTGTCCTGCCTCGACACGCGCACCAGCTGTGCAAAGAGCGCATCTCGTATATAGGACACTTTGGTGGACATATATATATATATATATATATATATATATATATATATATATATATATATATATATATATCAAAGCTCCAAGTTTCCCACCAGTTGGAGACGCACTCTGACATCCACTACAGTAACCTTCATGAGGTAAAAGCCGGATCGGCAGGCGATCCAGTTTACAACATGCCTGTCGATTCATGCCGGACGCGTTTCATGCTCATTGCACTCTTCAGCGGTGCGACAGTCATTTTGGCATGGGTATCAGAGCGCTTCACACTTTGGAAGGGTGGGAAATAGTGAAGGGAAAATGACAAAGGGGGTAACAAAGAATATCATATTTAGTTAATACCATAGCGTACTGGTAGAAGAACAAACATTACTAAATAGGGTATAGCAGACGACCCTGAGCGTCACAAGGTATTAGACCAATAAAGTACATAGACAAAGGGGCATTGAGAAAAACAGATGAGCCATGACCATTTAAAGTAAGAACTTGTTCATTAGGATTATTTTTACTTCCTGTTTGAAGGCAGCCATGGAGGAGATTCTGCGGACTTCCCGTGGGAGAGAGTTCCAGATCTTCGGGTCCGAGCCTGAGAAACCGCTGTGCCTTGTTCCCTTTTTGCGAAAAATCTGTTGTTTCAGGAGGAGAGAGTTTGCACTTCTTGATGGTTTACCCCCTCCAGATAATTCTGGCTTTTGAGCCAGGTAACAAGCAGGCAATCTTTAGCTGTATTCTGGCTTTGTAGGGCAACCAATTTAGAGATCTTAGGGCTGGGGACTCTGCCTTTACATCGCTTTTATTTGACAGTGATTTAATAATCTGTGGAAACCTGATGGGTCTATATATATTCATCTCCTTATTTCTTGTTGTGACGTCAATACACACCTGTAACATGACAATATACACCTGATATATGTAGAAGGTGCTATATTCCAAATACATTTGCAGTAATATAGAAATTATAGTAAAGCACTATACACATTTACATAAGATAAAACAAACTAAAAGGAAGATAGCCGTCTGTACCTAATGCAATCCTTGAGCTACGCTACAGACAGTTTCCAAGGGTGCAATGGGCAAATGCACCTGTGTTTTTGCCCCTAGGCACTGTAGTATTACAAAAGGGGCTTGATTGGCCCTTCTGTAATACAGATCGCGGGGCCACACATACAGGAGAGGCACACTGACTGCACCACAGAAACTGCACCTACCTGGTGTTTTTCCTAGGAATGGTTACCTAGAGACATATCCTTCATAAGAAAACAGACAAAAATGATCTCCTACTATTTGACACTTTCCACTCTCGTCCCTTAGAGCAGAGTCTTCAAACTGGGTGGTGAACCCACCTATGGGGCCTCAAGTGAACCCGGGGACACCAGGGTCTTGCCAAAATAATCATTATGCTGATAACAGTGCTTTATTTTCAGCAAAAACAAATGAGAAGCAGTAAGCCGCTTTGTAATGGGTCCTCACTAAAATCGTTTGTCATTTATATCCTGACTTAGCTTGTTGTTTCTCCCCTGAGGCGGAAGCCGGGGGTTTTTAGGCTTGCTGCATTTATTTTAAAATTGTGCAATTTCATCTGCTGATAATTTTTTTAAACTCACTCCAACACCGACCAGGTGCTGACGTGGAACAAGAGAGGGGTGGACGCCATCTTGGGTGGACGGCAAGGTCAGCGGTCTAGCTGTTGGCTGCCTCCCGCCCTCCACCTC
Source organism: Lissotriton helveticus (assembly GCF_964261635.1). Classification (NCBI taxonomy): domain Eukaryota; kingdom Metazoa; phylum Chordata; class Amphibia; order Caudata; family Salamandridae; genus Lissotriton; species Lissotriton helveticus. Next base: position 896,393,341 of record NC_136069.1, read on the forward strand.
TCCCATAAAATGACTACCATCTTCCGTCCGCGCAGCGGCCGGGCGCAGCGGGCGCACCAAAGGCAAGCCCGTCTGCGCCATTCCGTGCCCGTCTGCGCCCGTCCGCACCCGTCCGCGCCCAGCGGCCAGGAACCCTGCCCAAGGCGAGCCAGAGATTCGTAGCCCAGCTTCGTACTCAGCTGAGGAGCTACACCAAATTGGAGGTAGCTCCCCCTTTTGTGTGCCCCTCGACTGTTTGGCTAAAGATCCGGTGAAATGTCCACACTGTAATTTTGTATTTACTCACAACTCTGTGCTTCCAGTGCCATCAACCCCATCCTACAAGTTTTGGAGCATCAACTGTCGCTCTCTGCCAAAAAACAGAGACCACATTTTCGACCGACTAACCTCCGCCCAGCCAGACGCTCTGTTTTTAACAGAAACCTGGCTTCACGCCAGTTCTGGACCGGACGTGGCTAGCGCCCTGCCATCCGACTATGTCATCACCAGACAAGATAGAGACACCGGGAAAGGTGGCGGGATAGCGATTATTTTTAAGGCCACCTACTCCTGTCAATTGGAAGCCCTTTCATTGCCAGATTGCGAGGCCGCACTGTTCAAACTAGCGGTCTCCGCCCAATTGACATTATCGGGAATGCTTATTTACCGTCCTCCTGATAAATCTACCCAGTGGCTATCATCGTTTTGCTGAGCGAGTAGCCCCATATGCTCTGAAGTCAGCCAACTTCACCATCCTGGGGGATCTGAACCTCCATCTAGAAGACACTCAAAATAGCTTAAGTAGAATGTTTTTATCTGATTGTGAGGCCATTAATCTAACATTACGCAATCAAGGTCCAACCCACCAGGCTGGCCATTTACTTGATCCTTTTATATCTAATATTCCGCTTGATTGCACTTCTCCTGCTCTCCCCCTTGATTGGTCCGATCACTTTGCCATTTACTTCAGTCTGGTCGTCGAGACTGCTAAGGAAACGACTTTCTCTGGCGCCACGGGCAGCTATAGAGCCTGGACTAAGCTGAATATCCCTGCGTTTAACGCCTCACTTTCTGCTAGCCGCCCTGACACAAAGCTAATGTGTACTTCTCTGAATCAGGAAGTATCCCATTGGCTGACCTCTAACATTAACCGCCATCTGCCGCCATGTCCCAGACAACCTATTTCACATCTTCCTCCAGCCCCATGGTTCACGGACGATCTGAAAACACTGAAGTCCAAATATAAACACCAGGAGAGATCCTGGAGAAAAACATATGCTCTAAGTGACAAACTGACATATCGATCGCACTCAGGCAGTACCACCGAGCCTGTAGGAAGGCGAAAGCCTTCTATGTCTCGGAGTCTATCAATAGGGCCATCAGTCGGCCGAAAGTTCTTTCTCAATGGTGAAGAAGCTAGCAGGTTCGAATACTTCCCCCACTCTACCTGCTCTAGGGGAAACTGAATGCAATGAAATCGCAGACTTTTTTATATCTAAAGTCGAAACAATCTATAACTCCCTCTCATCGGCTCCTCCTAGGACACTTCCTGATCCCTCCATTTTGGATATATTGGGTTCTCCATCTCTGGAGGCACCGATCTCGGAATGGCCCTTGTTAGACCAGAATTCGTTTCTCGCCTGTCTGGCTAAGGTAAACTCAAGCTCTCCCCTGGACCCAATTCCTATGGACATTCTTCGACAGCTATCCCCTGACCTACTTTTAGTCATTCAAGAGCTCTTGAATTCTTCACTACGGGAATCCATCGTCCCGGATGAATGGAAAAGAGCCATGGTGGTTCCACTTTTTAAAAAACCTGGCGCAGACCCCAAGACGCTTTCCAACTTCCGGCCCATCTCCTTGTTACCTATGTTCTCAAAGATCTTGGAGAGGCACATTAATATACATCTTACCTCCCATGTGGAGACTACAGGATTTTTACACCCGCCCCAGTCTGGGTTTCGTACCCATTTCTCCACAGAGACTACCCTCTTGGGGGTTACTGAGAATCTCCGCTCTCGTCTCGATCAGGGCAAAACTTCGGCGCTTATTCTTTTAGATTTAAGCGCCGCATTTGATACGGTCTCGCACCCTATCCTTTTGAAAGCCCTGAAAGCGGCCGGGGTGACTGGTCCTGCTCTGGCCTGGTTGTCCTCTTTCTTGAGCTGCCGATCATTTTTCGTTTCCTCTGACTCCTCTTCTTCTGTTCGTTCATCTGCGCATGGGGTGCCGCAGGGGTCCTCACTGAGCCCAATGCTCTTTAACATCTATGTGAGCCCCTGGCAACCATCGTGGAAGATGCCGGTCTTTCCCTTTACTCATACGCAGATGATACTCAGATTCTCTTCTCTCTTTCCTCGGCTGAATCAAGCACTTCGTCTGTTCTTAAAGAAAGACTCAGCCGAGTGGCGAAGTGGATGCAGGCGAATCTCCTGAAATTGAATGGAGACAAGACGGAGGTGGTTATTTTGGGCAAACATAAGCATCTTTGGGGCCCCCGCCATTGGCCGTTGGAAATGGGCCCTCCACCCTTCCCATTTAAGCAGGTATGAAATCTTGGTTTCATTCTGGATGATTCGCTCTCCATGCAGCACCAAGTGGTCCAGGTGGCGGCCACCTGCTTTTCCATCCTAGGGTGGCTGCGAAAAATCCTCTGGATGCTCCCGGTCTCGACAAGGCGCACTGTGGTCCAGGCTTTGGTCACCTCTCGCCTGGACTACGGCAATGTGCTTTACCTTGGAGTCACCGTGGAGATTCAGAGGAAACTCCAGCGTGTCCAAAACTCAGCCACATGCCTTCTATGCAAGGTCCCGTGGGGATCTTCTATCTCCCCTTTCCGTAAAGATTTACACTGGCTCTGCATTGAAAGCCGGGTTAAATTTAAAGCCCTCTGCCTTATGCATAAGATCAAGCAAGGGTTGGCTCCGGCCTACCTACTGTCTTTCGTCCAACAATACTCTCCATCTCGCCTTCTTAGATCTTCATCCCAAGGAAACTTTTTGATCCTGCGTTTCAAACTGGTGAGAATGGGCGGACGCTCCTTCTCTTGTTTGGCTCCCAGGCTGTGGAATTCTCTCCCGGTCACACTGAAACTCGAGCCATCCTTGATGAAATTTCGCAGAGACCTTAAAACCTGGCTCTTCCCTCAATGACAACTGCTAGATTTACCTTAGCGCAATTTCAAGCTGCGCCGGGAGACCCCATGTGGGTGGCTGCGCGCCTTATAAATGTAATTACAAATACAAATACAAATACTAGGAGAAAGAGTCAAAAGGGAAGGGACTCCAAATATTCTTTAAAACCCCCTCCCCCATTTTCAATAATTACACTGTGGATATGTTTAAACGTTAGTAAGGTCTGTCTGACCAGAATAGTATGTTTGGCAAACATGTATTTGATTGCAGTTGTAAAACGGTAACAGAACTTATCTGCAATGTTTAAATAAGTCTAGACATATTTAAACATGCTAGTTTAATAAAGTAATTGTGACAAATTTTGAGGGAGGCCATGGTAATTATATTTACCTACTACCTTAGAGAGATCAATTACTATTTAGACAATTTTTCTGACTCTGCCAGAATTATTCCTCTAGTCAGGATTTTCAAAAAGAGGCAGATATGCTGTCAACCTAACTGTTAGATTATCATTACACAAATAACGTTTTCAATAAAGCTAAAACAGGGGCTTGGAATAACGACAGGAAGGCCCTTTTAGAATATCACCAATGGGAGAAGCAAGAAAGATAAATCCCATGTGTCACAGCATATATCAAAGGATCAACCCATATACAGAAAATTATTAATAAACACTGGCAGATTTTGACGTTGACACCTTACATTGAATACTCACAACTTTGCAAGCCCATGCTCCACTATAAAAAGAGTGCCAATTTAAGGGAACTTTTGGTACACACTGTACCAAAGACACAAACCACCACACCAAATACCACCCTTTGGGGTCTGCCACCAATGCCAGGACATTTCCATTGCGGAAACTGTAATGTATGTCCACTGACATATCCTGGTAAAGAGGTTCATTTTGGTTTATTCACCACATGCCTTTTGAAAACAAAAAACTATATGCAATTCTGACCAAGTTATTTACTTGATAAACTGCCCATGTGGTCTGAGGTATGTCGAGTTGACAACTAGGAAAGTAAAAATATTAAAGAATTAACACAGAAGCAACATAAGGTGCAAGAAAAGTATGACAAGGCTGATCTACCATTCTTAGAAAAGTGACACACTGAAAAGGACATGCATTTACTGACTCCAAATCCTCCTACACAGAGAGCAAAGATGGATTTTCTGTCTCAGAACCATGTAGAGGGTCTAAACAATGAAATCCCATAGAGTCACATAAAGTCCTTGTTATCATTTTGAATGGGTTCCACTTCATACAAGAATTTATTACATCAAATACCTAAGGGTAAGTTTTCACAAGATAATATGGTGACACATAATGAACACCCTGATACCTGAGCCATACGATTTGGCTAATTAGACATCTATGTGTTAAGAAGCACTACATAGAAACAACATTTTAAAAGAATAATAGGTTCTTAATAAAAATAAAGTTGACAACAGTCTGAAATAATACTAATAGAAAACATATGTGTGGAGGGTCAAGGGGAATATTTTACGACCTGTCTGCTCGCTCCCCTGCTGTCAAGATGCAAAACACACAACAGAGCAGACCAGGTCTAGGAATGGTGTATAGCTATACTAGTGACTGTGAAACAGTTGGATGCATGTGTGAGCGAATGCTATTGAGTCACAAAAGCTAGAACAAATCCCATCAGCCCACCCTTTTGGTGGAGTTTAGGTCATGTGGGAATTGATGATTATTCAATACCACACCCGACCATATAGTGCCGGTGCGGGAATGGATGTCAATACTCTAGCCATGATGTTCATCAAAAAATAGTATTAATAAAGTGCAGTGCTCAAGTGATCGTGATGAATAAAATTGACTACTAAGACTTAAGAAACGTTCAGATAGAAGTCTAGGTGTCAAGAATTAAAAACACGCCAAGTAGTTAGACTACCCTCTGGCGCTGTGCAGGACGGTCGACATGTTTCAGCCTCTTGGGGAATTACCCCGGCTTTTTTCAGGACCTCAGATATGGAATAGCTACTGCAACTACAAGTGATGTGTTGAATGAGGAATAACATAAAATGTACTTAGGAAAAGTTACATATCTACCAGGAACTTTACGCTCTAATGTCCACTGTAGGGAGAGAAGCATGTCTTCTTCCTATCGAAAAACAGAAATATTTTCAACAACACTAGGTTACACACATACAACCGCAAGAATGCACAGAAACTGCATAGATAAATACACCTGCGTGAATAATTTACATTCCGCATTACAAAAGAAGCATAATAGCTTAATCACACAGAGGCATTTCCTCACAGTGATACTCACCCAGCTTTGTGTGGGTGAAGACCTCACCTCACCCGGCAACCGCTCGGGAGTATGAGGCCCCGCTCTACAGTGTAGAAATAGGACACAGTTAGCACACGACTTTACTGTACGCAACCAAATTGCTCTACACATATAACCCAACAAACGTGTGATAGAAACCCAACTGTCAGACCAAGATCAGACCCAGACAAAGGCTGACATTGAACACTCAAAAATTGCACATACTGTGATATTTCACGTGTCCCAGGACGCAGTGTAGGCACTGATAGGCGCCTCTAAATAGCTTATTTTATCACCCATTAAAAAACTCATTAGATTACGAGGAATGAGTATAGACGAAACCTGACTATAGACCACAGTCTTTTAGAATTAATGGAAGATACTGATAAGCGCCCATAGATAGCTTCCTTGGCCACCCAATGTGAGGAACTCATTGAGTACCAAGGTATGTCCTAAATAAAAACAGAGTCTCTGGAATTTAAGGACCGTCCAGGCTCCTTCCAGTCATGTCCCCTCAGTGAAAAAATGAGTGAAAACAGAAAGGACAACAGGAGTCCCACCTGTCCGTCGGTGACCCTAGTTCTGAGCCAAGCGGAAGTGGAGGTGCTTGTAGTATCGCCCTCCTCCCTTTTATATCGGACGATGATTGGATAATGAGCTAAATGCGGCATTCAGTGAAGCAAAATGCGGATGCAAGCGCGTAATGAAAGCCGCTGTTCTTTCACGCATGCGCAGTCAAAATAGGAACCGCAATGCAGTGACCGTTGTTTCTGCATACATCGCCCCCACCTTACAAAGAGTTGCTTAGTAAACTACCATGCTAGGTTGTTAAAAGGGGTACAAAGAAACGCTACTATTAGGGGAGTCCAAGTCAATAATGGAACGCGCATATGGAACATTACGTTCTTCTTGGTCTAGTATTCACCATGGCCTGGCACACATGACCGAGCAGGAAACACTGTTCACTGGGCATGCGCACGAGGAACGACACTAAATCATGCATAACGGTTCGTGAAAGGTTCCATATCCACAGACAAGGGAGTGTGCGGACATCCAGAGCACGCATCTCCCGATTTCGAAGCCAAAATGTACCATAAAATTTATAGGACATTTACGACATTTTCATGAAGTGTAAAATGTAAAAAGGCCTTTTGGTCGTTCTCATTGTAAAAACGCCCACAATATATGCAAAATAATACTATACAAAATGTAAATTCTGGTGCAAGTCTCTTTTTATCTAGATGGAGCCAACAAACCCGCCTGTCAAATGATGCGGGCTTTTCTATAACAGACTTGAATCCCTGACGACTGCATCCGTCATGAACAGAACTTACTGATGCAATGGCGCGTTAAGTCATATGTAGTGTTATAGTGCAACACACTGCAAGGAATACTTCTATAGATATAGACATGTCTCCTTTCCTCAGAGTACCAACGAGAGGCAGAAGAGACGCAAACATCAGTGGTCAAATATTTAGCAGGCTGTAGAGCCCGATTATGAAGCATGCCACTAGCTGTGGGTGAGGGCTACATTCTCAAAACTAAAAAGTTGGGAAATCCAAACATACACTGTCAACAAACTAGTATACTAGTGACTAATAATGCTGTGTGGCAAATACATTTAGAAACTGATATTAAATATAGCAATAATCGCTTCTAGTAGTGATCAAGTTTCCACAAGCCATTAACAATGTATTTAGCTGTTTTGTGGGAAAGGTAAGGAATAACCAATGGTAACAATGTTATCGCTGATACATTTCACATCATCAGTGATTTGTTTTGATAACTACGATAAAGTCTCATAGCATTACCAGAAATGCTGAAGTGTGTCATAGCATTATTGGAAAGAGGTTGTGCACAGTTTGATTTTGCATAATTATGAAAAATTTCAGGACAATTACATGAAATGCAAAACTGGCACTTACTGTTATGTTTCCGCGCAAAATGCATCCTCAAGTCACATTTTGGGTAGAGGGATGCCTTTTGTGCTAACAAAAGTGCAAACAAGCATTGGCAATGCCAATAGATATGTCTTTAAAGGAATTTTATGTGGTAATGTGAAGCATTCCAAGTAGATAGCACAGTAATGGATATGCATTTGGTTGGAAGCAAAAAACTGTAGAATAACATTAGTGTAGGTTAAAAGGGCAGGCAACAATTGTCCTGTCGCACCAGACCTAACAATCTGTGTACGTTAGTGACTGGCCGCCTTCCATCTTTGCTGCTGCTGGAGAAAGAAATCATAAATGATCTAGTTATTTAAAACACATTAAATGCAATACAATGTTATGTGTGTGCCCCTGAAAGTTCAACCTCAGCAGCTGGATTAATAACAACATGATTACAGCTGTAGGAAGGGCAAGCACTTTTTTGCGGCAGCAAATAACTTCTGTCCAATCAAAACGTACTTCTGGCTTCCAATATGTGGGCGGGGCCAAAGCCCCTCTCAGATGTTGCTTACATAATCGTTTGGTGACAGTTGCTATGTGAAGCCAGGCCATAAAGCTGTGGTGCTACAAACATCAGCTACCCCTGTTCTGGTCTTTGATGTCTGTGAGCTTGTGCAAAATATTTGACCACGAACAGACCATAATTATGTGGTATTGTGTAATAGCATAATTTGGGGAATTTCGTAATGTAATAGCATGACAAATGCTCATGTTTCATAGGAATTAATGTACACTGTACTGAATGCAATATATATACTGTAAGTCCCTTCTGAGTTATGTTACCTTATAACGGAACTTGACCTACAGCTTCATTTATCTGGTCATAGACCTCCCAGGAGGGTTGTAATATACCTAGAGAGAAAAAGGGTGCAGTCAACTGTCACGTTTCAGTACATGAATAGCAGGCCACTGACAGTAAAGAGTGGTTTGCCTTCTTCATACAACTCATTGTATTCACAGGGACTGATTTCGGTAATGCCTGCCAAATATGTGATGAAGCAGTGAAAATTATTTTTTGCTAATATTTGTTTTGAAACTCTTGTATTTGAAAAGATGGGGTGGAGCGCGTTGAGATCTGGTTGATACTGTGTGTAAATTGAATGAAAACAGTATATCACATTCCCTTTTGTGTGCCACCCCATCGTTTTCTAAGCATTGGCAATCTACCGAACTGGCACATCTCTGAAACACAATGAGAGCTGTATAACTAAGTGGTCAGTATGTGTGCTTTTGTGATTAGGAGCACGGAAGGTAACAAACAGAGACTAAATGAACAAGCATTTGCAATGCAATAGGTCTCGGATTTACGCGAGACCTATTGCATTGCAAAAGGTAGGCATCACGGACAACGGGAAGGAGGGTTGGCGGTAATTGTGGGGAGAAGGCACGGACAACGAGAGTGAGGGCGGCGGGGGGTAGGCATGGACAATGGGAGGGGGAGAAAGCACAGACAACAGGAAGGCCGGCGAAGGGTCGAGAGGAGAAGGCACGGACAACGGAAAGGAGGGCGGGGAGGGGAAAACAAGGCACGACAATAGAAGGGAGGGGGAGTAAAGAAGGCACCAAAGCAAGTTGTGCCTACAGTAGGAGAACCTCATTAAAGAAATTAGTGCTCACAGTCTAAGTAAAAGGTACTGTGTAACAACCGAAGTAAAGGGGCCATTCGCCTTAGGAGCTGACAAATGAAGAGGAGGCAGTACTAAGGAAAGACTTTCTTGTGAGTGAAAACCCTACCTGGACGCCGCCATTAGCTGTGGAAACGCATTGGGAAACCGCCATTCCTCCCTGCAGCCTCCCTGTGTCCCAGGAGGGATCGACCGCCATCGCACCGCGTAAACAGCTTGCAGCACCCGCTTCGCGGGTGCCGCTGCGCGGCGCTTTGGTGCGGGGTTGAGGCAGCAGGACAACAGCCAGTAACCGGGAGAAAGAGCGAATTGCGTGAGGCAACTGGGGGCGCGTGAGGCAGGGACTCCATAGACCAGGAGTCCCTGCGCTGCACAGGTGTGCACGGCCGCGCCCCCAGCAAGACACGCCCCCGGCTGACCAAGTTCCCTTTAAGATCGAAGACTCCCAGAGCACAGTGGGACCTTCTTGTGAGTGAAAACCCTACCTGGACGCCGCCATTAGCTGTGGAAACGCATTGGGAAACCGCCATTCCTCCCTGCAGCCTCCCTGTGTCCCAGGAGGGATCGACCGCCATCGCACCGCGTAAACAGCTTGCAGCACCCGCTTCGCGGGTGCCGCTGCGCGGCGCTTTGGTGCGGGGTTGAGGCAGCAGGACAACAGCCAGTAACCGGGAGAAAGAGCGAATTGCGTGAGGCAACTGGGGGCGCGTGAGGCAGGGACTCCATAGACCAGGAGTCCCTGCGCTGCACAGGTGTGCACGGCCGCGCCCCCAGCAAGACACGCCCCCGGCTGCAATACCTCCTATAATAACAGTGCAGTAACGCTTAGCGGGACGCGAGCGGGACGCCGAGCGAAGCCCGGGCAAAGGGCGGGCCCTCTGTGGCCCTCAGAGGCCAGGAGAGGCCGGTCCGGGCTAGTCCCCTAAAATCTTCCTCGGCACCCAGTTCGACCTTTCGTCATCAGTCAATACTCATCTACTATCATCACACCCTGTTACTCTGATTATGAGGAAGATTGCTAAGAAGTCCAAGATGCCCATTTTAAGATCAAGTACAAAAGGTAAAATGGATGTGCCTCCTCCTTTACCAACCCTTACCGCCATTGACATAATGCTCAAACAGACCATTGGGGCGGTATCCAACGCCATAGCTAGTACAGAGAGAAGAATGTCCTTACCACCTGTGACAATCATCCAAGAAACCCAGGAATCTCCTATTAATTTGTCGGAAGCCTCTTGTGATCGGGCGGAGGAGCTCGATATTAGCCCGCCCCTATCTCCCTCCTCTTTCGCCGACCTCCCTTGTGCCCAGGTGCCCGTTGAAACTAGCAGTGATAGATCTGGCACACAAACAATCACTCACGATAAAAATTTGCATACCACAGAGAAAATCCCGCACAAGGAAGGCCACAAACAAGGGGGTAAAAAAGGACCCTCAAAAACCAGTAATCATAATTTGATAACGCCTATAAATCCACCCACACCGGGAATACCTTGTTGGATAACCAACATGGTGGCTGACCTCAAAACCGACCTTGAGCACTCTATCACGGTGCTGCTAAAACCCCTTATAGCAAAAATAGACAGACTTACATCACTGGTAAACAATAAGGGGATCGGCCCTAAAAGCCACCTTGCGCAAGATTGTGACCCATTAAAACATAAAGTCACCACACCTAAAAGCTTACTTAAAGACAAGGCCTCTATAACATCTGATGTGGCCGCAAAGGCATCTGATAGAGTCACACAAAAAGGCAGCAAGGATAAGCAAAAGGCTGCCACCACCCCGATTATAGGCTTAACTAATAAACAAACAACTGCTGGAAATAAAAAATTCCCCCTTGTATCCGCTCAAACATTGGAAGGAAAGAATGCCGCAACCCCCAAAGTGGACTCAAAGACATCCCGGACTCCTTCTATGACAACCACTAAAGTAAACAAAACTGCAACCCGCTTCAGGACAATTAATCTCCCGCCTGAAGCACTGCCTTTTGTGGTTGTCCTAACAGGAGTCCCACCTCTAAGGGAGGGCCAACGAGAATCACAAGTAGAACTGAAAAATAAATGTGCACAGTGGCTGCAAATACATAGACCTCTGCCTCCCGACATTTATGGGGAAATCCTCTCTGTAAGAAGGGGGGAGTGGATTGGCAAAGGCACGAAGACCATAGCAGGTGATATCATCACGGTGAACTTTAGAGATATGGCAGCAGTTAATTTGATCTGCAACGCCCCCCCGAGTTATACCCGCTCACAAATTCACCCGGTACACCTTTCCTACTTTTACCCCTTTGAATCTCAAAGGCCTAGGCAGAGCAATAGACCACCACCGATCAGAACACCACAGATGGGCTTTCAATATGGCCCACCACAGTGGCAAAGGCCTAACCTTGTATTTCCAAACTATGACCCTTCCTTAATGCAGTATGCACATTGGAATAGGTACAGTACACTTGAAGAGGTTGACTGACAGAGACTGGGCAATCAATCGTTTAAACCCACAAGTTGGAAGGTGGCAAGCTCTCCATTAATAGGCACAAGTAAGGGGGCAGACCACGGCCAAGGCAACGAACTAGATTTCGTGCCTAGCAAAGGAGGTAGCATTATATCGTCGGACACCATCAGGGGAAAAGGAGAGGGGACAAACCCCCCAAAAGATAACCCACACTCTAAACAAAGCAGACTGGCCAACTCCTGTAGTACACAGCCTAACCTGGTTAATCCACCAGAAACGGGAAAACTAGTAAAGCCCACATTAGGCGAATCAAAAAGGACGCCCAAGGTCACGACCCATGGAAATCTCCAAATAGCATCATGGAACATTGCAGGTCTAGCGGCCAAATTCGAATCTCAGGAATGGCTTCGCTACATAAATAAATTTCATATTATATGCCTGCAAGAAACCTGGGCTATCGAATCAAATGATTATAACCTGGAAGGCTATAAAAGCTTTTTTGTCCCAGCAAAAAAAACAACCTCTGGGAGAGCCAGTGGGGGGCTCATGGTATATGTCAACTTAAACATCAAGGGTACATGGTCCAACACCAAATGGGCCACGCAAAATCTCCAAGTATTAAGGTTCACCTCCCCAAGACTAACCTTCTTCCTAATTAACTTGTACAATGCACCGACAACGCCGGAGAAGGGAATAGCCACAACCGAACTAGAAAATTGTCTGAGAAATTTAAACTTTTTAATTAAGACACCAAATCCCACGAGTCTAATACTAATGGGAGATTTTAACTGTCACCTTTGTGAAAAACTAAAACCCCATAACAAAGACTGGTCAAGATGCACTATCATGAAAGGACCTCATTTTACCCATTCAAAAGAGGGATGGGACCTAGAAAGACTAATGAATAGGCACAACCTAATCCATACTCTAGACCTTGTTGCACTAGGTGATAAAGGAGAACTAACCCCCACATATAAAGGCACAGGTTGCCATTCCTACATCGATTTTGTACTAGTCTCTCCTACTCTAAAAAGATGCATCAGTAAAACCATTATAGAGGCCAGCGGTTTTAGCGATCACAATCCGGTGATTATTACAATGGAAGGTTTTGATTTCAATTCATGTCTAAAGAGATCTGACATCATGGAAAGAGTAATGGACCAGGGAAGAAGAATCAAATGGGCCAAAATTGATGGGGACAGTTTTTATAAAAAACTCTTAACTGAAGCCTCAGCAGCAATCGACAAATGTCTTGACCCCGATATGAGGGGTGTTGGGGTGGTCAAGGCTTTTGAAGAAATCGCGCACTATGTAAATAGTTCACTACAGACCACCGGGTCTAATAAAACTTCCCTAAATCCTCGTTGGTTTGACTCGAACTGTACCAAGGCGCTCAAAAAACTAAAGGTCAGTCTCCATTCCAAACCGAGGGACAAAATCAAGGTTGCACTGAACAGAGCCGAATACAAAAAAGCTCTGAATGAGCGTAAGCTGAACTTACAAAACCAAGCCTGGGAAGACTTAAGGGAAGCCGCAGAAAGAAAAGACTCTACAAGCTTCTGGAAAGTGATTAATTCTCCATGCTTCCAGGACCAAGGGGCTCCAAAAATCACGAATGTCATCCTGCCAGAACAATGGCAGAATCACTTCCAGAGCTTATACAACCATTCAAGTCAGGCATCTATGGAGGAAGTACGTGGGTCTCACCAGCAAGCCACGCTGACCCTCACTTTGAAAGAAGTTGAAATGGGTATAGCCGGGCTCAGTAAAAACAAGGCACCATGCCTGGATGGAATTCCACCAGACTTATTCCTGAGCAGACCCGACCTATGGGCTCCGCTGCTTACCAGGGTGCTAAATGAGGCTGTTGAGGTAGGACTTCCCCAGTCCTGGTCAACGGCGACCATAGTCCCCATCTATAAGAAAGGCAACCGTGATGACCCCCAATGCTATCGACCCATCTCACTCATTGATGTAACAGCTAAGGTCCTGGGGCGAGTCATCCTACTTCGATTGCAAGATTGGGCCGAGGAGCACCAAGTCCTCTCGGAGATTCAATACGGCTTCAGGAAAGGTAGATCGACCACCGATCAATGCCTAAATCTATATCTCCTGATAGCCAAATACACCATCGCCGGGAAGGGGTCCATCCATATGGGGTTTATGGACCTCTCAGCGGCTTTTGATCGCGTAAACAGGAGAAAGCTCTGGTCTATGCTATTGGAACTAGGAGTGGACCAACCGCTAGTTGACACCCTGCAAAATCTCCATCGGAACACCACTGCAAGTGTAAGGTATAGCCAAGAGGGCAAAAAGACCGATCCCTTCACTTGCAACAGTGGAGTAAGGCAGGGGTGTATCCTTGCGCCCTTTCTTTTTTCTATTTACATTAACTCGTTGGAAAAAGATCTCATCAAACTTAAGGTAGACTCACCCCAAATTGGTCATCGTGCAGTGCCTGTACTACTCTACGCTGATGACGCGGTTCTGCTTGCCAGAACCCCTCTAGGACTACAAAAACTGATCGACGGGTTCGTCAAGTTCATGGGCAAACTGGACCTGGCGACAAACCTGGAAAAGTCCTACATTATGTCATCCGGGCAATCTACAAAAGGGACCTTTACCTATCACATTGGGTCACACAAAATTGACCAGGTAAAGACCTTCACGTATCTGGGGGTATTATTTGATCATGACCTCACGTTTAAACCTTTGATAGAAAAGCATACCACGAAATTGGCAGCCTCAGTAGGAGCCATTATGGGGTATGGACAAAGATTAGGGAAATGGTCCCCGGAACAAATATTGAATTTATACAGGTCAATCTGCTGCGCGAAAGTATCCTACGGGGCTGAAGTGTGGGGCTTCTTGGACAAAAAAGCACAAATGCTTCAGATAGAAGAAAACAAATTCTTGAGAAGAATTTTGAGAGTCCCCCAGAGTGTATCGGCCCACATTTTGCACGAAGAACTAGGAGAAACCTTCATAGAGGATAAGATTAAAATTAAACCTCTCTTGGCATGGGTCAAAGTATGGACCAACCCGGAGGCGGCCCTAACAAGACAAATTATTGAGGACTGCCTTAAAAGAGATAAAGGTCACACCATCCCCTGGCTGAAATATGTTAAGAAGTCGCTAACAGAGATCGATTGCATTAACTTCTTTACATCCCCTGACTCTCTAACCTCGGAGAGCAAAACCTTGGTGAAAAAACTATTCCTCACACAGCTGAAGATATCAAGGGCAGAGAAAGAAAATCACAAACCCACCAATCTCTCTTATAATGAACTTACTGCGAAGCAGGGCATGGAGCCTTACTTGAGGGTCATGTACAATGCACAGGACCGCTATTTCATGACCCGCTTTAGACTTAATATGTTACATCATCTCCTTGCGGTCCCAGCTGGGTTCACCCACACAGTGGAGGAGAAGGGTACCTGCGGCTGCGATCATAGATCTCCGCAGGATACCCTTCACTTTGTGTTATTGTGCCCATTTTATACTATGCCAAGACGTAAATTCCTTGTGGGGATCCTGAAAGATTTAAAGTTTAAACACGCAAGATGGGCCTTGAGGTTCCTACAGGAAGCAGAGGACGCTCATACCTTGTTCTGCACCATAAACTTAATCCGAATAGCAATAAGACTGAGGAACACTAAAGAAACTGGCCCCTAATATGCCTTGAACATTTAAAACTTTAAATCCCTAGCACCTTTTTCGATGCCAGATAATCTTAAATATTTATACCTTTTTATATAGAAAATTACTTTTTGCTTTTTAAAAATATTTTGTGTGCATTTTTGTATTTGTGCTTTTATGGTGTCTTTTTAAGAACCGAATAAAGATTATATTGAATTGACTAACAAGCCTATTGACGAATCAGAAGGCAGCATTAAGGATGGAAAATGACACAAGCCAATAGAAAATATGGAAGGAGAGTAGGCGGGCTTCTATTCCCTACTCCTCTACAATAAGTCTTGCAGAGCAGCGCATGCACGCTGGCTGTAGGCTCGACCTAAAAACAGGTGAATGTGCTCCACAGACTGCCGGTCAGAAAGTCGTACATCATCATGTATTGAGGTATGGACTCTGATGGCCAATCACCAGTCAGCTACCGTGCGTGTATGAGTTCTGCTTTTCTGGAAAAGATAACGTACAACACCCTCAGGAAACGTGCAGGATAGACACAGCATCCCGCCTCTCTTCAAACTATTAAAATACATTACATCACGAGGTTGCTGATGTGACAGGAAATATGCAAAGAAACCAACATTCTGTTCAAAATACTTAAAAAATAGATCTAAAATCAACATCGGACTGTACCGTCTACTTCTTGTCTTGTAATTGATGATTCTATGTCTGGTGTAATATGGTGTTTATTACCATTGTTCAGTGTGGGAGAGACCATGGATAGCAAAGCCTCAACTGGGTTATTACGCCGCTTTCCTTCCTCATTAAGGCTAATACATAGTATATTACTCTTTGTGGCTCTGCATATCATTTTAAACCATGCTCCTTTGTCATGTGTAATCGTTATAAATAAAGCTATTTAAACCGAGCCAGAATACAAGGGGTTAATTCAGGTGTTGATATAAAATCACATTGAATGGGCCTCCTATTAGAGGAGTTATGTTCCTCTACCAAGTCAATGTAAAACGCGCTCTGTGAGACAGTAAGCAGTGTCTTTTCATGTTAGTTACACTGTACCGTAATAATAACATGACGTTTGTCCTTTACACTACAACAATAATTATTTGACTTTGTGTTTACTATTACACTTTACTATGCAATGTGTGTTTACTATTACACTATACTATGCAATGGATTATTGGTGTGCAAAAGTTCATAGTGTGCCTTGTATTCATGATGATGGGTAGGAGATTCCCAGTTAGACTGCCTCTTGGTCCTCCCTGAGATGTACGTGTAGATGAGCGCTCATTTCCTTTCTTAGACATTTGGTGCATCATCTTCGTCTCTATTCTGATGGCGGCTGTTTGAGTTTTTTTGTCATTCATTTAGCTTTTGTTGGGTTTTGCATTTCACCATTGCCTATGTGCCAACTAGTGTATCTGTATTTCAGTTCAAGAGGTCTCATACACCTCATTCTATTGGTGAGGTGGTCATTCCCAGTCAAGCTACTTTTTAGGCCTCACCTGATCCAGTGCATATGCTGTCACTTGTGTGACATTTTGTTGACTTACAACGGTTTGAAGTCCGTCCATTGCTTACTATTCATTTGCTTCATTCTCACTCTTATTTGATGGCACCTGATTGGACAGTGTGTGCCCGTTTTGTTCCTTTTTTCCTTCCATTAAGCCTGGACCAACTACTGCTTGCTTGCTTCTTTTTGATTAGATTCCTTCCACTCACTCTTCATGTTGTGATTGAGGGGCTTACTTTTTCTTCCTTCTTCCCAGTCATCCTTGTTTTTGCTTGTTCCCTCGCCCACACCTGCATCATTATGTGTACCACCTTCCTACTACCACACCACTCTACCACTCTACCACCACCAACATACCTACCACCACCAACAACCAACCCACAACCCTACCACCACCATACTACTGCCACAACCCTACCACCACCATACCAACATCACACCACCGTACTACCACACACCACCCTGCCACCACTATCCTTTCACCACTACCTCACCATCAGCAGCACCCTATTGCCACTATATCACCACCCCATCAGCATCATACGGCAACCTTCACCACCCTACAACCACAATTCAATGGCCTCCTTAACTACCACTACCCTAACCACCACCGCTATCCTCACCACCAGCACCTCACCACCCTACCACCACCACCATAGAGCATTGTTAACCACTATTCTAGCATCACACCACCTTAACTACACCACCCAACCCAGACTACTATAAACACCCCCCACCAACCCCTGACACTATAACCATCACGCTTCTACCACCATTCTACCATCATCATAACTCTACCACCACCACCAACCTACCCACCACCACCCTACCCTAAACCCCACCACCCTGACCAACACTAACCAACACCACCCTGTGAGAAGTTGGCCTGGTATATGATGTCCACTATTCTAGTGGGCACCTTGCACCAGTCCAAACGACCTTTATTGATGGTAGGTTGTAAAGTCAACCTTATAGAAAGCTATCCTGGTGGTAGCTGTGGAGAGAAGCCTTCAGGCTAAGACTTAGAGGTGAGTTAAGCAAGTTGTTTTACCAATTATAATCTCTCGAATTATCAAATCAAAGCACACCACACAAGGTATTATAAAAAATATATGTATTTATTCTAAACACAACCCCTCTGGACCCTTTATGAGGTCAGAGGTAAAAGTACAATACAAGGAACTTAATTAGCATACGATAAGTTGCCCAGTATACGTTATGCCCTAGGGGCCTCATAAACCATATACTAAAATAGTGGTATAAGAACCACTTCTGGAATAGAAAGCAGGCCTAGAGCCTGTGGAATCACTGGGGCTGCCTAGAACCGCCAAAGGTTAGGATGTAGGAGGCCCACGGGAGAGGCGTACAGTGGAGAACAAACAAGTTACAATTTTAAAGATTAAGGGCACAAGGAGGTGAACTACGATGGGACCCTTTTAGACTAGGATACTTGGAGAGTCAATACCCACTGGAGCACCGGAGTACTCGTGTTACCTCACCCAGAGAAGCCGGGTGCAAGGGTGTCTTTCGTGTCGGGTTTTGTCATCAATTCCACTGGAGAGCTGTGAAGAAATGCTGCAGGCGACCAGAGGAAAAGTGTCCGGGTGGATCCAAGGGTGGATCGGAGATGTGAAGAACCTGAAAGCAGAAGGGACAGAGTCTGGGTCACTAGCCAGTTACCAGGATGGCGAGGGGAAGCTGCCAGCCAATGTCGGGTGATTTCAGGTGCAAGAGGTGAAGTTTGTCTCTTTAGCCACGAGATCCAGGAGGTGTCGACGACAACCAGGAGCTGGATTCGAGCTGTCCCACAAAGGATCTAGTCGACTGTGGTGTCGATATCTGGATTGGAATCAACAAACCTTGGCAAACGCAATCCTCGCAGAATGTTGAGATTGGCTTTAGTGCAGACCAGCAAGGTCTTAGGAACTCCTCCTTTAGAGAAAGGTAGGAGCTAGCTTGGAGCAACCAGGAAAGCAAAGTAAATCAAGGATTCGTCTTTGTGGGGGCTCACTAGCCAAAGGACTAGGAACTGCGAAGACACATCGAGCTGAAATGCACAAAGCCGTCCCACTGGACACTCGTGGAGTGTGGGCCTCTGAGCTTCGTGTAAAAGGTGCTCAGGGCAGGGGCTTCAAATACCCCAATGTACAACTTCAGGATACCTCGGGAAGTAGGTGCAAGTTGCAAAATGCAGGATGTCCAGGAGTTCCCGTTCCACGTCTCTCATGTCCGCCACAGGTCTCAGCTTTGCTGGGAACGCAGGTCAGCGTCAGAGTCTTTGTGATCGGCAGGAGCCTCGACAATGCAGACCGGCAAAGATGTATTTGGTGCCTGTTTGAACAGGGTTGTCACTCCTTGACCACAAGGGAGATTTCTTCTGTCTTCCAGTCGATATGGAATGTCGAAGGTCCAAGATATATGTTGCAGAGTTTCGTCCAGGGTATTCTAAAGTCTCAGGGACTCGGCTCCTATTCTTATAGTAAGTTTAGGGGTTGGGCTAACTCTAGGGTCCCACCTAGGGGAGGACCTAGGGAGGGGGTGGTTACACCCCTTCCCCTTTATCCAGTTTCGCGCCAGAGCTCGGGCTGAGTGCCCAAGCAACCAGTTTGAACTGGGAAATGCATGGAGCACCTGGTGTGCCCCAGGCAGTGTCTGAAAAGCATTCACTGAATGCAACCCACCCTGCCCCAATACACTAAAGCCTGTCTGGGGAGGTGCTAGCACCTCCCTGGACAGGAAACCTATTGTCCAGGCCTCCCCTGCCAGAGTGTCGTCCAGCAGCAGGAGGACAGACTTGTGTCTTTTTATTAAAAAGAAAATGCCCTGTGTATTCCTCTAGGGCTAGTCATGAGTTGTCGTTTGTTACGTCACCATCATCCACTTTCACTAATTGTTCACAGTAGCATAGCTGGGGAGGTGGGGGTGGTATGCCCCAGGTGGCATGGGTTTTGGGGGCAGCAGCCTCCCCCCACTCTTACCTGCTGTCTCGGGCAGCAGTAGCAAATCTCCCGCTCCTCAATGAGTTTGACGCGGGAGAGCAGACGGAGAAAACTCTCGCCAGCACCCACCTCTTCTCTACGGCTGCCGTGGGGCGGAAAATACAGGGACCGCCACCGGCGGCCAGACAGCTAGCAATTCCACTGATTGTTCAGGGAAATGAGGTGTAAATAAATAAAATACTGCTCCGGCTGAGATGTGAGCATGCATACTTTGCAACAGTTGACAGGCACACATGCATATCAGTATATGGAGGGAATCAAAGGGCTCACAGTAAATGTCAGCATTGCAACCGTTATTTTCTAATGAACTCAGAATGGCAGACTTAGCTAAATGCAGACGATGCTGGATTATCTCATTTTCCCTTGAATATGACTGTTTTGGTGGCAAAGGTGTCAAAGGACCAGAACATGTGACTTGAGTTAGGAGACTGGAGTGTGGTTGGCTTTAGGCGGGCGTTATGGGTGACAGTCATAAACTCAATGCAGGGACGTATTCAAAATGATATGACAGCCACCACATTCCCGTCCCCTTAAAACCATTGCCAACCCCCATACTGCTGCTGAAATGAGCTTCTGTGCACTTTGAAAAGTGCTTTTGTTTGTTTGCATGAAAGGTAGAAGCAAAATGCATGTCCAGCACATGCAGCTTGCTTCTACCTTTTCAGCAAATAAACTAATCACACAACTGCTTGCATAATTTTATATCCTTGTAATATAAACAGCAGAACAGAATTTAGCATTGCTTTATATTTATCTGTGGCAGCAAAACTGCTTCCCACTTAATGAAATAGTGGCTTGCACACCGGTCCTTCTCTTCTCACATTTGCTAAAACATTGGCTGTTCAATACTCTAGTGATGTAGTTCCACACAGAATGTGATAGTGCTGTTGACTTGCCTCGAGGCACTTGTCTTTCTGTCTGTGCATTAAAAAGCTTTGGAACATGTTCTTAAATGTTTCCTGAGACAAGCATGTATTCCAGAATCAGACTGCATGACCCTGTGTGTAGCAATTGTATTGCCCTTCAATCCCTGGTTTAAACTTCCATTACGTAGTAAGCGCCTGATTCATGCAAGTACGACCGCCCATTTGTGAGATTTTTGCACATCACAAAAGTGAGGCTTCATTTCTCATGGCTGATTTACATACAAAACCTGTAGCTTAACGGAAGGCCTGCCCAGGGGATCACTTTGCAAGCTCAATCTCACTATTTCCTTAAAACCCATCAAAGGCAAGAGAACATTAGCCCTAGGACGTAACAGCTAACTTTGTCAAATCAACGACGTCACAACCAATCATATATCAGAGCCTCCAGCCCCCAAAGCAGTGCCGGACTGGCCTTAGCGGGCACCGGACAATTCCCCGGTGGGCCATCAGGGTGGGGGCCAGATTTGGACCCCTGGGGGCCGTATTTATTACGGGGGGCTGGTTTTGCAGTATCACTGTAATATCAGCCCCCTGTAACAAAAACAGCTGCAGTGTTTTCCACATGCGTTTCCCCCTTCTCTCCCTCCCACACAACGCCACCCCGCGTCCAGTCCAACTCAATTGCCAGGGCAGGTTTGAGTTCCCAGTCCGACCTTGCCCCACAGTCAACAACATCCAGACCACACAGTGTGCCCCATCCCAAATCCCCAGAACAGGCATTTACAATGCAACGGTTTCGCCTTTGGAAAAGTTAGAGCTATTGGCATTGTAAATGACAAAATTTGTTTTTATGTGTTGGTTTTGAAAACAGATAAATAAATGGCATTGTCATTTAAATTGCCAATAGCTTAATCTCTCGTAAATGTAAGACCTATTGTACCCTACGGACGAGCTCAGCAGACAGCAATTACTACCACATACACACACCCAGAGCCAGCCACACACACCCAGAGCCAGCCACACACACACCCAGAGCCCCCCCACACACACACACCCAGAGCCCCCCCACACACACACCCAGAGCCCCCCCACACACACACCCAGAGCCCCACACACACACACACACACACCCAGAGCCCCACACACACACACACACACATCCAGAGCCCCACACACACACACACACCCACTGGAGCAGTCACACACACCCACTGGAGCAGTCACACACACCCACTGGAGCAGTCACACACACCCACTGGAGCAGTCACACACACACTCTGGAGCAGTCACACACACACTCTGGAGCAGTCACACACACACTCTGGAGCAGTCACACACACACTCTGGAGCAGTCACACACACACTCTGGAGCAGTCACACACACACTCTGGAGCAGTCACACACACACTGACGCTCTCAGTAGCGGTCGCTCCCCAACCTCCCTGCTCTAATCCTGGCATCGTTTGGCTCCCTGATTCACTCCTGATATCGTTAGGCTGCGTGCATTGCCCTCATCAGATAAGTATTGTTGGGCTGATTGTTGTGTACAATCGCGCTATTTTGCGATAAGTCCTGCCAAATTGATTTAATATTCATATTCTCTGCGCTCGCTGTGTTGCTCTTAGCCATACGTTTGTGCTCTGAATACTTCTAGCGCTTTACTGAATTGTGCTTTGGATATTTGTAGCGCTTTGTAGAATAATTGTACACACACTGGAGCAGTCACACGCACACACTGGAGCAGTCACACGCACACACTCTGGAGCAGTCACACGCACACACTCTGGAGCAGTCACACGCACACACTCTGGAGCAGTCACACGCACACACTCTGGAGCAGTCACACGCACACACACTGGAGCAGTCACACGCACACACACTGGAGCAGTCACACGCACACACACTGGAGCAGTCACACGCACACACACTGGAGCAGTCACATACACACACACTGGAGCAGTCACATACACACACACACACACACACTGGAGCAGTCACATACACACACACACACACTGGAGCAGTCACATACACATACACACACTGGAGCAGTCACATACACACACACACACTGGAGCAGGCACATACACACACACACACTGGAGCAGTAACATACACACATACACACACAGCTTGGAGCAGTCACACACACACACTGGAGCAGTTGTGTGGCCCCCAGAGCTCTCATTGGGTGCACTGTCTCCTTCTCTTGAGTTTCCCTGCAGCCATGGGTGCTTCAGACCCTAGTGTGTGGCTCAGTGGCTCCCACAATGCATTTAGGTTGCTTTTTATCCCCTAACACGGCCTGCAAAACTTACGTCTCCTCCTTCCCCGCCCGAGGCCCTCTGTAACCTGCCCGCCCCATTCCGAGTGCTCCGTCTGCGCTCCGACTCGAGCCCGAGGCTTCGACAGGCCTAGGTGGCGTTCTATCACACAGAGGCGAGTCCGGTCGTGGGAACAGTGCACAATCCAGTGCACAGCGTGCAGGGATGCCGCCACATCACCCCAGTTCCGCCACCCCTCCTCAGAGCCAGCGCATTACCTGTTGTTGTGTTCATTCTTCCCTCGGGTGTCGGCGGGTGGCTCTGACTCAGTCGACCCCTTGCAGCGGGCCGCTCACGTCTCCTGTTCACGCGCCCGCCCCTTCGGCCACCGGGGCGCTTCTGTGCCTCAAGCCTCCGCCAGCAGCCCCCAGGCCCGTGCCACCCAGGCCCTGGAAAGCGTGGAGAAGCTCAGGGACCGGCCATTCAATTCCTGCAATAGAGCAAGAAGGCAAGAGGGGGAGAAGGCGGGTGAGGGGGCGTGCACGCATTACACGGCGCAGCCTCCCCGCGGCCCGGGGGTGGGAGGCAGATTTAACCCTCTGCGCACCGACAGCTCCGTGCAACTGGTGAAATTGTTTTCTTCACAGCGCCTGAGCCGGGGAGCGGTGGTAGTAACACCAGTGGCGGCTGGTGGATTTTGAAAGTGGTGGGGTGAAAAATGTTGTACCTTAATGTAATAAGCGAGCAAGCGAAGCGAGCATGCCGAACTGAAAAAGGAGGGTGTGGGGGGAAATTTTGAGAAAAAATGGATTCAAATGGTGGGTTTTACACCACATATTTACTGCAAATTGTTGAAAAAAGGGGGATTCAAATATAGCATTTTTAAAGCACAACTGTGAAGAAAACATTACAATCAAATCAAAAATAGTGAGACAAACATAAAATGCTGCTCTGCAGGTCTGTTTTTTTAGTGTACTCATGTGCTTCCTTAGGCTCTGTACTGGGAACAGATAGGAAAAGGAAAACTGAACATACTTTAGAATGTAAATAGGATGCTGTAAATATGTGCGGTACATCCTTTATTACAAGAAACGTCTATATAGATGATTGTTTCACATAATATATTTTACTTTGGGAGGCACACAGGGCTGTCTTCATAGATGAATTTTATGATCTTTTCATCCATCCAATACATGCACACCACCCTTATAACAGACTTCACCTCGATGACAGTTCTAGCTAAAAAAAAAAAAAGCACCCACGTCAACCGTATCAGTACAATGTGTTTAATTGCTCAAATGCGGTTGGTGTTAAACTATATTTCGTAATCACTGCAATTCGACCTCAGCCTAACACTTCCCCACAGTTCTCTCACCCGTCCTCTGTATTCAGAGACCCTAAAACAGAAAATTACGGGTCAAGCTAAAAAGTAACAGAAGGGCAGTGTGTCGGCCTGAAGGACGCCAAGTGCAGCACTGTACCTGGCGCAAGCAGCCTTATATATTGCAACATACAATGCACAGATGTATTAAATGTGTTAAATGAATCCGAGCAGCAGGGGGCCTGTCAGACCCAAAACCTCGGGTGACACACATTTTAACATTGGAGCTCCCCCAAACATGAGCCAGAGGCTTGTCAGACCCCAAACCTTGGGTGACACACATTTCAACATTGGTGCCCCCCTAAACCTCTGTGGCCTCTGAAGAAGTCACTTAATAAAAGCAGTACATTATTATATAATCATACACTCGTTTCGAATTTGCGTACTCTCTCTGCATGCAGCAGGATTTGGCGCATATTAATATTTGAATAATGTTTATGCCTAAATAAAATACCTCGCTGCGTGGGAAAAGTAGAAATTAATGACCGTTTGACGTTCTTAGCAGACCTGGCTGTGTCTCAATACGGTTTTCTAAAGCATGATTTGTCTTGCACTCGGGTACAGAGGCGCTTCCTAAAGGCATCGACCCACACACATACACACACGCAGTAGAGAGTGCAGGAGAGACAGCTTCAGACGACAGAGCAACAGGAAACTTTTCAAGGACCAGGAAACTTTTCAAGGACCGTGGGAGGGAGCATTTATTAAGGAGAAAGGGAGAGGGCATGGGGTTAAACTGCAGGGGAGAGTTCTCTAAGAAAAACCAGCGGGACCCTACAGGGAGCAGTGGGCAGTTCACCAGAAAACACCACAAGAATAGTGGATGAAGCCTAGAGGGAGGAGAAGAAAGGAGGGCTCAGGGAAAAATCACCAGGAAACACAACAGGCAATATGGGGGATTTGAGAGCGAGGAGCAGGCACGAGTCAACAGGGGAGATCACTAAGAAAAGAGACAGAAACAAGGAGAATAACGGAAGGGAGTGACGGGCAAGAGTGCAGAAGACTGTTCTACCATAGCTGCCACATGAGCGCTGGGGGAATCTGAAGAGAAATTACACCGCGGTTTGTAGAATAACCAGCCTTTGCACATATTGGCACAGTTCAGCAATCACAGCAAGCCTGTCTAATTGCAAGCAGTGCAGGGCCAACCTGCAACAGTTTAGAACTAAATAACTAAGCTGTCTTTAATCAGCGGCTGAGGTCAATTTAAGCTAGAGGAAAAAAGGCAGGTTCTCAATGAAAACTGGAGTCTGCTGTCAAACTGCCGGTATGTTATGGAAAAGAATATAATACAATTATACAAAGTACGTAGCTTTCTTTCCCCCGTAGACAACTGTTGAAAATGCCAATAAACTGAAGCACTGTTAGGAAAGGGAAATCGGGACGCGAAATGTGCTGCCTCGGATAAGAAATACAGGAGCTGAGAAAGTCAGACGACATAAACAGTCACAGCTTGCAATACTCGCGGGGGAGGGGTTGGGGGGGATTTGGTGGGGAAGCGCTGGAATGAGAGGCCGGGGGCATTAAAAAGAAAAGTTTAAAAAAAAAAGAAAACTTACCTGACTGCCGACTTGGGTCCGACCGCGCCGCATCTGCTGTCCCCTCCTGGGACAGGGTCCGCGTTGGCGCCTTCCGTTTAGTGGCTGGTGACAACAGCAACCCCTCTTCGCCAATCCAGAAGCGGCGCCTTCTCCTGAGCAGAGGGGAGAGCAGTGAGGGCGTGTACCCTTCAGACTCTCTCTTGCCTGTTTTCGCTGATGGGCACAGCTGACTCGAGTTGCACGAACGGGAGGGGGGCGGGAGAGAACACGGACGACGGGAGGGGGGCGGGAGAGAACACGGACGACGGGAGGGGACACGGACGACGGGAGGGGGGCGGGAGAGGACACGGACGGCGGGAGGGGGGCGGGAGAGGACACGGACGGCGGGAGAGGACACGGACGACGGGAGGGGGGCGGGAGAGGACACGGACGGCGGGAAAGGGGAGGGAACAGGAAAAAACGTAACTCCGCCCTGGGAAAAAATCTCGGGAACGCCCCCGAATCTGGTCCGGCCTTGACGGACAGATCCGGCACTCAATGGCTAGCCTCCATTTATGGAGCTAGCCAATGAGAGCCGGGGGACGTTCCCGAAGTGCTTATTGTCGACATAGGATTTCACCTGCGCTGAAAGGCTGCGCAGCAGCCTTCGGCAGGCGAAACCCAAAAAACGAATCATCTGTGCATTTTCTTCTTTTTGCTGTTTTGTTTTAACTTAATTACTAGTTCACATGAAACTGCAACTGAATTTTCAACGCACCATCATTTCCTCTTCAAAAGTGCTGTGCAAAAGTGAAACACTTCAAGCAATTCACATTTTTTACATTTTTGGCCCAGATATGATAGTATATATTACATTGACATTTCAGTACTGGAGAATCAATTATTGTCAAGATACGGGAGAGGCTTTGTGGTTGACCACATTTCACACACATTAATATCGCATTCTTTTCTTATTAGCAGGTTACAGCAATGAATACTGAATTCATTATTGTGGCTTAAATGCCAGCTGCTTTATGTAAGGTGTATCTTCCAACTACTACCAAGTACTTGAGTGTGAGCCAAAATTAAATGGTTTTTCACCATAATGAACATTTTAAAATTCAAACGTCTTGTGTGAGGTAAAGTGATTACTCTGATTCGGAATCCAGGTTTAGGGTCTCTGTTCGATACAATTTGAGTATAAGGCCAGTACTGCATTTTAAAAATGCAACCATTATGCCCACTAGGCTACGAGTGGTCCACTGAATAATAGAAAATGTATGTGTCTTCCTATTCAACGGTGAATTGGTTCTAGAATGATAACATGCTTGGGCTGTCTAGTATGCCCTCTCTGATATGCCCTCATTTGGGATTGCATATTCATATTTCTTCACTGAGCTGGCATGGCTTGTTTTTGTGTGCCCTTTTTTTAATATATATATTTTTTTAATTGGGTTGTTCAGTTGTACATAATGTCTTCCTGGTTATATATAAGGTAACAAAAATGCTTATATCACTTTTTTATTATAACTTTTCAACATCCTGCATAGCAGCCGCAATGCTCTAGAACATAACTTAAAAGCATTTGCAAAGCCAATAGCTCTGGCTAAAGACTTATAAGGTCCCAAAGGCGAGACCTATTGGCTATGCCAATGCTTGTTCAACCAGGAATTGTTTGCTTCTAAGAGTAAAGACTAGTTTCTTGTTTTTAGAGAAGTAGTCATTTTATTCATGTCCATGTTCGAATGGAAAAACGTATTTTAGCTCATAATTACAAGAGTGCTCCAATGTTGAATTGACTAGTTTCTCTTGTATATACGCGGGGGCACATTTTCGTAAACTCTGTTGTTTTTCACTGCTAGTCATTAATTTAATATTGTGTTAAAGTTTAATATGTTGTCTGTAAAAAATATTTGAAACTGGAGGCAGTTTTTATAGATGTGGAAGAGGAACATACCATTTGTTTGGAAAAAAGGTAAAGATGTGCTCCTGTTCTGTTTCTTGTCAATACTACTAGTGGCTCAGATAAAGGTAAGGGATTGATTGTGGCTTTGGAAAGGGATTTTAGGGTGTTTAATGCCGTGTGACAGTATAGAGAAGTACCATGATCACGCATTTGTGTATGTAGGTGACATGTTTCTCTTGTATCAGACCAGTTTAGCCTCCACCATCTTACATTTTTTGCATTTGTTGCCCTTAAATCTCCCAAAAATAAGTTGTGGAAAGGAAAAAACACAAATATTGCTGCTATATTTTATCTTATTCTGAACTAATGTTGCATGGGGGAAACAACCTTTACAATGCAACTTTTACAACGCACTACCATTACAACAAAACTTTTACAACGCAACATCCATTACATAGCATGCCATTACAACGCAACCATTACAACGCATGACACTACAACGCATACCATTACAACGCATGTCATTACATCGCAGTCATTACAATGCATACCATTACAACGCATACCATTACCATCCAACACTTACCCTACTGTTGCACCCCCTGGAGTCAGAATAGTAATTTTTACCCCTACACTATCCAACACTTACCCTACTGTTGCACGCCCTGGAGTTAGAATAGTCATTTTTACCCCTACACTATCCAATACTTGCCATACATGCAATGTAATGTTATGCGTTGTAATGGTATGCGTTGTAAAGGTAGTATGCGTTGTAATGGAATGCGTTGTAAAGGTAGTTTTTAAAAATTCGTTGTAATGGCATGCGTTGTAATGGAACGCGTTGTAATGGATGTTGCGTTGTTAAAAATGCGTTGTAAAGGTGTGCGGTGTAAAAGTATGCGTTGTAACATCATACAACCGTTTCATGGAAGACACGCCACTAAGTTATTCCAAGGCAAGCTTTTCAAATGGAGAAATTAGTATATTCCGGAAACAAATGCATGTGGATACAATGTTTTACTGCACTTAAATTAACAATTACTAGCCAATCGTGAAGCATTCTGGCTCTGAGATTTTTATCTTCTGTTGTCTCTCCAAATTTGACAACATGTTGCTCAGGGAACCAGTTACGGTTTTGCCTTTACCCCACATTGTTCAGAAGGTTGCTCTCTGTACCCGAAAGAACCAAACAAGTGGCTATGTGGGCTCCATTCAGAGTACATATAGGTTTGAGGGTTTCAGGTATGAAGAGTTTCATCACTGGTTTGCCAGAAGAAAAACCTTGGTTGGAAAAATATGTTTCAGGACTTTTAAACTGGTTTGCTCGCATAAGCAAAATAATGTATTTATTTATTTATTTTAAGGTTTTATAGAGCGCGAACTTGACCCGTGAGGGTATCAGAGCGCTTTACATATTCAAAGGGTAGTATAGAGCGCAGTAAATCACAGGAACCTGTACATCATAGAGCTTACAGAATAGCGGGGTCATAAGGTGGGCAGGAGATTACAACAAAATACTGCACATTTGGGATAAGAGAAACTATACATCGGGGTATTTACAGGGACACGAGTCATACAATAGGCAGGAAATCATAAGAGTACTGTACAGGGTCGCAGGATGAGGCAATAGTCTCTTAAATAGCTGAGGAGCAGGTTTAGCCAAGGAATTTACCCATGAGGAAGGATTTAGCCTCTTTTTTGAAGCGTGCAAAGGAGGCCATTGTTCTGATGTCTGGAGGGAGGGAGTTCCAGATTCTTGGTGCAGAACCGGCGAAGGCTCGATTGTAGGTTTTTGTTTTCCTAAAGCGTGCAGGCCGGAGGAGGAGGGTGGTAGCCGACCATGAGTTTCTGCTTCCTCCAGATATCACAAGCTTCTGTGCAAGATACGCAGGGAAGTTAGAGTGTAAGGCCTTGTGCGTGATGCATGCCAGTTTGAGGTGGATCCTAGCCTCGACGGGAAGCCAGTTCAAAGCTTTCAAGTGAGGAGTGATGTGATCGAATTTTCTCGAGCCTGTAAGTAGTCTGGCGGCTGCATTGAGGCAGGCTTTTAAGGGAGCTAGCGAGATCCTAGGTAAGCCGGAGAGGGTGGAGCAACCATATTCCAGTCGAGAAATAACTAATGATTGGACTGCAAGTTTTAGGTCAGGAGCGTCCAGAAAGGGTTTCAATTTCCATAGGTAGCTCAAGTGTAATCTGGCAGATTTTGCCATTGCGTTGACATGGTCTCGCATGTTCAAGTTGTGGTCTAAGGTAATTCCCAGAGATTTGGCCGAATCCACAATGGTTGGAGAACAGTTTAGGGCAGTGATGGCTTTAATCCATGTCTGGATCTCAGGGTTGTACTTGGGCGGGGAGATTAAAAGGAACTCGGTTTTCTTAGCATCGAGTTTAAGTTGGTTTGAGGATAGCCATCTGACGGTCAGCTTCAGGGCCTCGTTCAAGGTGAGGGTCTCCGCAAGGGAAGAGATTTTTATGTAGATCTGAGTGTCATCAGCGTACATATGGAAGGAGATATTTGCAGTGCGAAGGACTTCGGCAAGGGGTTCAAGATAGAGATTGAAGAGTGTGGGGGACAACGTTGATCCTTGCGGGACTCCCACCGTGACCATGGAGGGGGCGGATAGTTCGCCGTTGATTAAGAATCTCTGGGATCAATTTTGAAGATAGGGGCTAAACCAGTCGAGGACTGTACCATCTAATCCCATTCCCAGTTTAAGGCGTTCGAGTAGCATCTCGTGGTTGACCGTGTCGAAGGCGGAGGATAGATCGAGGAGGATCAGGAGACAGGTTTTATCTTGGTCAAGGGCTAGAAGAGCATCATCAATAATGTGGAGCATGGTGGTTTCAGTACTGTGACCCGGTTTGAATCCGGATTGGCAGTCGTCGAGTAGATGTAAGTTGTTGATGTGGTGGCTTAGTTGCGTTTGGACACACTTTTCCAGCACTTTGGCCAAGAGAGGAATGTTGGAGATTGGTCTAAAGTTGTCTGCGGAAGCTGGGTCCAAAGACGGCTTTTTCAGAATGGGGAGGACTTGGCCAGCTTTCAGTGAGGCCGGTATTGATCCCTGTCGGAGAGAGGCGTTGATTATCGCAGTCCAGCTTGGAATAATAGATTTGGCAACGGTCGCGAGACAGTTCGAGGGGAGCGGGTCGTTGAAATGGTTGTTAGGGTTCAGGGTTGAGAGGATTTTAGCGACAGCGTCTTCATCATAGGGCGTGAATTCGGACTAGTGTGCTAGATTCTTCGGTGTGGAACATGGCGGCAAGGGGAGAGACATTGGAAGGTCCAAGTTCGGAGGGAGGAGTGAGGCGGTCTTAAGTTCGATATCTAGGGCTTTGATTTTGTTTGCGAAAAACGAGGAGAACTCCTCGGAGGAGATGAGACTTGGGGGTTTCTTTCGTTGTTTTGGACAGTTTGTTCGGTTGCAGTTTGACCATCTCAAAGAGTTTGCGAGGTCTGTTCTGGGCATTTCCTAATTCCGATCTGAAAAACTCCTTTTTAGAGGGGATGATATTCTTGTTGTAAGTATTTCTGGCCTGGCGAAGAAGTTTCAGGTGATCAGCCGAGGGGTGCTGTCTCCAGATTCTTTCGGTTTGTCGGAGGGATCTCCTCTCATCGTTGAGGGAACCAGTGTACCATGGGTTTCTAGCTTTTAAGGGGGGCTAGGTCATCCAAGATGTTCGACATTGTAGCAGAGTAATGATCATTTAGGTCACTGACCGAGGTGATGTGGTGTGAGGGCGAGGGACGGGGGGAAGAGGTCGGTTTTGCAGCAAATCTCAAGTTCATTGAGGTCGAGGTTTTTAGTGTCTCTGGCCCAGCGTTTAGGGATCACCAGTTGTGGTGTCCATGACCTCCGTGTGCCAGGTAGCAGGAAGGTGATAGCATGGTGGTCTGACCAGTCGCAAGGGTCGATCGATATGAGTTTGACGGTTGTCTCCTTGGAAATGATCCAGTCTAGAGTGGCCCCTTTCGAGTGGGTTGGGAGGGGGCAAGCTTGGGTCAGGGCAAGATCAGTCATGAGGTCTTTGATGGTGTTGATGTAGGAGAGTAGGGTCTGCAATCCTATGGTCACCCCAGATTTTTGCTTTTTGCTTCACTGGTTTACGACTTTCCCTGGCTGTGGGCCTGTTAATCAGACCCACAGCTTAGCTGTTCTCTCTCTAAATTGACATCCATGTACTTTAGATGCATTTACCAATTGGTATTGGGACACCTTATCAGCCCCTGTACAGTGTACCTTAGGTACCCAGGGCATAGGTGAACCCAAGGCCTACCAGGTGCTGAAGCATGTATTATGCCACCCCTGGCTGGCCCTCTAAACAGACACAACTGGCTGATAAGACAGCTGGGGCAAGGTGGTGTAATCACCCTTTGATGTAGATATAGTTACCTATATCTAACCCCACAATGGACACATATACTCCTATCAGTCACTCCTACGGCAGGCCTTATCAATCCTGAAGGCAGAGTGCTTGGAATTATGTGAGATGGTGCTCTAGCATGAGCTGAGCCTGTCTGCAGCTTGCGGAACCAAGTCCTTATAGCTGTTCCATGATAACGCTATACCATATACTCTTAAGTGCGTTATAATCCTCGCGGTTGAATGCTAACTTTGGTAGAACATTATCAAAATATGTTGAGTAAGGTGTCATACGAATTGGAATACTACCCCCTCGCCAGTTCTGGCGACGGGGGTAGCATTCCACCCTTTTAGAGGGACACGACATGTGTGTAACTGTGAACCCCGGTTAAAGTTAAACGAAGCCTCAGCATCACAAAATGGATGCTGCCACCACAGACACAAGTCTGACCTCCTGCTGCTGGGAGTCCTTCCAGCGAGGGAGGCCTGGACAAAGGGTTTCCTGCCTTGGGAGGTGCTAGCACCACCCCAGACAGGATTTTGTGTATTAGGTAGGACAGGCCTGAAATGAATGAGACATGCCTGGGGCACACAAGGTGCCCTGTGCATACACCGGTCCAAACCAGTTGCTGGGGCACTCCAGCCCCAGTTCTGGCGCGAAACCGGACAAAGGATAGGGGGTGTAACCACCCCCCTTCCTGGTCCCACCCCTGGGAGGGACCTAGTCACTAGTACAGCCCCCTTTAGGAGAATATAGGTAGGAGCTGGTCCCATTCCAAATTAGATTTATCCTGACAACTTTACAAGAAACAACAGATTTGTGTGCATTCACTGGAATGTCAAAACTATCCTGAAACAAAGAGTGAGACCTCGGGAAGGCATAGCTGATTTCATCAAACGCAGAATGGAACCATTCCTTTTGAGTATCATATCACTATACCATTCAGTAACCAGCACACTTTTAATACTACTTATCCAATTCTTGAAACTCGGTCACCCATTTTATAGAATGTTTGTAGAGGTGTACAGATCAAATCGCATTCCACTTGGAACACCCTTGCCTAGAAAGGTTGCACCATGGTCCAGTACATTGAATTACTTTACTCAAAGTGGACAAGCCCTACTCTCTACAATATTTCTTTATATGAACAATTTCATTTTTCGTTATGTCCAATGTCAGAGAATTTCTAATTCATACATTTCTTTGTAAGTAACTCCTTGGAAATCCTCTGCTCACAGACAAGTATAGTACATTATCTCACAAACACTATGCGAATAGCAAAGACAGAAAGCCAGTCTGGTATATCGGATACATGTTTATAAGATTGCTGAATATAGTCCATGCAAGGGTTCTTCTTGTCTCATGAATGGACGCTTCTAGACAGGGCTTGTCAGGCCACTGCACCACCCTGGCATTTTCCCAGGAGTCTGCAGGAGCCGCTTTTAGAGAAGGATAGGGTGCCATGACCCAACCAGACTCCCATGGTCCCATTCTAGTAGCAGCTCCTGCCGTGTGGGGATGGTGGGAACATTTTATTGAGACCGAGTTTGGTTTCCAGTACCAACCTTCTCCATTCCGGATACCACCTACCTACTTCCTGGGTATTGCCATGAGGCAGTGAGTAATATGAGTATGTATTTTAGAGAATGGGGCAGAGCCCCAGTGCTTTGAGGGTCTATCGCTCACTGCCGAGTTTGTGCTATATAAATCTGTATTTTTTTTTTATTTTTTTTTAGCAGTTGAAGAGTACATTGCTCTGCATGAAGTTCAGGGAGAGTTGGGAGGGTCTGGAGGCAAGAACCCTGGGCAACAGCAAGGATCAGACCAGGCTCATTGCAGGTGCATTGGTGGCATGAGACTCCAGACATCTTTCTACACATCCTCAAAAAGAGTCACTTGTGCCATCATCTTTCGACAGAACCAGAAGTTATGAGTTGCCCTGTTCCAGGGTTCCTTTAGAATGTTTGTTAGATTTGAATATGAGGCAGTGAGTTGTATGCTGATCTGTGTGATGTGTGTGTAGAGGTTGTTAGTTTCCTCCTTGAAGGCGGAATAAAGACCTTGTATGGAAACTGCTCTGCCATCTGAGAAGGTTACTATGCTCAGGCACGTAGGAAAAACCTTCAGCAAGCAGCCCCAAAGATGGAAAGGTGCAGGAAAGGCCCCCTGAGAAGCACATTGTGACATTGGGATCTTCTCACCCAGGATGAATGGCACTGTTGGGTCAGTCTTTTCTGGAGCAGTGCCACAGAGCTCTCAAGTTCATCGGGTCCATGTGCGAGAAGCATATCCAGTCCTTGTTTTTCTCTGCATTCTGGTACTAGTAATCCTGATTTCAGAATGGGCGCCACAAGTTCCAGAATGCAAAGCAAGGGAGACAGAACAAGACTGAATGAGCTTCTCATGCATGGATCCTGCGAACCCGAGAACTCAGTTGCCGAAGAACTTCTATGCTCTTGTACCCACTCTAGGAGTTGGCCATCATGAATTCCTCTGTCTCTATTTGTGTGTTACACACTTTGCCGTAGAGTTTCTCCATTCACGAGCCTGATTAGTATTATAGACCTCTACAGAGCATCACACCTGCAAACATAGTCCCTCTTCACAAATTGGCTTTCATGGCGTGACATTCCTCACCAACTCAATGGTCTAAGGTGACAATTTTCCTCCGGCTCAATATGGATGCTTTTTCCGGTCCAGGACGTTGGTGTACTAGGCTAATGCATTTTGGGTGTTGTAGTTTTGTTTGTGCTTCCATTGAACTAATTAGACTAAAACATCTGAAACTAATAATTTGTGTGTGTAAAGTTCTCGACTGGAAATCACCTGGAGTGAGATGTTCACACTACAATAGTCCCGTACATAATTATGATGAACTCTTAACACCTTGCAGAGTGTGGTAAAGGAATATACACAGTCCAGCTGTATAGTTAAATAATCCTTTATTGTAGCTCTCTTCTAGGATAGATGCGTAGGAGAAGATAGGAAGTACAGATGTAGCCCCACCAGGAGCAAGCTCCAAGCAGCTCAGCCTGAGTTGACCAACTGACACTGTGAGCCAGAGAATCACCCAGGCATTCTATGATGTCATGAACATTCTATTCAGTGAAGAACAGTAGAGAAGTAATTTACTACACAGAGCAGTCTCATCCTTGAATAGACTCAATGACCCCTTTAAACGTTAAGAAACCTTATATATTACGAGGCAATCTGACCGCATGAGATTCAATGATCTCATGAACATTAATGAGTCTCACATCTTGGAACAAAGCCTCACTCCAGCCATGATGGCCAAATGACTTTCATGGAGTTCACATCTTAAAGCACAGCCTCATTATTAACACTGATCACCCCACTGAAAAGATAGTATTTTACACTTTAAAGCAGAGTCCCACCTGTTACCAGTCTCAATGCCCCCGTGGATTTAAATGGCGTTTCACATGTGAGTGCAGTCTCACTCTAGCTTGAATGTCCCTGTTAACGTTAATGGACTGGTGGCTCAGCGGACTAATGCATCCACTGCATTGGCCTGTGTTCAACCTCATGTTCACAGGTTCAAATCCTGGTGGGTCTACTCTGCCTCTCATCCTTTCCGAGGTTGATGAAACAATAAACATCTGTTGTGAGCGCCAAGATGCCCTGTTAGGGGTGAACGTGCGCTACAAATATGCATACTAAGTTATGTTAATGGAGGCTCACATCACTGAGCTTAATCTCATTCCTGCCTGAATGGACCATAATTCTGAACTGAGTCACACACTGTATAGCACAGTTTCCCCTCCAGCCTCAATGGCCCCATATACATTAAAGGAGCCGAACATTGTCACATTGACCCTTGGGGGCCTCGATTATGAAAGGTGCACACTCCTTGCGACAGGCCTGATGCGTCATATTTAATGTATGACGCATCATGTCGCAAGGAGTTACAGATACATCAGTATTTCTGACGTGTCTGTAAGCGCAAACGTGACGCATTGCTGGAGTGTGTCACAAAAGTGACTCAACTCCAGCAGTGCGTCCTTTCACATGGGGCAAGCCCCATGTGAAAGGGCCTGCGTCACTCTTACGCCTGCTGTGAGGCAGGCGCAAGATTTTGACGCACCGGCGTCCTAGTAGTGACGCAGTGAAATCTCATAGATTTCATTGCGTCACTTCTACGGGGCTTTTTGCGGGGGAACGCCCTCCTGCAAACATTATACCTGATGCAGGTATAATGTAGAGCAGGGGTTTACAAAGTGATGCATCTGCTTAGATGCGTCACTTTGTAAATAGTGCGCAACAGGAGGAATGTTTTACCCCACCGATGCGTCACAAAAAGTGACGCATCGGAAGCGCAAAACTGACGCAAGGCCTCATAAATGAGGCCCTTTGAATTTAGTGGCAACTCAAACTTTAGAGCAGCCTCATCCTTGGCTATCCTAGCAGGCTGATATATTGTATTCTTTGTAGAATGTCATCACCTTGGCCGTTTCAGTGAGTTTATTTCTCTGTGATTTTCCTATCAGATTCACGAACAGCCTTTACTGATAGATTGTAATACGGTTCGGAGGCATGGGAGCTGTCACACGTCTCGTGCCTTCGTTAATTATTCCACAAGTGGACATACAAAATGTTGGCAGTGTGAGCCAACAATACTGCTACATGACACTCTGTTTGATCATCTATAATGCATTTCTAAAAATAAAGGTCATGTTAATTAATTTGCAGTGTAAATATTTATAAAGCGCAAACCGACATTTTTAAACAATCCACTTTCACGTGCTCACGAGGAAGAGTAGTAGTGTAGTGATTGATGGCTACAGAGAGCACTTTTTGGGAAGAAACAGTTGTGATACATTACTGAACGGTTTATTTAAAATTGTCTAAGCGCAAATGTCACATACCAGCCTACCACAATTTCAAACCCACTCCAACGCATTAGAATGAAAGGCTGAGGAAGGCCTTTGCTTTTTACAATATGTCTAGCAACAGATTGTTGAGTCTAGGAGGTAGGAAGAAGAATCGTGGTTAAAGATAGTCTGGACTTACAGTTGTGGAAATAGGAGGTTGAGCCTGTGTAGCTATTGTGAGGCTCTTTTTTTGGTTACTACCCGGGGCTTGAAAAATTCACAGAATTTCCTTAAGTGTAATTACGTGAAATTTGGGAACAATCATTCAAAAATATGCAAAATGAAAATCTGGCATTTAGCACTATATTGTAGTGTAAATGCATCCTTGCAACCATTTTGGACATGGGAACGCATTTTGGGGCATATTACCAAGGGTGGCGATATTGAATTATTGCCGCTTTAGTGGCCGTTTTCGGCCGCTAAGCGACGATAATTCCATCGCCCGATTACCAAGCTGTCGCTAACACCAGTTAGCGACAACTTGTAGGCGATAGCGAGCGGTTTGGGGCCCGCTTTGCATGTCAGCGATATTTATCGCTAATGACATGCAAAGTGGGCGTACCCAACCAGTTAGCGACTGAAAGCAGTCGCTAACCTCGCTATCGCCTATTACCAAGAAAGGCGAAGCGATGGAAATATTTGCGCTAAGCGCGAATATCGCCAAACGCAAACGCCTGCAAATACCAGTTCTTAGCCATGTTATCCAATGGGAGGTGGCTAACATGGCTAACAGCATTTGCACGCTAATGCGTGAACACCGCTGGTTTTCCAGTGATATTCACGCTAACGCCTGCAATATTATCGCTTTTGAGATAAACGTTGGTAATAGGATGTTATCTCAGCGATAATATTGGGCGAAGGGCGGCGTTAAAAAAACTAACGCTAAGCTCAGTTAGCGATAAATATCGCTAACTGTTGGTAATATGCCCCTTGGTTCTTAAAAAATAATTGTGCAGAAAAACACGTGTTGCAAACAACATACGCTCACGTTCCGGTCGTTCACAATGTTCCGGTGCTCTTGCTATAAGATTTTTTTCTCGTTTAGTCATCAATCATGCATCTAGGTGTAATGGCACAATTTTGAGAATTTTGCATAACAAGCGTAACAAGAAATTCTGGATATTACGCAAGATTATGCCAGTGTAACAAAAAGTCCACCTAAAAATTCCGCCTAGATAAAAAATGCAATTCGCCTCTCACCGCCGGACAAAATGAGCCATGCTTGCAGTGTTGGAGGGCAGTGCCAGGAGTGCCAGTAGGCAGAGTCCTTCCAAGAAATACTTTGGGCCATGTCACTTGTTTTTTGCAACTTACCCACTTCTGTTAAGTAGTTAACCTCTTCTGGGAGCATAAGGCTACTTGGTGCAAACATGAAACTTCAGAAATACTTCCCAATATCTGAGAATCCTCACTCAGTTCTTGATAGAGTTACATCTCCTTTCTTCACCTAGAGGTAACAGAAAATTATTGTTTTTTTATATTATTATTTGGCAATTGTATAGTCAACAATCCACCATTAATAGCAAATGGCAGCACTTTTCTGTATTCCTTGGATGACTTTCCAGGCAGTGGCAAAGATTCAACACAGACCAGAGTCTGTTTCGGATTGTGGATGTACCAGGAACTGTAAACAAGGCTGTATCATTCCAAACTAGCCTTTTAAGCAAAGCTTACTGGACCACAAGATTAGTAGAGCTTAAGTTGACAGCAGACTTGAGTTATGTGGTAACATTACTCTGTACAAAGTCCTCCAGTATTGTGGATTTTCTTCTGTTCTAAATGAGTGGTTCAGAGTGGAAACTGTTCCTAAGGAGGGGGATAGCCATTAGAAATGTGATGAAAATCCACAAAGTCCTTACTTTTTGGGTGTTTGCAATCATTCCCAAAGGCCTTGCACGTCCAGCTTCTACATATACCTTGAGCACAACTTAATGGTGGTGTAGGTATTCAAATAAGCTGTTATATTGCTCCAAACACCTCCATATTTACATTGCCTTTGGGATGGTCCAGGAGGCGAGAGTATCTTGCAAAATGAGTAGGCGGAACCTGAAGGAAGGAGAAAAAGCAGCATTATAAACAAGCAATGACCAGCCTGTAGGTCTTCATCAATGCAAGCCTATTGGCTTTGTCAATGCTTTTTTGTTGATGCTTTTCAAAATCGGAAAAAAAAGTGTATTCCCAATGCTGAACAACATTAGCAAAAAAAATGTGCAATGAGGTTCTAAGGTGGGGCCCCCATCGCAATGCATGTGTGTGCGTGCTTCATGCTGTGTCATAATGCAGCAGCCATTTTGTTTCTTTGTTTCATCTACCCTTCCAAGATGCCAGATGCCCACATTAGAGTTGTAAATTAAAAAACTATAAAAAAGAGAAAGGTGTGCCAAAATTACTTTAAAAAACAACAGCAACCTATCAGGAAATTATAACTGCCTGGCCTTCCACAAATCCTTTGTTTTTTAGACAAAGTGAGTCTGGAAGGGGTAAGAGCAATGGTAGAGGACTTAGGGAGATGGAGTATGCCTCGACCAGAGTTAGGAGTAGGGGGAGCAACAGCGGAGCTGGGTGCTAGAGTTGAAAGTAAGAGAGACAAAACCAAGCAGGAGAGGCTGGGAAGCAATGTACAATCTGAGAAGGGAAGGAGAAAGCAACATGGAAAGTGCAGAGCAGGAACTAAAGTGTGGCAGCAGCACACAAGGAGAGAGCAAGTAAACAAAAGCAATTGCGCGGAGTGCTGAAATAAAATGTTAAATAATGAGTTCCCTCATCATGAGCAGTGGAAGGATCCAAGTCATCCAATGAAAAGGATGCTAAAGAAGGTCTTCCCCATGAGTAGGAAGTAACACCAGAGCAAGGAAAGACACTGCATAAAAAGCAATTAAATGAGACTGACAAGAAATCCAACAAATTGTAAGCAATAGTCTGACCCAAAGCCCACTAATGCTAAGCATTGCTATTCACCAGAATTGGCCTTCAACCACAGACAGCTGAAAGCTGAGGAAATAGGGGTGAGCAAACAGCCAAACAAACCTCTGATGTTTTTGGGTCAAAGGGTGTGTGATGTCACTTTCACTACCCCAGGCTTTTTGGTGAAGTACATGGACTTCCGGATACTTTACTATTTTTATTAGATTCAAAGATTATTCTTTTTGCTTAAAATGAATCTTTACTTGGATTTTACATAGCGTATTCAGAAAGAAACTGATCCCGATATTCACAACGGTAGCTGGTGTTGTGCTCTGTGCAGCCACAAAGGAGCGAATTAAAATCCTGCCATGTTTACAGAATGCCATGATGGCAGATCAAAAAAAGACACAATGGGGCATATTTACAATAAGTGGCGCATCCCTGCATATCAGCAGGGATGCGCCACTTATTGCGTGCCATGCCTCCGCCACCATGGATGCGCCGCATTGTAAATGCGGCGCACCATGGGGCAAAAGTGGCACAGATGCGTCACGCATCTGTGCCTTAAAAGTGGCGCATTGCTGGAGTTGCGACGCAGCTCCAGCAATGCTCTGGGGGGCCCTATCTTGTTAATGCTGCGTCAATCCTTATGCCTGCCTCAAGCAGGCGCAGGGTTTTGACGCAGCATGGTCCTCAAAATGACTGAGTGTAATCTTGTGGATTTCACTCAGCCACTTTTAGGAGGCGTTCCTGCGCTGGAACGCCCCCCCCCCCGCGCAGGAACGCCTCCTTCTGGCGCAGGGCTTTACAACGTGAAGCATCTCCCAGATGCATCACGTTGTAAATACCCCGCACCATGGCGCATCTTTTGCGCCGCCGCTGCGACACAAAAGTGACGCAATGGCAGCATAAAAGTGGTGCAAGGGGCTTGTAAATCTGCCCCCAAGTATATAACAATGTTAACTTTTACAATTAGATAACTGGAGGGTCACTCAGCATGGCGTTGCCCAATGAGAGCATGTGTGGGATGGCATATATTTTGGTCCCAGAGTGTGGGAGGTACCATGATTAGAGTCAATAAATATTCAATCATGTATTTTGTTAAAGCCTTGCAGATCCATTCTCCCCTTTCACAGCCCATCTAAGTTGTCACTTAAGCATGCTGTTGTTGATCGTTATTGCACTTGCTATTGCTATGTTACACCATTATTGGTAATTTGCTAGACAGTACAACTTTCTGATCCCCCACAGTAAGGTTATGCTATTCAAATTCAAATACAAAACCAAATACTTTCCTTATAATGCGCTCACACAAATCACCTGTGAAATTAAATGCGCTGACATCATTTCCAATTTTTCATAATGTACCTTAATATATGCCTGAAATAATTGAAAAAATAACATCGGCTTGCTTTCCTTGGCTCTACTGTATAATGTGGTTACGTATGTGTGCGCACGTGTAGGCGTTTGTGTGGGAGGTGACAATGGTGAGAAATTAG
Organism: Lissotriton helveticus; assembly: GCF_964261635.1. Taxonomy (NCBI): domain Eukaryota; kingdom Metazoa; phylum Chordata; class Amphibia; order Caudata; family Salamandridae; genus Lissotriton; species Lissotriton helveticus. The sequence continues at coordinate 896,434,530 of NC_136069.1, forward strand.
ACAAATGTAAATTTAAGAGCTGTTGTGCTTGCAATCTGTTTTTGATGTGGTTGCTCTAATTATTTTTAATTAGTTATGCTCCAGTCATTGCCTTCACATTTTTAGCATGATGAGAATTTAATTTACACAAACAAGATCTGCTCAAAACAACGTATGTAGCAGCAATTTATGTTAATGCACATCTTCAAGGGGCATTCAGTGCATAAATGTGTTCTTAAATTGTGCAGGCTTGGTAGTAGGCGTGGACTTATGAAGAGACCCCGCTGATCTGACCTGAGGCAGTAGCCTATCAGTGGTGGCATGAACCAGAAGACAATGACATCCTCTGATGAGACATATCACTGGTAATCATATTTTGAGGTTCCCAGTCACTGCTACTCTGTGTCTAATCTGAGTTCACCTCTTTCGAAATTTGCAATGGTGGACATGCTTCCCTCCTGGTACAAATTGGAAGCAGATTCCTAGCTAGGCCCAAAGCTCTTCTCCTTAACACCATAGAGTTAGACGTTTTATTTTCACTTTTTTTGGTTTTAATCGGATGTATGACGTTACAACGCATACTTTTACAACGCCTACCTTTACAACGCATTTTTTACACCGCAACATCCATTACAATGCACACCATTACAACGCATACCATTACAACGAATTCTTTGAAACTACCTTTACAACGCATTCCACTACAACGCATACTACATTTACAACGCATACCATTACAACGCATTACATTGCATTGCATGTAAGGTAAGTGTTGGATAGTGTAGGGGTAAAAATTACTATTCTAACTCCAGGGGGTGCAACAGTAGGGTAAGTGTTGGATAGTGTAGGGTACTATGTGTTGTAGTGTTATGCGTTGTAATGGTATGCGTTGTAATGACTGCGTTGTAATGGTATGCGTTGTAGTGGTATGCGTTGTAGTGTCATGCGTTGTAATGACTGCGTTGTAAATGTATGCGTTGTAATGGATTTTGCGTTGTAAAAGTTTCGTTGTAATGGTAGTGCGTTGTAAAAGTTGCGTTGTAAACGTTGTATACCGTTTTAATCCAGTGTTTTGTACATGAACAAACGTCACATGATTGTGTATGTTTCATTGTTAGGTATGCCCATACACAACAATGATAACTGTTTATCTTAACTTTTCACTATAGAAGGAGTAGGAAATGCTGCTTATGTCTTCTTGAACTTCCTATCTATGCACTTGATTATTGAAGTATTTTCCGTTCCAATAGCAAGTTGGCTGGATTCCATTATAAAACACTTTAACCCTCATTTACTAACACTTTGTGCCATTGGAAAGTCTTGCAAAGTCACGCAAAGCAGCGCAAAGAAGCACATTGGTATTTTGAGCTGGAAAGGTGCTCTATTTTCAGCTCAAGGAGAAGTATGCACTGCTTTGCATACCTTTGTATCAAGGGGTCATTATGGGGAATTACAGAGCAAGCACCCATTGGTTTTGACCTAAAGCCTCATCTACTAAGACAGCCAGACCAGGCTTTGCATCAAAAAATAATGTGCCATGGAAGCAGGTACTAACAAGGATAAAATAAATGTTTTAATTTCTCAAAAAACCTGTTGTATGTGCTGAAGTGCACTTGATGGTGCGCAGGACCACCAGCTCCATTTACCATACTCACCTGGGCCCATAAACATTCACACTTTGATCTAGTAGTCTTGCTTTCTATTTTCAGCCTATCAGTACTTTGATTCCTTTTAGGACTTATACCTGCAAACCATGGCTTACCAATCCTTTGTCACCTATGCTATATGTCCGGATCCAAAGGGTGTTAGCATAATAAGTAGCATTTAACAATTTTACCTTTCCTGTAATAACCACAGACTCGGGAGAAGTTTTAAACACTTTATCTATGCAAGTTTTGATGAGTCTTTGTCCAAAATACAGTGACCATGAATTTCACAAGTAAGAATATGATTAATAGAACATAAAGCTTGCAAGAAATCACAGTATCACCTTTAGACATTGGTACCTGGGAAGGGTGAGAAAGGGAAATAGCACAAGGACATACTACACGGATTGTAGTTACCTAGAATGATGTGAGGACTAACCCTGGCCACGGGCTGAGGCAAAAATGGGGCTCCCGACTAATCAGGTGCCTACAGGACAGGACAGATGCAGATCAGGACAGGTGACCTCAGCTAAGTGCAACGCTAGCGTTACACCCCTCTCTCTAAGCCAAATTATATATCCCCAACTAGGTAATCGATAAATCTCCCTCAGCAACACCACAATACTTCTGAGAGAGTGCTCTGCCAGCACCTCTGCTCTCGATCTCCTATAGCATGCGATGGGTCAGTGACAGGTCAGCTACTAGGACAAGTTGGACAATTTCTCTATCTAAGCCTACCTTAGTTATACCATTCCCATGGCAATGTACCACCCCTAAATGTTGCAAATCTATGTGTTCCCCTTCAGTGATTGGTCAGAAACACGAGGAGAGGTCATCACACCATACTAAGATGAGGTCATTTTCATTCAATGTAATGGATCAATGTTCCCGCCCATAATTTACTTTCTCACGTTTTTATTCCAACCAGCAATATTATTTCATTTTAATATACAAAGTTTAATAAAGTAGCAATTCTTCTTCCTTTTTCAGGTTTATAGGTTGTGGTTCTCAGGCGCGTTGCCGGAAAGACAGTTCACTGGCATCAGTTCAATGCCATTGCTTGAGGTCGCTCAAAGTTCTTGGCACAGGCGCAGAACGAATTCAATATGGCTGATCATGTCACCCTTCCGGCCCAAATACGAGCTAGTAACAAAGTCAAAGAAAAACATATTAGAACCACTTATCTCTACTCTAGCCCAATTACTTTATTTATACTGTAGCATTAATAGTTAAGCAGAACGAACAAAGTTTAGTTCAAGCAGCAGCAGATGCTTAAATGTGTGAGACATGAAGCGGCCTTCTTGGCACTAGTGCGCAGAAGCAAGAAGTTCCCACCAAAACGACAGTTATGTCACACCACGTAGATGTGACAGACGCATGCGCAGAAGAGTGCCCGTGTTTTCGGCCGCCATTTTAGGACACTCGGGTTACTGTTAGTAAAAGCACATATGCAAGCTTCCCCAGCTTGCTAATAATGCCGTGTAATGCAAATATTAGTAAATAAAACATGTTGGTTAATTAATTATAGGTTATTTCGAGAGGGCTGAGTCCAAGCAAGTTTCTGTATGTGTGAAAACGTGCTCCATCACACTGCACACATCCTTTACGTCAGATCCTTCTATGCTTATCTAGATATTAGAATTTGTACAGTAAGGGCATGCTTCCAGTACAAAACCTATGCTGGACAGAGCACTCTCACCTCTCCAATACTGTATGTCACACAAGGCCCTTTCAGAGCACCTGTGCAGATGAAGACCTCAGAATCTTAAAACATACAAATCTGCACTGTGTTTTCCTCTTTGCACAGCACCTCAAATTAGATTGCTGTGCTGGGTTGTGTTCAAAATGACTACATCTGCCCCTTCAAATCACAGAAATACCAACAGACAATATATGTCTTCCCCTCATTGTCTACCTTAGTACTTGGACTTGTACTGCCAAGGCTTATATTGTGGGGGCAAAGAGGACCTATTCCTATCCACGCTGGACTAAGCCTAACAAGTTATATTTTAATATTGTTTTAAAAAATATATATAAGTACTTCAAAGCAGCATATATTTAATGAATTCACTGACAGGGGGGTGTAAAGAAGGCTTATTTTGTAAAATAAATAAATAAATGGAGGGACCCATAAAATCCACAGCAGTTGCTGCAGAGTGATTGGGTTGATGAACACCCTGGCTGCTTAGATTTGATCCCACCTCATGCCCCCTTCTTCCATCACTCTACACTCATTGTCTCTTTATCTCACTCTTTCAGTTTTTATTTCATCTTAGCTTTCCCCCGTTGGCCACTATTTTCCTTCTATTTCTCTTCTGCCTTCATTCTGACATGTCTGGCTTCTCTCTCTTGCTCTGAGCCAAAGGCTGATGATTAAAAATCAGACCTGGGTCTAGATTGCACAAAGTGCCTCCCTGGGGGTGCAATAGTTATGTGTGCCCACTTTGTGCAACCCAGGTCACTTTGGTGTTACAGAAGAGGCCACAGACGCTTTTACAGCCCCTTCTGTAATACTGATACCGCTGGTGCACAGGTGCGCCAGTGCTATTGTGAGAGGGCATTTGCTTATTTTAATGGGGGCATGACCAGCTGCGGCCCGTGGAGGGAGTTACTGTGGGGCAGGGAGGCGGGGAGGGGGAGGGGCAGGGTGGAGGGTGCTAAAAACCGGCATATGGATAATTACAGGTAAGTAAACAATTTAATTAATAAAATGAATTTCGTAGCGCGCAAGTGCGCGCTACGAAATTCGTTTTATTATTTAAATTGTTTACTTACCTGTAATTATCCATATGCCGGTTTTTAGCACCCTCCACCCTGCCCCTCCCCCTCCCTGCCTCCCTGCCCCACCGTAACTCCCTCCACGGGCCGCGGCTGGGCACGACCCCGTGCATATGAAGGACTCTCTTTGCTTCTGCGCTCATGCCGTATTATAGACCTGAGCGCAAAGGCAGAAAAGCCGTTAGGAGGTGCACTGACAGTACACCGCAAAAAGGTGGCGCACTCTCAGTGCAACCTCAGAGAGTAGCCCTCAGAAGGGGAACGGGCTCCCATGGACCCCCAGACACCCGCTTGCTGGCGGGTGCTATTACTCACTGCCCCATCTGCAAGGGGGATCTCTCTTCCCTCTTGAAAGTGCAGGTGGGTTTCCACCTGCACAGGGAAGCATGGAGGTACTTGTAAACTGCCGCTCCGAATTTCACTTGAATGCGCTACCCCCGGGGCAGCTTGAATTCATGGCTAACCTGGAGGCAGAGCATTCACCATGATAAGATGCACTTTCCCTGTTTGCACCGGGCGCACCTTTTGAAAGGTGCACCGTGATTAAACAGGGAAAGTGCGTGCTGTGAGTAATACGGCCTATGGTCACCAAATTTGAGCACTATGGCGCAACACCTGCAACCACCAGCACACATTAAGTCATGTGTCTAAAGCCTCATGAGTTGAAAGATATTTCACATCTACATAATGACCAGTTAATAGTTTTACAATATTTGTCTACTCAATCATCCAATTTATTGCCATACAACTGAAGCATGTTTTCTATTTACTGGTAAATCCTTAATTCCCATTTTTAGTCACATGTCCCATCTACTCAGTATTACGATGTCCAAAATCACGAAACGAACACTTCAGGTACATTTGACTTATGTTTATTAGTTACAGTGTACACCAGCTGTGAACAGCATCCTGCACCTCCAGCTCCTTGCATCTTCATTTTCAACATTTCTTTCCTACCCCACCTGAAGAGAACCTTGGGGGACACATTTTCCACATAACACTCCAGTTCTAGCATGGAATACTTAATATATCATCTGTGCTGGAACAAATGACACCAGTGGCGGCTAGTGGAATTTGAAAGTGGTGAGGCTTAAGCGTAATGAATGAATTTTTGCGAGTAAGCAAAGCAAGTGAACCTGATGGTTATGAAGTGGGTTTGGGGGGTTCTCCCTCTAAGTTTGTTTTACATATGTCTGGGTTCAAACTGGAATGGCATGGTGAGCAGAAAAACGTTGAATTTAGGCCCAGATCTCTGTACTGGGGTGAATGTATGACATTGTTCTGCATTCTGTCCATCAAATGTTGTTTTTGCATTTGTCACCCCGAGTGAAACAGGTATGCTCAGACGTGAGTCCCGTGCTCTCCATGCCACTGGAATCAAGTTATCCTGGCTGATGAGGGCACGAAACCGGTCCTAGGATGCTTGTTTCCAGTCCAGGGAGGACCTGGCTTGGCAGTTCGGGCTGGACTGTTCCCATGGGGCACAGGGTCAAGACTGATTTGCATATGGCTGGGTTCAAACTGGAATGGCATGATGAGCAAAAAAATGATGGATTGAGGCCCAGATCTCTGTACTGGGGTGAATGTATGACATTGTTCTGCATTCTGTTCATCACCTGTTGTTTTTGCATGGAACAAATAACACCAGTGGTGGCTAGTGGAATTTGAAAGTGGTGAGGCTTAAGCGTAATTAATGAATTTTTGCGAGCAAGCGGAGCAAGTGAGCCTGATGGTTATGAAGTGGGTTTGGGGGGTTTTCCCTCTAAATTTGTTTTACAAAATTGGAGCATTTTGGTGTAATTTTCAGCAGTATTTCTTTGTCATAAATGAACCAAAACTACTCCTAGAGAGATTCCTTAGCACCTCTTCAATCCCTGGTCTTTTCATGCAGGAAAGCAGAGTGCGTAAGTGCCTAATTTGTGAAGCCGAAGTTTAGTCATAATGATTGTGCCTGTTGGTTATTAACACAAGGAATGTTTGAAGTCACAAAAATACCGGGTAATGTATTGATGGTATGCAAAGATTACAGGTACCTGCTTCACATATGATTAGCCTGAGTTGCTCCTCCTGTGAACTGAACTGATTGAAATAAAAGGGTTTGTTTATAAGGCTGTGTCTGTGATTTGAACCTCAGCCAACACTGTGAAAGATTCAAGAAATCATTGAAAATGTTTAAAATGTATAGAATGGAAATCTTACCATATTTTTCTACTATCTGCTGCTGTTGGGATATTCTGAGTATTCTGAGACAAAGCAGCAACCACAGAAAGTGAGTGAAAGGCAGGCTGCTACTTCAAGTTTGTTCTATTACATCCATCTCCCCACAGATGCAGCTTCCGATTTGCCATGAAAGGCAAAGGGTTGCATAAAAACCTCAGAGCAGTCTTGTTCAAACAATGGAAGATGAGAGTTTGACAGGATCGTGCCTAACCAATTACATCACACGAATCGATTTTTTAGGCACTCTGAGATTAAGCGATTTGCCAAGAATCACAGGTATTGAGCTGATACAGAGTCTCGAACCTGGTCCCCCAGTTCCAAATCTGCAGCTCTGGCCTAACAACACAGTCTCTCCTAGTGTTTTTGTAAGCCAGGCCAGGCATGCCTCTGTGGAAGCGGATTTCCATCGACCACTCCCATGCCACTTACCGAAGAGCACCAGGTAGGGGTCACAAATCACTGCACAAGTATCTGAATAAATGGCAGGACCATGGAATACAGGAGTGACACCTGCACATGGAACAAATACACCAGACATACATTTGTGACCAGGATTTGAATTTAAATCTGTAGATCTAACCTGCCATTTTACTGTCACAAAATGGTTATCTTCCAACCATTCCCAAAGGGGAAGCTACCATTCCCCAATTGAGTTCTCACCAGTGCTTTGCAGAAGGAATGATATAGCTCTGACACATTATCAGAACTTTACAACTGAGCTACTGCACCTTGTGCGAAGCACTTCCAGAACCTCTCAGCATTGATGGTAAAGTGCTGGCTTAATTATGTTATGGTGTATATGTAAGAAAAGCAAGTAATGTAATAAACTATGGGTGGTTAGTCAAGATTCTTAATCAAAAGGTTGTTCGCCCCTGAGTATGAGAAAGCAAAATAACCTATCCGAGCACCTTTACATCTTTTTCTGAAAGGGTAGGACTGCTTAATGGCTGCAGTTTTGATGTTGGGCCAAGTGACAAATGTATGTGAAGATGACCCTTAGGGTTTGTTATCTCTGGGATGGGTAGGTAGGATTATGGAAATGCTTAGAGTGTGTTTTTGAGAGGCTGGTAGTGTGTTGGCAGCTTCAGCCATGTTTGAATAGTCTAATGGAGGTTTTGATCTGACAACTAAGACCTTTCTACTTAAGAGCAAGAAGAGCATTTATGTATCAGCTTAAACAACCTGCGGGGCTTAAACATGTGCATTGCCAAGTTTTTATTGCGTACATCATGAGCAATAGTGACTGTATTATGCGAAACTGAACACACCAACTATTAGTCACAAATCGAACTGAACTTTTGGGAATTATCAAATCGCTCAACACTTCTAGACATGGGCAAACAGAGATAGGAGCTACTTTATAGATATCAAGAAGGCAAATTACCTGCAACTTCTTTTCAAACACACTATACATATACATGTTTTCATTGCATCCTGGTGTATCTTTTGGTGAAAATGCATGCAATACCAGTGTTATGAATTGGAAAATTGTGGTCTTTGTATGCCTTTAAAAGCACATAAGACTGGTGCTGTTTAATGCTGATGTACCATACAGAATGTTTTCAATGTTCCCATTAAAATATTGAGCAATTTTTCATTTGGTGTTGTTGTCCTGCTAGGATTTGAGTGGACTGGGAACTTTCAGGTCTCATTCCTGGGAGTAATTAAAAAGGAACATTGAAATGAATCCCTGTCGGGCCCTATAATTATGTCCTTAAATTCACCAGTGGTGGGCGCATTAAACAAAGGGTGGTGGGGCGGGAGGGGTGAGCTGGAGGCATCGTGCGGCGGGGGATAGAAATGCAATATACATTTCTGCTTTAAAACGTACCTTTTGCTGCTGGACGCATCCAGTGTTGCATCTCGTCGTGCTGCCTCTCCTCTTCCTGCCTGGTCCCAGCAGCCCCTGGGACAGACTCTCTGCTGCTTTGCAGCGCAGGGATTGGTCTGAGCAGGCTGGGAGTATGCCCTGATCAGACCAGGGAGTCTGTGTGGTTTCTCCAGCCCGGCTGCTCAATGCAGCTGGGCTGCAGAAAACCTAAGTGTGCATGTATGTTTTGGTCAGCCTGAGACGGACAGCCAAAAACATATGAGCACTTAGGAAGTGGAGTGCACGTAGCACTCCTCCTCCCCCCCACCCATGCAGTGTCCCCGTCCTTCCCAACAGCGCTGGCTAAGAGCCGGCAAATGCAAAATAAAACAATGCAAGAATATTGTTTTATTTTACATTTGCTGGCTCTGAGCCAGGCAGTGAGGTGACGCTCCTCCGCCATTGCGGAGGAGCCGCCACTGAAATTCACAGGCGGAAACAGTGAATGTAAAAATCATTACGCCAATCCATGTTATCGATTCAGTTCCTGTTTTTATTTCAGGCTTCACTTAATCTGCATTCCCTACTAACCTTACCTATTTCCACGTCTCAGCACAGAGCAATGGTGAAAGTAGCAGGCAACATTCTGACACACTGAGAAGCAACAAAGTGTGATGATTTTGAAAAGTGGCCATTTTCCCATAACCTACATTCTAATAAGGCAACTTCTTTCTAGGCACAGAAAGTATGTGTTCGATAAATGGCCACTTTTCAGAAGCACCACTCAGGCAGGCAGAATTTAAAACGCCGTGTTCCAAGTGCCACCTGTTCAGGAGAGGGATGGGGGGAGCGAATACCAATGGATGCCCAGTTGTCAGTCAGCTTATGAGTGATATTTCTATACTTGGAGTGTGCTAATGTGTGGCATTTCCTAGACTCAGGTGTGACATGTTGAGTGACATTGTATTGGAAATGCAGTCAGTGATTCAACAAGTGACATTTCATCCAGTAGTAGCAGTATTATCCCCATCGCAGAGGACATACCTTAACAGCAGAAGGATAATTCTACTGAGGACTTCCAGGACTCCCTAATAGGTGACATTTCCCAGAAGGACACCTGCACTAGCACCCAAATATTAGCAGCACATGTGCTCTGTCTTTCCCCAAAGGCCTCTAGATACTACATTACTTTGGTGTCACTGACTGTGGTTTTTGAAAACTGAAAGTGTTAGAAATGGGGATCTCTAGTTGACAGCGGCTGGCGCCGAGGTCCCAATAGGGATCCTTCTTCCTAAATCCAGAGTAAGGGGGCTACACCCTTTGATAACCCCTGCTCAACCCTGTGTTAACGTAGCACGATCAGAAAGGCCTATCTCAGAGGCAGTGTGTGAAGCATTTATGACCATACAAAATAACGCAGGAGAGATGCTACAAACGGACACCACAAGTAGTTATAGAAAAATAGTTATCTTGATATAGCCTGAACACGAGGCTAAAAGCGCTCAAGGAGCCACAATGAATATAATTACAGATTCACTTCGAAAGCAATAAAGGCACTCAAAAGGGATGTGGAACGGACTTAGTTCGAGGTCGGGGTCCAGACGGCCCGGTGATGCACAATGAACCTTAGATTTAAAGGGGTATGGCAAGCAGCCTCACAGGGAAGCCACGGTGATGACAGGCGGACTCGTAGCGGCCACAGCTCCCGGCTGTAGCAGTCCGTGGTGTGCACTCACGATAATCCAGGGACGGGGCTTAAATGCGAGCACCCAGCGGCACACGCAGGTGATAACAAGATCCTCGAAGTGGGGACTAGTGCAGGCACTTAGCAGCACAGCTCCTCAGCTGCAGCGGCCCACAATAGCAATAGCGATGATTCTCGTAGGACGGCAAATGCGAGCACTCAACGGCACAGCTCCTCAGCCGCGGCGGCCCACAATAGCGATAGCGATCACTTTGGTAACACAGGCAAATACAGGCACTCAGCTGCATAGCTCCTCAGCTGCAGCGGCCCACAACAGCGATAGCAATGATTTTGGTAACACAGGCAAATGCGGGAACTCAGCGGCACAGCTCCTCAGCTGTAACAGCCCGCGATATCGATGATTTTGGTAACACAGGCAAATGCGGGCTCTCAGCGGCAACAGCTCCTCAGCTGCAGCGGCCCACAAATAGCGATACGATGACTTTCAGCCTGCGTTCCCCGCAGTAGATCCAGAGACTCTGGAATTCTCAACAGAGGCCTCACCTGCGAGTAGAATCCCACTCAAATAGGAATCCAGGTGGCTGATGGGTGAACTCTAATGTCCCTGAGACTTCAGCAGGAGGCAAGCTCAAATCAGGCCCTTGGGTAGTTGCTTCAGCAAGATGGATGAAAGTTTCAAAGTCCTTTTCCTCTAGTTACATGGACAGAGGTTTGTCTTGACATCCAGAAGTAACACACCGGGTAGGGGTTTCAGCACAGATACCGACCCCAAAAAGCCTTTGCTCTTAACAGTCACAAAACCCCTGAACCCAGCCAGAACCAGTTTGGTGTTGTCCTGGAGCACTTTGTTTACAATTTTGAAAAGAAATTATAGCAAACAGATAATAACATGCCAAAACCTCTCATTCAACCATTAGTGTATATAGCTACGACATACACACAATCTTATATATTTATGGTAACAAAGAGATGTATATTTTGATTTTCAAAAAACCTTTTTATTTTATTTTATATCAATAATTGTCTGATTATTTTGAATGTCCTATATAGACTTTATAAATAGATGGTTATAATACAAAATTCAATATTACATTTGCTAAAGATATACACATTTAAAGGAAAACTGAAAACATAAACACATATCACAAAAAAACTCAAAAAGACAAGTCGGTCAATGGTCTATTGTAGTAGGCAAAAGCGGTGAATTTGGACTACGCGCGTTTCTGCATTCTGCCTTCATCAGGTGAGCGTCATTCGCGTGTATACTGTACAGGACAACAAACTTTTGTGATATCGGTATGTAGATAGTGGTGAAATTTGTTTGAGGGTCCACATCTATTTTCATCAATAAAGTACTCGTGCTAGTTTATGGTTACCGTTTTCACAGTTGTTTGTACTCAATGTACAAGATTCTGAGACCCAATCTGTGGTCGAGATGCTTGTTCCAAAATGATTCATGGGCTATACTCAGTGGCCCATAAGTGATAACAATGTCTTTTCTAGATACGCAAAAGAACTGAAACGTCGTATTTGGAGGCCGGCAAATATGATTTTATAATCTCTTCTTTTTCTTAAACGGGATGAAAAAGAGCAGTTTCTTCGTATTTCAAGAAAAGGATGACGTGCATCATTTAAATTGGTGGGGAAACCGTGCTTAGTTTTGCAGGCTAGTATACTGTGGCCAGACCTCCCCTCGACGTGCTGGTGGTTCCAGGCTTTGTTTACAAGGCAGCATCCTGTTTTTCAGGGAGAGTGGGTCTGCCATCAGAAGCACAGTGAGAGGTGGAAACATCATTCACCTTGCCAGGCACAACCCTTCAGATCAAAGGGTAACCCTTCCCCATACTCCAACTGCAGATCTCTCTGTTCACTCTAGGTCATGCTCAGCCTGCTCTCTCCCTCCAAAACCAGACAGCCAATACACATAACAGTAGAGCCCACTGGAAGGCTTAGGCAGGAAAACACCAACCGTTCACAAGTGGCACTTTCACACACAGAAAACGAAAATAACCTTCACCACAAGATGTACTCTACTATCCTGAGCTCAGGCATACTAAACTCGGGTTTCCTATCATGTCCCTTGGGTCAATTTACAATAGGGAGCATTCGTGCTGTAGCACTGAATGGCAGTGGCCCAGCGCCCAGAGCACCTAACACCACCAAACACAGAGGAGACAAAAGACAAAAATGGAAGGGAGACCCACGCCAATGTTGCCAGGTCTAACAGAAAGGCAATATGAAATCCATAGCATTCAGAAGTAACAAATATATTTCCTGTTGCTTAATTTTATGTCATGAATACAGCAGAGTGTATTTTGAATAACAATGGCCATTTATTATGTGTGGAACATTTTGCCAGTTCTGAGTTTTCCATCCACGGACACTGCATTCTGGGAGTTGTAGTTTCGCTTTTGAAACATAGAATTTGAGTTTATGAATCTAAAGCACAAAGTGATGCTTGCTACAAACCGATATGGAACTGGGTGAAGGTTGTCTAACACAATACGGTCATTTGGCAGCTATTACAATTTAAGTGACTCCAGAGATGTTGCCTCAGTTTGTCATCCTACATGATGTTCTTTTAGCACTGAAAAGCCAAGCCCTCCTCCTCAGCTAAGTTTAATGTGCCAGTTGATATCTCTGCTTATTTTCCACCCATTTAAAAAATATTATGTCTGTCTAATAGTTGACAGGGAGGAGGCAGGTGTTTGGGCTTAGCACGCTGAGCCAGAAGAAGCCTTCTGCAGTTTTGTCGCACAGAGAGTAAGTCTGCATCTATCCAGAGGGGCAAAGTGTATCTGTTTACAGCACATGACCTAGTCACACAGAGCCATGAGTTCAGTCTCATGACTCCTATGTCAGGCCCTCTTATAAAGGCAGTAACCCCTCCCTTTCCCAACTTATCATACTGTGACAAGTTGGAAAAGGGAGGGGTTGGTGAGAGGCAGCTTAGTAACTGACAGGCAGGCTCAGGAGTATAGGGCTGATACTGCATACGCCCAGGGCTGATTTAGAAATATGACGCTGCATTGCGTCATAACTATGCGGTCCCTGGGGACCCCACGTATTGCATATCATAGGCTGATTGAACTACACCACCTGCCCGACACCATATAACTGACACATGCGCTACAGCGCACGTGCCTAAATTACAACTGTCTGGCTGCCTGACCTCCGTTTCAGTGAACGGACGAGGCAAGCCAAGACAAGGTATGCCTATATTAAATGTAAAATGGATAGGAATTGCTTCTTGTAATTACCATCCATAACACTGGTAACTAGAAGGGCACAGCCCCTCCGTCCAGCACCCGAAACTGCCTCTGGATGACACATATCCTCCAAGTGTACACATATCCCTTCCATTCGCAGTAAAACAAACAATTCAATAATGAATTAGAAATGGAAAAACTCCAACAATAAAGAGAACAAAAAGGAATATATAAATAAATATGTACAGTATAACATCATCAGTAAATCAACAGAAAGTGGAAAACAACAGAAGCATGCTGCTTATTGTTGATTTTGTACTATGTATTTGACATTGTAAACTACTAAGACACAACATATTCTTTCCACCAACTTGGTCTGGTGATATGCCTTGAGGTACATATGGGACTGTCTCCATGGCAGAGTACTTTACTCCTACCTTGGTGAGCTTAGTCTGCCCTCCAAATTTAGAGATGTCTGCTGGCTCAGCAGATATCTCTTGCATTTGTAGGAACCATTGTCATGGCGCTTCCTAGAAATGCATTGAAAGTTTGACAGACTTCTCCAACAGCATGATGGAGCTGCCATCAAACATTCAACTTTTTTTTGTTTAAAAAACACAATTTCAAAGCAGGATTTTGTTTTTGAAAATAAAAGGCAATGCTCCTTTTACCATGGAAGAAATGTTTTCCATGGCATTGTGGTTATTTTGCCATTTTCACTGCACCTTACCACCAGGTTTTGTGTTCAAAATATTTTATTGCGTTTATAATAAGGCATTAGACCAAACAAAAAAGACAAATGATGAAGTACATTAAACTGCCAATATTACATTTTGATAAAACAGTAGCTATACAATGAGAATTGCAGTGTAATCGGAAAAAAAATTGAAAGAAAGGGGGGTGTTGATAACTGTTGGTAACAAGTATTACATAACCGAGCCACATATTAAAATCGAACAAACTGTACTTAATATATAATATAAAACCATGAATAGCATAATGCTATATAATTATCAATTGGTTTCTAAAATGATTGATAAGTGAATGAATTATAAACAACACACAATATAGTCAAGTCAGCTCCCGTTCTGGTAAAAAATTATCCATGACCACCATGCATGTACTGATAATAATGAAGCGTCTATCCAATTGGTAGTGTTTGACTTTAGAGCAGCTGATATTAGGAAGTTAAAGAGCTTGTTATATAAATCTAACAGTTTTGTTGAGAGAAATACCGATTTACAAATCCATATAATATATGAAGGTGTATCTGATAATTAAAGAATTTTTATAATAAAATCCCATACCTCATTCCAAAATTTAAAAACAATATCACATTCAAAAAGCATATGTTCAAGTGAACCTGGAGCCAAATTACAGTGCCAACAATTGGGAGAATTCAATAGTTTGGCCTTAAACATTTTTAACAGAGTCCATAAACAATTAAATAATATAAAAGAATTAGTTTGATGTAAGGACACTGATAACCATCCAGAGACACTATTCATCCAAATTTTCTTCCATGAGTCTTGAGAAAAAGAAAGATTCCAAAAAGAAGCGATAAAATGAATGCTATTCTTATCAAAATTATTACATTTTTCACAATACATTGACACAGCATGAGATGAAGAAGCAATTGTTTGAACATACGTTTCTGAATCAGATACATTTTCCATTAGAAAATTGCTACTTTGTATTTTGAAATATCTGAAGGGGACAAGATAATTTTTTGTTGCAGCTCTTTAAAAGGTAAAAAGGTGTTATCATGGTTTATATCTTTTAAATAAAAGACACCGGCATTTCCAAGACTGCCAAAAGTATATGTTTTGATTAAGCTTTATAATAGGACCAAACCATAAGGATATATGTAAGGTGTGAGAAATACGTGTATGAAAGAGAGAATCTGAATCCTGTAATATTCATTTTGTATATTTCAATATTGCAGAACTTCGTAGTAAAGCATTTGAAGTAGACATAGTAAGTAAAGTAGGAAGTGGTGTTATCAAACTTTTTTCAATGAGAAGCCATGAAGGTATATTATTAAAATCTGTGTTGGTGAACCAAAAGGAGCTTTGTTTTCAAATAAATGCTTTCTGATCATAAAAAAAGTCTGGTAAACCAAAACCACCATACCGTTTTGCAATCTTCAATTTTTTGTAACTTATACATCAGCAGATAGAAATAGATTGAAAAATAAAAAAGGGATACTCATAAAAACTCAATATTAAGAGCTAATTGAAATCCCTCCACACAAAGCGTATGTGATTAAGCAAAATACAAATGATTCAGCATACAATTAGGCTGAGCTACATAGTTAACTAGTACAAACCTTTAAGCCAAAATTTCAGAAGGTAAAAAAAATAGTACTTATCTGATGAGGGAGCGGCTAATAAAAGAGAAGAAAATGGTTGTTGCTATGACTATATATGCTGTGCCATGATTCCACAGTGGACTATTTTACTTTATGATGTATGTTTGTTCTTTAAAGGACTGCAAGTTGGGACAGTAATAAATGATTATGCATAATGATAGCCTCCAGTCTTGTATGAAATTGTCATTCTCTATGTAACTATTGTGAGGGCCTCTTTAAAATTTAAGTGATTTTCAGTCATCTAGTTACAACAAATGAGACTTGGGTATTTAATGCTCCTGACTGTAACTGCTGCAGCACTTTCTTTCTCTAAATACTAGGGGCGTGATATAGAGCTTGGAAGGTGGGATTCTCTGTTGCAAAAGAGATGTACATCCTGTCTACCATATTACAAGTGTCATAGGCTACAATCCACTTGTAATATGGAGGATGTGACATTCAGCACCATCCCACCTGCCAAATTATAAATCAGGTCGTAATTTACAAAAGTGATGTGGTATGTGATGTCACCAATTATCTCAATGATGTAATTTGTGACATCAAATGTTAGCTCATGAGCTGTGGATCATGGGAGATCTCATGGTTCAATAGCTAATCATTTCTGGAGAATTGTTGTGTATTTTAGACTTACATCATGCCATAATATTCATTCAATTAATGAATTTTATTAAGTAGTTTTTGTTTGTTTTTTAGTTTTTATAACACATTTGATATGGTGAATTGAGTTGCCAGCCACAACTTCTGTTTAACACGTTTTTCTCACTGAATATAAATTATTCCCCCATACCAGTAGCCTGTGTAACATAGACCATGTTGAGGTCTTGCCTAGACAGCGCTTGCTGTGTCTCTTCGAAACATGCTGTATTCAGGTATAGACTTGAAGCTCCGCCCACTTTCCATCCATCTTTTTAATTGATTACTGTCACTGTCCTTTGTAAGCTGTGGCTTTTCATTGGTCAATAGACTTAGTAGTCCCTTCTTAGGACACCCCTTCGTACATGTGTTGTTACTCTGTAGGCTTCAATTACAGCCTCAAGCACTATTTGGTGAAATAGTTTTCTCCTTTACCTGCATTTTCAAAAACGCACTCCAGTATTTACCTGGCTTCTAGCCTTCTAGCTTTGAATTCCCCATCGCTTCTCCAAGAAATTATTTCAGGTAAGCACCTGATTGTGGTTTTGAATATGCGGCCATTTTTTGCCTGGACGAGATAAAGCGGGTCCATTCTAAATCCTCCCTCCCGCTTGTTCTCCTTCCTCTTCAGATTCATTACAGATTTGAATTCCCAATCACTACAGGCAAACGCCGCAGTGCGTTTTTGAAAATGCGGGCAAGCATTGCCTGAATGAGATAAAGCGGGTCCATTCTAAATCCTCCCTCCCACCTTCACGCCAACAGTATCTTGACTTGGTGAGGTTTTTTTACCAATTGACCTACACACACAAGAGTTCTAGTACAGTTGGGCAGGTGCCCTTGAGGACCACGAATCATAGGCAGGTTGGAGTGGGTGTATTTTCATTTATCCATCCCGCTTTTTCTTTTAGAATTCCCACAACGGGGCCACGTTCGCACATGATCGAACCATTATGTGCTACTGATGACTGACTAACCAAGATTAACTCTGGTTTTCCGTAGGTGAGTGCTGTCACTCCTCCCCCTTTCTAATTAATTGACTATTTTTGGCTGGGCAATGGAACACATCATAATTCACGCTATCTTCATTTCGCAGGCTGTCATCCCTATCCCCAACACCTTTCCTGATGAAGACCCGCATTGACTACTCAATAGAGCATAGATTGGGTTGAAACGTTGACGATCTTTCACAGTCCAGACCAAGGCTCTGCATGCAAAAGATCCATTTGTTTAAAGCAAGAGTCATTGTGTTCTCCGAAATATTCTGGCTTTCCTTTCCCTTGTACATATTTTAATCACCTTGTATATAATATGCACCAAACTTTATCACTGAGCACAAATGTCACTTGATCATGTATCACCTTAAAGTTCACCTCGTGTTGACAGCCATATTTTACAAATGTGTGGGTATATATAAATGATGCAATTTATATAAAACGACATAGTGCCCATCAATTTGAGTTGCATTTGTTGTTTTTTGTTTTGTGTTCCATATGTCAAAACAGCTCAGATATGAATATTTTGAGGATTATAGAGCATGACATATAATATTCATTATTTGCATAAGAAATAGTTTACACACCCGACAGAACCATTGTTTTTGTTGATTGAGCTGATATAATGGCGGCCGTTTGTTGTTTGCAGAGCAGAACATGGCTGTGTATCCTTTTTTCCTCTTATTTATTAACTTTTTGATTTTAAAACACCACATTCCGTGCTTTCATTTAACGGCTGCTGTGCCCCTTTCTTTAGACGCGGCTTATCTAAAGAAAGGTGCACGGCCACTATTAAAGTAAAAGCGCGGTATGGGGCGCTTTTACAAAAAAAAAACATTTGTTTGTCAACTTGACAAGCAAATGCTTTTTTTTCCTAAAAGCGCCCCGATCCGCGCTTTCACTTTAATGGCGGCCACGCACCTTTCTTTAGACGAGCCATGTCTAAAGAAAGGGGCGTGGCCGCCATTGATGTGAAAGCGCTGCATGGGCGCTTTTTCAAACAAGCCTTTTCAATGCAATAGGTCTCGCATTTGCAACAGTTTCAGCTATTGGCATTGTAAATGACACTGCCTTTTATTTATCTGTTTTAAAAACAAACACTTAAATAACATGAATTGTTATTTACAATACCAATAGCTCAAACTCTAGCAAACGCGAGAACTATTGAATTGCAAATGCTTGTTATTAATTGTATATATATATATATATATATATATATATATATATATATATAGCACTTCCTTAGTACATATCAATAATAAGGACTTGCAAAAATAGTGCGTGGAAGGCTCTGTCATGGACCATGTCATATCCTAGATTATTCTGTGTTATGACCTTTCAGTCGAAGATTTACTTAAATACAACAATTAACATAACTTCATACTCTGTCTGACACCCCGCCAGAGCCTTCGATGCAGGATGTCCGACAGGCCCCTGTGTCCTGTCAGTGTTCAAAGAGAGCAATTACAAAGCTTCACAATGGCTGTCACTCAGTCATGCTGACAGGTGTCTTAGAGGGCGTGCCCCCGGATCTATGAATAACAAGCATGCTGATGATAACGCAGACCAGCTTCCTCTGCGGCTCTCACAATCGCTTGAAGGAAACATTTTTACGTTATTTGTCCCATGTCTTTCTAACATGTTCTGAAGAAATATTTGCCAGCCACTTCCCTCATCCTTTTCCATCTGTTCCGGGCACCCATGCACCCTTGTGTCTGTTTCCTCTGCAAAAGAGGCTTCGGTTCTGCTGAATTCATCGTTTTCTTTCACGAAAATAAATAATGCTGAAGAGAAATACAATCAAGATGTGCTGCTCTGTCTGATTGGCAAAGTTCATCTATTTAGCGCACTTTCACAACAAAAAGGCTTTTCAGCGCTCTGTGCATTCAATATACTGTACTTTCAAAGGAATTCATTTCTGTTGTTGACATCTTCCGTTCTTTTGCCTCTATTGCAAATTCTAAAATATGGCGCTATTTGTTCGCCGATGAACGCATTGAATATCCGAAACTGCGTCATAATCGATGTGCCCCTGCGCTAAACTTTACGGGACAGATTTACAAGCCCCTTGCGCTGCTTTTAAGCCGCCATTGCGTCTCTTTTGTGACGCAGCGGTGGCGCAAAAGATGCACCATGTTGTGGGGTATTTACAACGTGAAGCATGTCCCAGATGCGTCACGTTGTAAAGCCTTGCACCACAAATAGACGTTCCTGCGCAGGTGGGGGGGAGGCGTTCCGGCGCAAGAACGGCTCCTAAAAGTGGCTGAGTGAAATCTACAAGATTTCACTCAGTCACTTTTAGGCCAATGCTGCGTCAAAACCCTGCGCCTGCTTGACGCAGCATTGGAAGAATAGGGCACCCCTGAGCATTGCTGGAGCTGCGTCGCGCTTGTGACGCAACTCCAGCAATGCGTCACTTTTACGGCACAGATGCGTCACACATCTGTGCCGTTTATGCCCCATGGTGCACGGCTTTGTAAATACGGCGCATCATGGGTGGCGGAGCTGCGGCGCACAATTACTGGCGCATCCCTGCTGATATGCATGGATGCGCCAGTAATTGTAAATCTGCCCCTACTTGTTTGCATGCCTGCGCCTCGGTTTGCACGTGCGGTGACGTTTCCGTGGTTTATGCAGCTCGTAATTATTTAGCCCACATGCCATCTGTTGTACTTAGATGAGATATGCATATTCATTTTTTTGTCAGCGCACTTCTTATGAAGTTTTTCCAAAATAAGAATATGGCTAAAGCATGTTTTTCCCTATTTTGAAGAAATGCTTTTCAGTCAGGTAAAATTATGAATGTTACAGTGCCCAGAAATATATTTTTATCCTTAATGTAAAGAATCATAATTATAGTTATACTGAAATAAATGTTGACGTTTTCTGTGCGGTAGACATGTAGAAAGCAGAATATAAATAAAAAATATCCATTTATTTATTTGGTTATTGTTGAAAAACTGTTGCAGAAATAAGAGCTCATTAGACCACAAACAAAAACAAATTAGAGGCGATGCAATTATTGATTGGTGAGTGATGGTAGGAGAAAGAGAAAGCAATATAAAAAATCTAGTGGTAATTACTTGCCAAAGGTTTCTAGCGATGCTGTGCAGTGCAGCACACCTAATGACTAAACAAAAATCATTATTTTTGAGGTGCGGCTATAGAAGAAGGCAGTATGGAGAAACGAAGCAACACAAAAGTGATGCAACACAGAGGGCGAGGGTGGAAGCAACATGGATGGCTAGGGTGGTGGAGAAAGCATTGTGGAGAATGAGGGAAGCAACACAGGCGAGGAAGAGAAACGTGGAGATTTGGGGGGAAGCACATAGGTGAGAAAGCAACACAGGGAGAAGAACACAAGGGCGAACTCAACATGGAAGGTAGCAGGGGTAAAAGAACACAGGTGAGAGGGAGCAACATGGAGTGCTGCAGAGGGAGAAGAGCAGTACATGAGGGAGAGAGCTGAAAAACACATGCACTTTCATGGAGTGGTTAATTAAAAAGAAAAAAGTAGTACTTCAGAAATAAGCAGTGGAAGGACACAATAATATGTCCATAATCCAGGGGAGGGACAAACAGAAGAAGGAGGAGTAAAGCCCACAGGAGCTGATAAATAAAAAGCAAGCAATGAGAGTGACAATAAAGTCTATCAATGGTAAGCAATGGACAGACTCAAAGCCCACTATAAGCAGACAATGGGTGTTTTCACCAATGGATAGGTTGCACTGTCCTTTTAAAGGAGACCTAAAAATACAATCTTTGGAACCTAGGCTGGGACAAGCAAATGTCTTCCATGACCTCAGGTCCACACCAGAAACAATAAGCACCGGTAAAGCCAATAGGTTTTGCCTGTGCAAGAGCTACTGACTTTGCCAATGTGTTTTACCCATGTTGTACGTCAGCATGGCTGCTGTTCATCATGGCTAAACGTTAGCAGTAGAGGAGAGTGGCATACAGTGGAGTGATGTAGAGTGGCATAGATTGGTGTGGAGTTACGTTCAGTGGAGTTGCGTTGAATGGAGTGGCATGGAGTATCATAGAGTGGAATGGAGTGTCATACAGTGGAGTGTTGAGGGTCATAGAGCCATAGAGTGGAGCATTGTGGAGTACAGTGGAGTAGGTGGGAACAGAGAGGAGTGATGTAGAGTGGAGTGATGTAAAGTGGCATAGAGTGGAGAGGTGTACAGTGGAGTAGAGTGCTGTAGAGTAGGGAGGCATAGAGTGGAAAGAGTGCCATAGAGTAAAGTGTTGTAGAGTAGAGTGTGGGAAGAGTAGAGTGTTGTAGAGTGGAGGGTCAGCATAGTGTCATGAAGTGCCGCAGAGTGGAGTATAGTGGAGTGGCGTGCCACAGTGCTGAATAGAGTGTTGTAGAGTACAGTAGATTGTCGTAGAGTGGAGGTGGGTAGAGTGGAGGAGCTTAGAGCAGAGGGGCGTAGAGTGGAATAGAGTGTTGTAGAGTGAAGTGGAGTAGGGTGAAGTTGCATAGAGTGGAGTAGAATGTAGATTTGAGTAGAGTGTTGTAGAGTGGGTGGCGTACAATGGAGTAGAAAGGCCTAGAGAGGAGTGGCTTAGAGTGAGGTGGTGTAGAGTGACTTAGAGTGTCAAAGAATGGAGTGGCATAGAGTGGAATAGTGGAATATAGTGGAGTGGCACAGAGTGGAGTAGAGTGTTGTAGAGTGAGTGGCTTAGAGTAGAGTAGTGTGATATAGAGTTAAGTGGCATAGAGTGGAGTAGAGATTTGTAGAGTGGAGTAGAGTGTCGTAGAGTGGAGTGTCATAGAGTGGGTTAGAGTGATGTAGAGCGGAGTGGCTTAGACTGGAGTGGCATAGAGTGGATTAGCGTGGCATAGAGTGAAGTGGCATAGAGTGGAATAGAGTGTAGTGGCACAGAGTAGTCATCGAGTGAGTGGCTTAGAATGGCATAGGGTAGCATGAAGTGTTGCAGAGCAAAGAGTTGCAGAGTGAAGGGAAGTGGCTTTGAATGGAGTGGCATAGAGTGTCCTAGATTGGCAAAGAATGTCGTAGAGTAGAGTGTTATAGAGTGGAGTGGCATATAGTGTCAAGGGGTGGAGTAGTGTAAAATGTAGTGCATAGCTTGGAGTAGAGTGGCCTTGACTGAAGTAGAGTAGAGTGGCATCGAGTGGAGTAGCATAGAGTGGTACAAAGTGGAGTAGACTGTTGTAGAGTGGACTGGAGTGGCATGGCGTAGAGTAGAATGTCATAAAGTGGAGAAAAGTAGAGTGGAATAAAGTGTCATAGAGTGGAGTATTGTATAGTGGGGTGTAGTGAAGTGGCATGGAGTCCAGTGTAATTTTGTAGAGTAAAGTGGCATAGAGTAGAATGGTCTACAGTGTCATAGAGTGTTGTAGATGGGAGAAAAGTAGCGTGGAATAACGTAGAGTGTCAAAGAGTGGAGTATTGTTGAGTGAGTGGAGTAGAATGGAGTGGAGTGTTGTAAAGTGAAGTGGCATAAAATGGAGTGGAGTGGTGTAGAGTGGAGTAGAGTGGCCTAGAGTGAAGTGGAATAGAGAGGCGTTGAGTGGAGTGGCATAAAGTGGAGTAGAGTGTCATAGAGTACAGTGATATAGAATAGAGTGGAGTGGCGTAGAATGGAGTAGAGTGGCATAGAGTGGAGTAGTATTGGGTGATGAAGAGTGGAGCAGAGTGATATAGATTGGTGTCAGGTATCCTGGAGTGGAGTGGCATAGAGTGGGTGGAGAGGCATAGAGCGGGGTGTCGTGGAGTAGAGAGTGTGGTAGCACACTACCATTACAAACAGCACATTTTCAATTGAGTCACCATTGCATTTGCAGAGACATAGAGTTTTACTGATATATATATATACAACGCACAAACAATATTGATTTGTTTTGACTGTGGTAAAGTATTTGTTTCCACAACACTACTTATTTATAAAAATGTGCTTCATTAGTGCTTTTCTAATTATAATATATCCTGAAATATTTGCACTGTTAATTTACGGACACTACATTTTGTTGTGTGGTAGAAAAAATAACATTATACATCCTTCCTCCAGCACACCCCAGTACCACCCATGATTGTCACATAAATCCTCTCACTTTGAAGTCACAGAAAGAAAAGTAAACATCACGCTACATCGGGAGACAGACCAGACATTTGACCTCTGTCTTTAAATGAACAGCAAATGTTAAAGAAAGCGAGCATTTGTGGAAGAATACAGAAACAGGCTATGCTCCACAGGAGGGAAAAACACATATTGGGCAGCCTAAAACAAACAAAGCCAGCAAATAGAAAGCGAGCAACTGTGAGTTTCAAATCATAAAGCCAATCATAAGCAATGGGCGGAATGCCTTCCCTGGGAAGCTTTCCAAATATCCCCAAGATATCTTTGCAAACAGGATAGCTGGGCTGCTTAGACAAGGAAAGGAAGCCAGGAGAAATAGCCACCCACCCACGCCTT
Source organism: Lissotriton helveticus (assembly GCF_964261635.1). NCBI lineage: Eukaryota > Metazoa > Chordata > Amphibia > Caudata > Salamandridae > Lissotriton > Lissotriton helveticus. The sequence goes on from NC_136069.1 coordinate 896,458,320, forward strand.
CCTCCTCTGCGACTGTTGGGGTATGCAAACAAGGAGATTGTTGCAATAATCAAATTTGTCTTAAAACTGCCTATATTCTTTGCATTATATTGCCCCATAAATTTGCCATGCTTTTTTAAAATTAGAAATGGTAAAATGGTAAAACGCTACATATATTTAGCAGTGAATTTCAATAGTGATTTTCAAGTGAGTTTTTTAAAATAAATATTTAAATATTTGTCTAAAATGGCTCTTTTCTAGTACATAATCACCCTTCAAATCACGTATTAAATAAACTGTCCCACCAAGGCTGAGATTAGTGGTCTATTTATTTTTTAGTTGTTTGGTATGCTATACTGTTTTTTTAATGTAAATTATACCCCCTATTATCCAGCTGATATTCTTCCATAGGGGGTGCACTTGTTGTCTCACAATCATCTTGAGATAAAAGCAGAGATACACAGGTTTCCCACTAATTTATTTAGATTTTCTTTTGATATCATTTTGATCTGTAGGACTACACATCTTCTTCCGTCGTGGACGACTCACAGGTCCTGTCCTGTCGGTAGGATTAGGCGTCCTCTCTGCGGTGCGTTAGACATTTAGTGGATGGCAGTGGAGGTGGGTTCGCATTAAAAGGTTGGTCTGCAGCCTCTTCCATACCTTTATTCTCCTGGACAAGTTATTCCGGGTGCAACTCAGGATCGATGTGAGAGACAAGGATCTCCTTTCGTTTGCGCTGGATGCTGCTTGTAATTAGGGGGCGTGTGACTCTCCTTGTGCCTGTAATGGGTCAGTGAGCGACTCATTGTGGGGCACTCCCTGAACAGTCTCTGGCCCACTAAGGGGTGGCGATACTGCAGTTAGGGTATGTTCAATCTCCTACCTGCATTCGGGCCTCCTCCCCTCTTGCCTTTGGGGATCACTCAACTGGCTCTCTGTAGTCCTGAATCTTCTCACTTGCAATGGTATCACCTTGCCACCAGGGGATGTGCAATGGCCTCCCTTCCTATCATGGTGAGAGCCAGTCAGTTCATCCTCCCTTACATAAGAAGCATGAGTTGGCAGCCGTTCACCACCAGGGGCCATGCAATACTTTCTTGACCAGTCTCAGCTTATGGGTGCCTCAGCAGGCTGGGGCACAAATAGTCACAACACAGGCCCTGCTGTAACTTGAGGGGGCCAGGGGTGCCTTCTGGTTTCGGTGCTGATTTCTCTTCAGCATGCTGCCCCTTGATTCATGCAGTCCCTCAGCAGTGGGATGGCAGCAGATGCGATGAGTAGATGGGGGGTCACACAGTCCTCCCTCTCAAGCAGATAGAGGGTTCTCCCTCCTCCTGGGGCAATGTGTAGGCAGTCGCAGCAGTGCCTACCAGAGTTTCTCCTCCACCTTCACAGCTGGTGAGGCGACACAGAATGTTGGGTCGGACCCCTTGTCTCCATTGTAATGTCATGGGCCCTAGGCCCACATACTTAGTAAATGATGGACACAGACACAGTGTGTATGGTTGCTAAACTGGTCACAATCCTGTGCACTTGGGCTCTTTAATTGGCAGTGTTACCTGACAAGTGACAGTTGTGTTGGATGAGTGTGGGGTGATGTGTCAAAGCAGACCTAAAAGTCGAAGCTCGTAGACTAGCAAATGCTGGGACACTAGAGTGTGTCCAGCAGGACACTACAAAACGTCACACCCCCTTAATATCACCCTCATCACTCTCTTCTTTGTAGGTTGACCTCGGAATGGTTCCCATGAATCATGGCTAACATTGAAAATAAAACCTACTTTTTGATACTCCATAATCAATAACTTAACACCTATTTAATTCTGACTATACCAGAACTCATACTACTATTATTCAAAAAGTTGAATTCGCATGGACCATCATTTTTTTTCTTCACTCTAACATTACAGATAGGGACCCACTTTATACAAATCAGCCTTGTTCCTGCTCCAATACGAACAGCAAAGTCCGATTTGCTGGGTAGTTTCACTAATTGACTAAAAATGTAGCACCAATCCCAGTTTGGAATTGGTAACTTAATTTGGATGAAAAATGTGAACTCTTTCCATAATAACTGACGTGTTCACGCTTCTGCAGTCAATGTAGCGCTTATATGGCATTATTTACATACAATGCATACCTAGATCCATCACCCATGAAATATCTAAACGACATGTCACTGTGTTGTATTGTATGTGATTTAAGAAGATTATCATTGCTTATGCAGTGATGCAATGTGTATTCTTGTACCTCATGAGAAGAGCATGCTTGAAAAGTGGGTTACCTGAGGACACAATTTGAACTGTGTTGTCCAAATAGGATCGGACAGAAATCAACGTCTATTGCAATAATAAGATGTGCCAAATCTGAAGTGAAAATTAATTTACTTTGAGGAAGAATGTTGAAGTTCTCTCATGTGCCTGGCATTGTATGAGATGCAGGGGTTCAATGTTATTCTGCATGACTTTATCACATTGTCATAAAAAATGAAAGTTTGCCTTTTACCCAGTCATCTGGACTGACTAAATCTGTGTCAAAGTCTCTCAGAATGTACATTCAGGGGATGGACAAGTACGTTCTGACTTCACACCATACTTTTCAGACTGGTACACATCCAAAGACAATCAACATATGGGACCAGATGCAAGATTAGAGAAGTGTATCTTTGCACCCCCAGGGCACTACGATTTTACAGTAGGGGCTGCAGATGTTTGTGCAGCTTGTTCTGTAATATCCATTGTTCTGGTGCATGTTTCACACCTGTAGAAAATCATTGGACCATTCCTTCATTTGTATGAGTTGTGGTCAAACGCAAATGAGGTATCACCTTTGTCTGTGTGCCCACACCACATTACCGACACAGGATCAGAGGTAAAGAGGCTCTACAGAAGCACACTAATTGTTCAACACCGAGAAAGTGTCACATAGCTAAAGTGCTACATAAGGGTCACCTTTAGGTGGGGGCAAAAAGAATTTCAGCTTACCCCCGAGTTATCTTCTGCAAGCGGGTGCAATCACTAGCTGCAGTCCCTATCGGAGTTCCCTTCCCACCATCCACACTCACTGAGGAAAACAATGTAATGGGTGATATGCTTGAATTAATCTCAACTAGCAATCACTCATGCCTCATTCCAGTCCATCGTTTTTCATCCACTAGACCACTCTAAACTGAGAACAACCATATCCAGTTCAGCCTTGGTCCAGCCCCAGCAGGGAGATTCCAGCCAAACCGCCAGGGTAGGTCGCCTCCAAATGGGAACACAAGAAACAGAAGAACGGTTTTGGTCCATTTAGGCCTCTTCGATGTAGTATTGGTGGTGTCCTACTGAGCGTGGGACCCTACGTATCTCAGGAAAGAGGTGCTTATATGGTCTGACATTTAGGGCAGAGCAAGCAGTATAGTTGAACAGACAGGGAGGATCCTATGGTAGGCACAGGCAAAGTCAGAAGCTGAGAAGAGTCTAGGACTGGGTGAGTGGGAGATTGGAGGAGCCAAAAAAATCTGGAAGGTTCTAGTACATGGGGGCAGACGTACCACATCAGAGTAAAACACATTTTCAACCTTTAAGTGACATGTGTTGTGCCTTCATTGATATACAGTGATTTCTGCATCAAAGTCTTAATACGTTTTGGTGTAGAAATGATATTCCAGACAAATGTATCTACTTCTCCTCATGATTGTTATGATTTCTAGGATCTGTGGTTTATTTCTGTGCTGTGTACAAATAAATTGAAAATATCAGTATTGGCATTCCTAAAATCACTGATCGCCGTTATGCAAGATTTCTAAAACAAGCACATTAGCTCAAAACATGTTTCATCACCATTGTTTCTTTCATTTTGTAACTGCCGGTCAATATTTCCTACTTTTTATGTTTTCGTACGATTCCACTTGAAGGGACAAAACGGTTTGGAAACTTTAGGACAAAACAGTGTGTATTGCTAATATGTATTTACAGCTTCGAATAGGAAATAGGAATATGCATAGCTCTTCAAAATGTCCTACCCCAAAATGTACATAATATTGAGTTATAAAGAGTTTTCAGTGAGTGCCTATCACGCTTCACATTTGAATAGAAAAATAAATCCATAACATTAGACATCAAGGAAACATGTTTTCTCAAAAGTAAACCAAGATTAGGGATTGCCTACCCTCCAAAATCTAAAATGCAATTATTAATTTGTGATCAGGACGCAACCATATAAAAAGTTTTTTGTTAGCACTTACTTACAAAGACCTTTGTAATCTCCCGGATGCCATCAAATGCCATGTCGCCTAGCAATTCAGCAGGGGTTTGGAATGTGTATATATGGGGACACATGCGAATTAAGGATAGGAACAGGTCAAAACTGAAATCATGCCAATTACACATTGGATGAATATTTTTAACTCAATTTGACAGTATTTGGCCCATGGCCATATGTCCATGGGGTGACTCGTATTCACCTCATGGTCCTTCCTTACTCGGAAATGTCATAAAAATTTCAGAACATTGCCAAAGTATTCGCTTCAACACACTTTTCTCCGATTTATGTGATGAAACCCTGAAAATCACACCAACATGTAATGTTTCCTCCATTCTTCCATTTAGCCTTAAGAAAAGGTACCCTCACGTGTGCCTGCATATATATTGTACATGAACAGGACAAAACTATGACCACGTCTAGTGCTCTTAGGGCACACATTTTGGTCTGTAATTAGCAAGTGAAATATATTTGTAGATTTTGGTCAGGGGAAGTCGAGTGTCTAGCAAAATCCAGTAGACAAATACATATTTGCAAACTAGATGCACGGATGAATCAAGATGTGATATTTAATCATTTTGCAAGATTTCCTTTTGCATAATCTTAGGAGTCTAACCCTCCATTTCACTGTCTCTACATTGATAAAGAGTTTTGAACCAGAAGCATGTTCCTGAGTTTTTTTGTGAGCATACTGTTACAAGCAGTCACTAGAACCCATTCCATGTTTAATTCCAAGATTTAGTTCTGGTGATCCATTGTTCTGCTATTGGTTTTCTTTTCTTGTGTTTATGAGCGGGAGGGATCCGATTCAGCCTCTTCTCTTCTGGACGATGCTTGGCTACCTTGTGCTAGAGCTATTTTTACCGGTGTGAGTGTATGTTGTAAGGCCTACTTTCAGCCTATGTTCCATTGTGCATCCTTTTTAGGGCTCGGGCCTGCCGTACACTGCGCAGCAGTGTCGCGCAGCGAGTCCTTTTCCGAGGAAAATTGAAAATGGACCTTGGAAATTCCACGCATTTGTGCGTGTTATTTCCAAGGTCCTTTCTCATTGGCCTTCGCGTGCGTGCTGTTTTTTAACAGAACACGCAAATTGGTGTCTGTTACGCGCACCAGAGGCCATATGTTTTGAATTATCGCGGCTTGACAGCCGTGATAATTCAAAGCATATGCTTGTAGTGGCGCGCACGCACACCACTAGCAGGCATTTTTTTTTTTTTTTTTTACAATACGATCGCTTTCACGATCGGTTGAAGTGCCGCTTGTTATCAATAGGTCCGTATCAATTCAGCGTCATAAAACATTCATTTAATCGTCAAAAGTCACATAATTTTACTTTCATTTGAATATGATTTCAATTCCCCCTATGAAACTGCGCGTCCCTGAATTTCTTCATGTTCAGGCAGTCACGGCCACTTATGAGTTAGATAATCATTTTCCTACTAGTGTAAATGAGGCCACTACCCCATCGTTAATGCGTACTTAGCAAGCGCTCAGCTGTTCATGCCGCATCAGGTGATGATGTTTTTAGGCGGGGTCAGGCTGGGCTTAACATCTCTCCCTCCCTCACACCGCATATAAAGGAAAGCGCGTCGCCGTTTTCGGCGAGTCCGGGTCCCGGGGTTTGCCCTGCTTGGGGGCCATCTTAGTTTGGGATCACTACTACAACTACGGGCGCCATTTTGGAACGCCCTTGTGACCGAGCTGGGCCTGGAGTGCCTATTTAAGGCGATTACTCTTCCATCTCTGCCCTGATAGGTATTGCTGCTTAGCGCTCGCGCTGCTGCTAGCGCTACCTCATTTTTAAACTCACCTTTCTTCATATTTGCTTTGGTATTTATTTTCGTTTTTCCCCTGTTCTTAGGCGGGGTCAGGCTGGGCTTAACATCTCTCCCTCCCTCACACCGCATATAAAGGAAAGCGCATCGCCGTTTTCGGCGAGTCCGGGTCCCGGGGTTTGCCCTGCTTGGGGGCCATCTTAGTTTGGGATCACTACTACAACTACGGGCGCCATTTTGGAACGCCCTTGTGACCGAGCTGGGCCTGGAGTGCCTATTTAAAGCTCTTCTCTACCGCGCAGCGGGACGCGCAGATGGGTCGCCTTCGCTTAGCCGGAGTCGTGCCTGAGTCCTGCCCGTCTGCGCCCGTCCGCGCTGAGGACGGGCTGCAGGACGGGCTGTCCACTACCAACGTGACTTCAGGTACGTTAACTCAGGGCGGTCGCGTTTATTATTCATTTGCGGCACTCTATTTACTGCGACCTTCCGCCTCCTCTCATTGCGCTATCTGCACTCTGCCATGCCATTATTTCTTATGCCCCGGCTGCGGTATTACTACTGGAAAAATGCAGCTCTCTAAAACCCAACAGTATACTAAGCACTGTAGGGGGAAACGGAAGCCTACGAAGGGTGGTACTTCCCCTCCCGCCCCGCTCCATTTTTGTAGCCTAAACTGTAGATCGCTCCCTAAGAATAATCTAAACATCCATGATTTCATAATTGAGGAATCCCCTGATGTTTTATTCCTAACCGAGACCTGGATTCATGCCAGCTCAGGTCCGGATATCGCTACTGCGATTCCTTCTAACTATGTTATGTTACATCAGGATAGACCCTCAGGTAAAGGGGGTGGAATTGCCATTATCTTTAAATCCACCTACCAATGTAAACTGGAGGCACTACATCTTCCAGGTAGTGAAGCTGCATTGTTTAAACTCACGATTAATCCCCGTTTGACACTTTCGGGTCTGCTAATCTATCGGCCCCCGGGGAATGCTGCTTCTTGGATTCCCTTACTTGTTGATTGTCTATCAGCAATACTCCTGAAATCAAATAATTTCACCATACTTGGTGATTTAAATATTCATCTAGATGATGTTAATAATTCCCTTACAAAATCTCTTCTTTCTGATCTAGAGGTTTTTAATCTCAAACTTTGCAATACTGGAGCTACTCATATTGCCGGTCACCTTTTGGACCCAGTTATTTCCACTCTTCCATTTGAGTGCTCTCATCTGGCACGTCCGCTAGTGTGGTCCGATCATTATGCCGTACACTTTGTGTTACCGCCCGGTCTTTACATAGCCAATGTTTATGTAGAGGAAACAAAACCCTCTTATCGATGGGACAAAATCGATATAGTCACTTTTAATCTGCATCTGACGAAGACTATTCCTTCTCTCAATAATACTGAGCAGAATCTGAATGCCCCTATTATTAGGTGGCTAACAGATGCAGTATCTGTGCATGCCCCTTGTTCGGGCAGTACATTTCGATCTTTGCGTCCCCCAGCACCTTGGTACTCGGATGAGTTAAAAATCCAACGTGCTAAATGTAAAGCCTTGGAGAGGAAGTGGAGAAGATTCTATTCCATTCCCTCTAAACTGATTTACAAGGATGAGCTAAAAGCTTATCATGCCAACTGTAAACGGGCCAAGGCAGTTTACATTACCTCTACTATCACTTCAGTGCAAAATTGTCCTCGGACTCTTTTTGCTACTGTTAATAAACTTACAGGTGCTGACACTGTTCCTGTGTTGCCAGCTTTGGATGGTAAACATTGTAATGCTATTGCGGACTTTTTTATATCGAAGGTTCAAGACATTCACCAATCCTTAATTTCCCTTCCGCCCCCTATTGATCCCTTCTTATCTGGCTCTTGTTGTAATGTCTTTGTCCCTTCCACTGAGTTTCTGCACAACTGGAAATTATTTGATGATGTTTCCTTCCTGTCGTGCCTAAAAAGCATCAAGTCAGGATCTCCTCGGGACCCTGTCCCTATGAGGATATTGAAACAACTTGACCTTGAACCACGTAGATTCCTAATGAGGTTACTTAACATCTCTCTCAGTGAATCTCGGGTGGAACAGGAATGGAAACACGCCATGGTCGTTCCCTTACAGAAGAAATCTGGTATGGACATTATTAACCTGGCCAACTTCAGGCCTATATCCCTGCTGCCAGCTTGTTCTAAGATACTAGAACGCCATGTCAACTTTCAGCTAAACGAATTTGTTGAAAGTACGGGATATCTCCATCCATCCCAATCAGGCTTTCGCGCCAATTATTCCACCGAATCCGCACTCCTGGGGGTGACTGAGCGACTCCGACACGGTATTGATAGTGGTGAGACCTTTGCGCTTATACTATTGGATTTAAGCGCGGCTTTTGATACCGTGTCGCATTCCATTCTTCTAGAGTCCCTTCACTCCCTTGGTGTTGCAGGATCTGCGCTTGCCTGGGTGGCTTCATTTCTTAATGAGCGCACCTTTCAGGTATTTTCAACCAAAGCTGAATCGGCGATCTGCTCATCTGCTTATGGCGTTCCGCAGGGGTCTATATTGAGCCCGTTGTTGTTCAATATTTACATCAGACCCCTTGCCACGATTGTAGAGGACGCCGGTCTGTCTATTTATTCCTATGCAGACGACACGCAGATCGTGTTCTCCCTGTCTGACAGTAGGTCTCAGGACACCTCTGCCCTTAAAATCGGCCTTTCTCGGGTTGCAGCCTGGATGCAGGTTAACCTGCTAAAACTCAGTGGTGATAAGACCGAGGTTATCGTACTTGGCAAACATAAAGATCTGTGGGGCTCTAGACACTGGCCTAGTGACATGGGTCCACTGCCTACCCCCGTGCCAGTTGTTCATAACCTCGGCTTTCTAATCGACGAGAAACTCTCGATGCGTCAACAAGCAACTAAGGTCGCTGCAATCTGCTTTAATACTCTACGCTGGTTGCAGAAGATCCTATGGATGCTGCCTGAGTCTACTCGTCGAACTGTTGTCCAGGCTCTTGTAATGTCCCGTATTGACTACGGCAATGTGCTCTATCTGGGAGCTGATAGAGCTACAATGAATATACTCCAGGTTGTGCAGAACTCAGCTGCCCGCCTTCTGTGCAATGTTCCACGCAGAATGTCTGCAACACAAGCCCTATGTGACCTTCATTGGTTAAAAATTTCTGACCGTGTAGCTTTTAAAACTTTGTGCCTTATGTTTAAAATCCGTCAGGGTTCCGCTCCCACATACTTGCACAATCTTGTCCGGCTATACCAGCCAAATCGTCCCCTTAGGTCATCAAATCAAGCCAATTTTGTAATTCCTAGAATTCGCTTGACAAAAATGGGAGGCCGCTCTTTTGCCCATTTGGGGCCGAAGATGTGGAATGCTCTTCCGTTGACGCTCAAAACGGAGACCAATCTTCTGGCTTTTCGCAAAAAGCTAAAAACTTTTCTGTTTTAGTTGGTCAAATGCTTCTGCTTTTCCTGTTTCAGCAACTACCTATCTTTCTTCTTTAGGCTGTCCCTGGCGCCGGGAAACCCTTTATGGGTAGCTGTGCGCAATATAAATTCAATAAAATAAATAAAATAAAATAAAATAGGAACAAGCTGCACGTCCCCGTTCAGTGCTTCCTGACACATCCAGTGAGCTTCAGCCCCTTTAAAACACAGCGGAGCGTCCAGCACTATGCCTCCTTCAGCGGACAGAATTACCCAGCGGCTGCCGCTCTTTAAGGCCTATCCCCTCCCTCAGACTCCCAGGATGCATGGCGGGCGCCCTTCTCACCTACTTCCAGAAGAGACTCAGATCTCCGCAGCTCCCCCTGGCTGCGAATCGTAGGTGCTCCCCGGATGCCCCGTGAGAAGGCGGCTTCTGGGGAATGAGTGGCGCCGGGTCCGTGTGACGTGGTACGTTACCTGGTGATGTTGCAGGTCTTTGGTGCGCAGGCCCGGGTTGTTTACATTGATGTGTGGTTGTGTGAGTGGGGCAGAAAGTGCTTGCTTCTTGAGCGTGCTCAGTGCCTATATATCAAAGTGATTTCAACTGATCATGTTGCTGGGCGAGGAGCAGACAGTCTTTCCACCGAGCACATATGATTTAGGTTTTTTAGGTACTCTCAGATTGCATGCTTAAAATAGACGATACTTTTAAAAACGCCAAGCTCTAGACTTGGAGCCCTGGCCAAGTCAGAGCGACACACCTCTTGCATACATGCCAACATTTTAGAAGCTGGAAGTGGGAGATTCATAGCTGCCAAGGTTTCATATTGCTATGTGTGACATTTTCAAAATGTCAGTGTAATTATGAGTGTCATTTCAACGACTACAAGTGACACTTTCGCTTGAGCAAAATCAAACAATGAACACCAGGGAAACATAAATATCAGAAATGAAACCTGTTTGAACAACGAGTAACTCTAAAGAACTTAAAACTAGTGGAATGCCTTGGGCAAGTTTCAGGAGAGTGAGGCAGAGCCACACATAGTTGTTCTAAACAAATTAAATAAAAACGTTTTCTTTATTGTCATTTGCGCATTATAATTTTGTGTAATAATAAAAGCTGCACTAGACTGTGCAGACATGAGACATACCGGCTGGTGCTGGCTTTGCAGACACAGATGGTACTGGTACTGTAGTGTTACACACTGGTTTTGTTTGACTTAGTGTCTAGAAAACTCACCGCTCCCTCCAGCCACCGCTTTTTTAAATTACCTCCTCGTCAGACCTCCCCGTCACAGTCATCACCACATGAGCAATAGCTCCTCCCCAGATCTTCCAAGCAAAAACTCCCTAGCCCATCCCTACCCTCCAGGCCACTCCCACATCGTGTGGCATATAACCCTTGACCCATGTAAGCACATCCTGTTTATTTTTTCTGCGAACTACTCTTTGCAAGACTCTGAGGTAAGTGTGTGGCGGTCTGCTTTAGTGGCCGTTGTGTGGGTATTGGGTGTCATATCCCTGCTTTAGCGGGACTGTGTGGTCGCTTTGTAGGGCTCACTGCCTCTTGTTTTAGAGTTTGAGATCAGAACAGTTCTGCCAATGTATGGGTTACCTTATTATTTATAGGCGGTACCCTGTGTAGAGTATTCAGCCTGCTGCATTCTAAGGAACAAGTGGGACAGTACCACCCGGGGCACACTTCTGGAGACTCTCTAACACGCTGCTCCTCACTGTGTTCCCAGACCCACTCCTTCCCCACTAACACCTGATGTGTTGCATCACTGTGGTGCACTGCGCAGAATATTTGGGGCACAGTAGCCCTCTCTGCAAAAGAACTGTACAAAAACGGAGCAGAGGCACACAACCCGACAGTAGGCAATCTCCCTAAAGCACAAAGATGTGGCGTAATGACCAGAGCTGCCGAAAGGGAAGCTAAGGAACCAGGTTCAAGTCACAGCGTTGGGTCACCATCATGTGATTCTGGGCAAATTAGTTAATCTCCCTGCGCCTTCCAATAGGCAATGTGTTCTTGTTTAATATGTTCTCAGACCTGTGGTTTGCAGCTAGACAGCTGCCTATTCTAAACAGCAAAAGAAGTCGATCTTGGCAAGGTATAACAAAACTTCAGGGCAAAAACTGAAAACTACCCGGGTCTCCACCAGTAGTAGAAGCCAATTTGCCCCTAAGATATTCACGTGCGGCAAGGTGAACAAGCCCACAAAACCTTGCGGAGGGTGTAAAAACTCTCAGCCCCAGTCCAGCAAATTCTCCCAGGATGCAGCAATTGGAAAGATGTATATATTTATTTAGAAGCCTGGTAAAGCATGCAGCGTTGCACTTAGTAGTGAGCGATGAAAAGAATAAGGCATTCGAAAGCGTAAAATTAGAGATATGGATAGGTAGCATCCAAGCAATTCCACGGGGACACACCCCTATCCGGTATGACTGTACTGGCATGACACTCGCCCCATCCCTTTGTTCAACGTCTGTAAATTTGCCAATGGTCTTCAAAGGGGCTGCAACAACAATCGTGAACCTGAGTAATAGCAGGAACGGATAAAATGATCCAAGCTCTGTCTAGACATGGGACTTACAACAGACATTTATAAGGAGTTTAACGCTATCCTTAAACCATTTACTGAATATGTTGGTGCCGCCTTCCTATTTCTGGATTACTACACTGTCTTTTTTGCATCCCTCAAGCAACACTGTACTGTCCCAAAAAATGAAATCCGTGCTGACCGTATATATTATAAACAGATAACAGCACCAAACAGAGCTGTGTTGACTCAAATTGACTCAAACTGGCTAGCTCTAGTTGAGGCCTCAAATAACAATGATTCAAAGTCATTTTGACACATCCTTGCCCATGGATGTCCTAGATCTAGTTGCCCTTTAGAATTAACAATCCAACCGTAGTTGCACAACCTGATATAGGGTTGGATGGCATGGTGTATGGTACGCATATCTGCTGTTAAGCGCTCTATGTCACACTTCCTAATATTTCTCAATTTATATTACGCAGCTTTTCTGATTTGGCGGGATTCGAACTCATGACTCAGAGAACGCTCTATTTTGTTAGTGGCAAAAGATAACAGGAAGCATCAGAACTTAACCTGAGATACTACCGATACAAACAGCCCTGCACGATGCGTCTTCTTTTGAGACAGAACACTCCAGCGCGCCACCTGTTATTTCTGAAAGCAAAGTCAGGTTTGCTAGCCAGCGCCAAATGTCAAACACGGCTTCGTAGGAAACACAGGGGCATATTATCTGCCTTTGTAGGCCCTGCTAAGTGCTAATTTATCTGGCGTGCTCTCTCCGGCGAACACAAGCAGAGACACATGAAATAATCAATCTAATTATGTAGCTGTTTTGAGAAATAGAAACAAAGGAAGGTGTTTTTTGTGTGAGCCACTACAAAGGATTTAAACAAAAACCTAACACAGCTGATGAAAATAAACGAAGTGCTTGTAAGCTGTTACAATATCAGAACAAATCAACCTTTACAGGTTTCATATGCAGCCTAGGCGCAGGTGCCTTTCTCACTGCCCTCCACCTCTCTAAACCACTTGCCTCAAATCTGATACCTCACCTGTCTCCACCCATCTCCATCCTACCCCCTCATGTCCATTCGGGCTCCCTGTACCCCCGTGCCTTGCCGCTCACTGTGCCTCAACACACCCTTCACTCCCGTATCGCTCCCCCAGTCTCTCGCTCTTATCTCATCCGTGCTGTATCTTCCAGGGTGGCAGCCCTCCTTCCCTCTCGCCCCCATCTACCCCTTCTACCCCTCTGCTTCTCTTGCCTGTTCTGCCTCTCCTCTCAGTCCCTGCGTTGTGTCCTGCCTCACCTCTCCCCCCTTGCGTTGTGCCCTGCCTCTCCTCTCCGCCCCTGCATTGTGTCTTGCCTCTCCTCTTTGCCCCTGCATTGTCTTGCCTCTCCTCTCTCCCCCTGCGTTGTGTCTTGCCTCTCTTCTCTGCCCCTGTGTTGTCCTACCTCTCCTCTCTGCCCCTGCATTGTTCTACCTCTCCTTTCTGCCCCTGCGTTGTGTCCTGCCTCACCTCTTCCCCCTTGCGTTGTGTCCTGCCTCACCTGTCCCCCCTTGCAGTGTGTTCTGCCTCTCCTCTCGGCCCCTGCGTTGTGTCTTGCCTCTCCTCTCTGCCCCTGCGTTGTGTCTGCCTCTCCTCTCTGCCCCTGCGCTGTCCTGCCTCTCCTCTCTGCCCCTGCGTTGTGTCCTGCGTCTCCTTTCGGGCCCTGCGTTGTCCTGCCTCTCCTCTCTGGCCCTGCGTTATCCTGCCTCTCCTCTCTGCCCCTGCATTGTGTCCTGCCTCTCCTCTCTGCCCCTGCGTTGTCACCTGCCTCTCCTCTCTGCCCCTGCGTTGTATCCTGCCTCTCCACCCGTGCATTGTATCCTGCCTCTCCACCCCTGCATTGTATCCTGCCTCTCCCCCCCCTGCGTTCTGTCCTGCCTCTCCACCCCTGCGTTATGTCCTACCTCTCCGCCCCTGCGTTGTGTCCTGCTTCTCCTCCCTGCCCCTGCGTTGTCACCTGCCTCTCCTCTCTGACCCTGCGTTGTGTCCTGCCTCTCCTCTCCGCCACTGTGTTGTGTCCTGCCTCTCTGCCCCTGCGTTGTCACCTGCCTCTCCTCTTTGCCCCTGCGTTGTCACCTGCCTCTCCTCTCTTCCCCTGCGTTGTGTCCTGCCTCTCCTCTCTGCCCCTGCGTTGTCCTGCCTCTTCTCTCTGCCCCTGCGTTTTCCTGCCTCTCCTCTCTGCCCCTGCGTTGTAGAAGACCTGGCACATGTTACTTGAGGCACACTGGTGTGGTGGTGTTAAAGACAGGGGCACTGCTTTCAGAGTCTTTGGCTCCTAAGGGGGACCCCAATCACCCGCCAGCTCTTTCACAGGAGTGCAACATTTCCATGCTCCCCCATCTGACCAAAGCTTCCATTCCAGACGACAGACCCCGGTGTCTCACAGAGGATCACACAACACCACACAGACACACACCACACAGACACACATCACACACACCCCACACACAGACACACACACCACACACACACACCACACACACACACACACACACCACCACACACATAACACTACATACATAAGACCACACACATCACACCACACACACCACACACACACACCACACACATACAACACCACACACACACACCACACACACACACACACAACACCACCCACACACACACCACACACACTCACCACCACACACTCACCAGGCACAGACACACACACACACACCACCAGCCGTCGGTGCACACTTTCAACAGGCACACACAACACCAGCCGTCACTGCACGGTTTCACCAGGAACACATACACACCACCAGCCGTCAGTGCACCCTTTCACCAAGCACATACAACACCAGCCGTCATTGCACGTTTTCACCAGGCACGCACACCACTAGCCATCTGTGAGTGAGAGTGACTGCAGAGTGAGAGTGACAGCATGAGTGACAGCAGAGTGAGAGTGACTGCAGAGTGAGAGTGACTGCAGAGTGAGAGTGACTGCAGAGTGAGAGTGACTCTGCAGAGTGAGTGTTCCAGAGAGAGCAGGGTATGCTTGTGCGTTGACACGGTGCACTGACACACAGGAGCTAAAACAAAGAACAGGTGAACACGTGTCTTGGGAGCTTCATGGAGGCAGCCGGCCCTCTGTGAGGGGAGCAGCAAGGAGGGGACGCCCCAACCAATCAAGCCCAACTACTCACAACCTTCTGTACGATTACAACACAGGACAAAGGGCAGAGCTAGGTCTTTTCGCATTACGTAGGGTGAGCAGTGTGTGAGTGTGTAGGGTGAGCAGTGTGTTAGTATGCAGGGTTAACAGTGTGTGAGCGTGCAGGGTGAACATTGTGTGAGTGTGTAGGGTGAGCAGTGTGAGAGTGTGCAGGGTGAACATTGTGTGAGTTTGTAGGGTGAGCAGTGTGTGAGTGTGTAGGGTGAGCAGTGTGTGAGTGCGTAGCGTGAGCAGTGTGTGAGTGTGTAGGGTGAGCAGTGTGAGAGTGTGTAGGGTGAGCAGTGTGTGTGTAGGGTGAGCAGTGTGTGAGTGTGCAGGGTGAGCAGTGTGTGAGTGTGTAGGGTGAGCAGTGTGAGAGTGTGTAGGGTGAGCAGTGTTTGAGTGTGCAGGGTGAACATTGTGTGAGTGTGCAGGGTGAACATTGTGTGAGTGTGCAGGGTGAACAGTGTGTGAGTGTGCAGGGTGAGCAGTGTGTGAGTGTGCAGGGTGAACATTGTGTGAGTGTGTAGGGTGAGCAGTGTGTGAGTGTGTAGGGGCAGTGTGTGAGTGTGCAGGGTACGAAAACTCGAACTAAGTCCACCACACACACACATAAGACTGCACACATAAAACCACACACACACCACCACACACACACTCTCACACCACACTCTCACCACCACATACTCACCACCACACACTCACCACCACACTCTCACCACCACACACTCACCACCACACACGCAACCACACACACAACCACACACACAACCACACACACACACCACCAGACGTCAGTGCGCGCTTTCACTGGGCACAAACACCACCAGCCGTCAGTGCACGCTTTGACCGGGCACAAACACCACCAGCCGTCAGTGCATGCTTTTACCGGGCACAAACACCACCAGCCGTCAGTGCAGGCTTCCACCAGGCACACACCACCAGACATCAGTGCACGCTTTCACCAAACACACACACACCACCAGCCATCAGTGCACACTTTCACCATGCACACACAACACCAGCCGTCAGTGCACGCTGTCACCAGGCACACACACCACCAGCCGTCAGTGCACACTTTCACCAGGCACACACGCCACCAGCCATCAGTGCACACATCAATTGTTAACGCATCCACAATTAACAATTGTAGCAATCGGAATATGGTGCACTTTACTTTTACACATATTCATCTCAAGCGCAGCATGCCACCATTGCTACAATTCCAATCCAACCAACATAATTCCACTACACACCACATGCATACACTCCATAACACATGGCTAAAAGACATTGCCATTTACAATGCCATTAGCTCAAACTCAAATAAATCCGAGACCTATTGCATTTCCAATGCTTGTTCTTTTTCATGTGTTGGTCTGGACTGCCCGCGTTGCGCTTTGGCTTCGGTTAAATCATTTATTGTTAGTTTATTCTCGTTGCCTTTCCATTTGGTTTCTGCTTTTCCTCTGCCCATCAACATGTTGATGCCCTTGAGGATGGTGCAATGTCTCCACCAGTCTCTGGAAACATTTCAGGAAGTAAAGATGCGGAACTAAGGGTGTGGCAGGAGCCGTAGGACCCCCAGATCTGGACACAGTTCCGAAAGATAATGGAAAACTATCAAGACTTTCAATCAGTTATCTTTTTGCACAGCATTAGCTGTTACATGCTATTTGAGAATAGCGTTTAACAAACCACTTCACATTCACTTATTAAGTATAACTAAGTTTACATTACAAACTTTCAAAGACATGGCATTTGCTCACAAACTTTTGTCACGCTTGTGATCGAACCCTGTGGACGATGAAAGAAGGAGGCAAGTGTAATGCACCACAGTAAACAAAAGCTTTCTTTTTAAAGTGCCGGAGCCGGGAATCTTGCATCTCAAACATTGGGTATAATCATCAAATAACCCCGCCATTGGTCTATGAACCTTTGTTAGTGGACAAGGAGAGGGGATAAGGTACTATCATTTACATGAATTACCATAGCAGTGATGACCAATTGGGACTTCACAGGAAATGACAAGGAGAATTGAAGTGAGTCTAAAAGGTATTTATTTAACACATTTGTTCAAATGAGATCCTTAGTTTGATAAATTTTCAAATGTAGTTATTGTCTTGCATATTCAAATAATTAAAACGTTGCTATTTCAAAATAGGATAAAATACTACATTTGTAAGAATTTCAAATAGAATGCAAGATATGCAGCAAGTGTGTTCCATAATGAAAAATCTCTAATCTAAATTAGAGAAGGTATATGGTCAAGAATGATATTTAGATCATGAGAATTGGGTCAGGTGTCAGCTTCAGTAAAACCAAATGAAGGTTTCTGGTAAGAGACTGCGAATGCATAGGCATGAAGCCTTAGAACTCAGGGGTATACAACCTTTACAACGAAACTTTTGCAACGAACTACCATTACAACGCAACTCTTACAACGCAAACCATTACAACGCATTGCTCTGGGGGGCGCTCTAGGATAGGGAATAGGTTAATTTACTATCCAATAACCTTCCCTAGTGTCCACGGGGACTGGAGTTGGAATAGTAAATTAAACTATTCACTATCCAACACCCAAAAGCGCTATGCGTTGTAATGGTATGCGATGTAAAAACCGCGTTGTAAAGTTATGCGTGGTAAAAGTATGCGTTGTAACGTCATACATCCAACTCAGGTAGTGGAGCTTTGCAGAGGCTAGAAGGATCTTCTCTGCTCAAAGTCAACAAGCATCTCTATGATCTGCCCTACCATAATCTAAGGAACTCGCAGTAATATAATTCAACAGAAACTCTAGTCTGAACATTTCTCCAGTTGTCACTCCCACAAACCAATCAGTCTTCACCAAACTCTGGGAGCAGGTAAACTCCCCAGTTTCACACACCTTTACGATGGTTCATGCATGGTAATGTTCTTGAGTTGAGTCGCGCTTCCAGGCATCTTCCTCTCCTCCCCATAAGAATCTTAGTATCAGGTGTCTGATACATATCAGATGTCTATTCACTATCTAACAGAAGGCTTCTGGAAAAGTACAGCATCTGCAGTGGAAAGAATGGGAAAAACATATTGTGCAAAGCAGCTGCATGAATATGAAAGTCAACATTCAAAATGGCATCAGTATTTTAGCTAACTTAATTCATTACAATATGTTAAATTGAGTATTTGCTTATAATGCGTGTGTGTGATTACCTTCTACAAATGTTGCGTTAAATAGGCACAAGTTATTTAACATTATGCATTGCACTTTGCTAATAAATGCTTTTAATGGGCAAAAATGAAGAATTTTTTTTTTCACAACAACATTTTTATTGACTTTATCGATCAGGTAAAGCATAAATGCAGTCCTCCACAGTCAGGAGAGTTCTACCACAATATTAAGCATATAGGAGCATAATGCAGGCCCAATCAGAAACAACCCCACCCATCCCCTCCACCACCCAGCACCCCCCAACGAACCCACTACCCACCCCTTATCCCTCCCTAACCCCGTGCACGTAATCATCGGCGGTCACCAGTAATCGTCCGAATCTAGGAAGAGAGCTAGCGTCTTCTCAGGCCTGCTGCCGTTCCAACAAAACCACTTCTTCATCAGGTTCCACCGGTGGATCCAATGTCAAACCCCTATATTCCGCCCACCGCTTCCAGATCTTGAAATGTTTACGGGGGCACCCTCTCGCTTCTAACACCGGGCGCTCCAACCCCATACAATAATCAATCCCTGCCTTCCAAGGACTCAACGGGGGGGCCCTCTCACTCTTCCACGCCCGCCCAAGTCTCGCTTGGCAACAACAAGGCCCAGCAACAACAGATGACGCTTGTAAACGTTTCCCCCAACACCCTCTAGTATGTGGAGAAGGGCCAGACGATGGGTCTGGGGAAGATCCCATCCCAGTACCTCCGATAGACAGCTCCATACACCCCGCCAGAACCGGGACAGACCAGTACAGGACCACAGAGTATGTAGCAGCGTACCCATTTCAGCACCACATCGCAGACACTCCGGGGACCCAATCAAGCTCGCCTTCCACAATCGCTCACGCGTATAGTATGCCCTATGGAGATATTTGAATTGAATCAGTCGCAGGCGCACCGCTATAGCTGCACCCCGCGGGGACTCCAGAGCTTCCCTCCAATCATCCTCATCTAGTGGGCCAATATCCCGCTCCCAGGCTCCCTTCAATTGAAGGAGGGAGGAGGAGCAGTGAGTGACCAAGGTTTGGTATATGCGGGATACTTTCTTATCGCCAAGGTCTCCCATAAAAACCTTCGCCTCTAGAGGACTGAACTCTGGCAGCGACTCCAAGCCCACCAAGCTAGGTCCAAGCGCATGGCGGAGCTGAAGGTATCTAAAAAATTGGGTGTTGGGCATATAACACTCGACCCTGAGTTCTTGGAAAGACTTGAGTGCCACGCCGGACACGACATGTCCTAGCGATGACATCCCAATTGAATCCCATCCGTCAAACCCCGACAGCGTGGCTAATGCGGGGAGTTGCCCATTATGCCACAGAGGAGTCTCAGCCGTCAGTCTGCCCCACCAACCCATGCGGCGCAGCGCTTGTCGCCATATCGTAAACACCACCTGTGTGGCACGGGGCAGCCGCCGCTGCAGTCTGGCCGAGTATAGAATCGTATGCAAGGTGTGGTCCCCCATCAGCGAGTGCTCCAAGGCGTATGCTGGGTCCCCTCTATCTCCGTACCACCATTCGTTTAGGACTAATACGTGGGAGGCCTGGTAGTAGGACAGCACGTCCGATGTCGCAAGCCCACCACAGTAAGTGGACAGAAAACACGTACGCAGTGCCACTCTGGCGGCGCCCCCAGCCCATAGAAAGCGTCCCAATGCTGAGTTAACCTGCCGAAACCACCGGGGTGCAATCGGATGAGGGTGATTCTGCAGCTGATATAAAAGCCGTGGAAGTGCAACCATCTTGAATATCGCAGACCTACCAAAGATAGTAAGGGGCATCCGTGCCCACGTTTTAAGGTCCGACTGAACTTTATCCCAGACCGGTACCACATTTCGCTCCCAAGAGATCGACGCAGATTCGGACAAGAACACACCCAGGTATAACAGACCTCCAACCGCCACCTTCAGGGCCGACGACCAACATCCCGCACGCGCTCCATCGCCCAGTACCCACAGGGTGGACTTACGCAGGTTTAGGTACAGACCCGAGACCTCACCAAAGATGCGCATAATTTCTAACACCCGCGGGCCCGACCTATCCAGGTACGTAAGGAAAAATAGGACGTCATCCGCATACAGCGCAATCCTATCAGCGCGTCCGCCGTCCCATCTGAAACCTTGCAACTGCGCATCAATGCGCACCCAGGAGGCTAGGGGTTCCATAGCTAGCGCAAACAGGTAAGGGGACGGCGGGCAGCCTGACGGGTCCCCCGACCGATTGGGAACTGCGGAAACCGCACCCGAGACCCGCACAGCCGCCGTAATGTCAGTGTAGAGCAGCCGAACATAGGAGATAAAGACTGGATCTAGATTAAGGCGAGGCAGGAGCGCAAATAAATAGGCCCAACTAACAGAGTCGAATGCCCTATCAATATCGGCGAGGAACAAGGCTGCCCGCTCACCTGTGGCCCCCATCGCATCTATGGCCGTCTGTGCCCGTCTAACGTTGTGTCGTGTCGCCCTGTGCGGCATAAAGCCTGCCTGGTCCGGATGAACTAGATCCGCCACATAGGGAAGAAGCCGGTTCGCCAGCGCTTTTGCCAGTAGTTTAGCCTCTACGTTAAGCAGCGATATGGGGTGATACGAATCGTGCTTAGAAGGCGGCCTACCCGGTTTCTGGAACACCACCACCTCAGCATGTCGCCAGTCATCAGGCAACCGACCCAACTCACGTGCAGCCTCCAGGACCGCCTTGTAGTGAGTCCCCAATTGGAGCTGAAATTTCTTGTAGAATTCGCACGGGAAGCCACTCGGCCCGGGCGCCTTTCCCGCGTTGAGCTGCGCCAGAGCGTCTCCCAACTCCTCCCCTGTAATAGGGAGGTCTAATATCACCCGCGTCTCGTCAGAGACAGCCCTCGGGGGCAGGTCAGCAATAAACTTGTCCACTGCTTCAAGGCAATCCTGCGACGCATAAAGTTCCGCATAGTAGCGCGCGAAGCTAGCCGCCAATTCTGCTGGAATCGTCATAGTAACTCCAGCATCATCCGTGAGTCCAGGCAGCGTAATCGGCTGCATGGTATTCTGACACAGCCTATGAAGCATAGTGCACGACTTGTCCCCCCATTGATAAATCCTACTGCGTGTGGCGAGCCATGCCTGTCGAGCTTCATCAAGCAATACATATGCATAGGCCTGTTGCGCCTGCAGGAGTAACCGCACAGCTTCGCCACCTCCCTCCCCCTGGCAACTCCGCTCGAGGACCTCTACACGCGCCGCCGCCGCAACTATGGCCGCCCTGCGTTGGCGGCGAGCCGCCGCGCACCACGCAATGTCCACCCCACGGAGCGTGGGCTTCATAGCTTCCCAGGCTAATGACACCTCCGTGTCCTCGCCCAGGTTTTCCTGCCAATAGTGGGGTATCGCCCCCCTCATATGATGGACATAGTCAGCTTGCTGGAGATGCCATGGGGACATTCGCCACCGGAACGGCTGCCTCCGCCTGCACAATTCAACATCTACAGCCACTGGGGAGTGGTCGGACAATCCACGAGGCAGAATGGCCGCCCCTCGCACTCTGCTCAGATACGCACTGGGTACAAACACACAATCCAGCCGTGAAAAGGAGCCATGCACTGCCGAAACATACGTATACTCCCTGGCCTCAGCATGCAGATGTCGCCAAGCATCAACCCAGCCCAGGCCATCCACCATCGCACGCAATCGGGAGGGGTGGCCACCGCAGGTGCCCCCCGTAGCCGATGACGGTCCACAGTCGTGTCCAGCACGTCATTCCAATTTCCACCTAACATGGCCATGGACTCCGGGACCTCTGCCCACACCGCAAACAGCCGTTCAGCCAGAGACCACTGCAGAGGGGGAGGGGCATAGACACTCCCAAACACAACAGGCTCCGTACCTACCATTCCTTTCACAACAATATATCTGCCCTGCAGGTCCAACCAGAGTCTCTCATGCACATACGCCAGTCGTCTGTGGATCAAGATGGCGACCCCTCTAGAGCCCCTCGAAAAGCCGGCATGGAAAACCTGGTGGTAGCCAAATCTCTGCAAGCAAAGTGCTTTTGCCCCCAGCATATGTGTTTCTTGTAAGAGCAGTACATCCGCCCCTTCCCTCTTTGCCCATCGCAGAACGGCACCCCTCTTAATTTAATCTAGCATTCCCCTGACATTCCAGCTCAATATGCGCATGGACACCCCACGGGGCCCCGGAGGCAATGCATCAACCATGATCCCAGGGAACACAAAGCAAAAGCACCCAACAGCAGGCCCGAATACATAGCACCAGCTCTAGCTCGGCATGAAAATCACGTGCACAACGAACTAAACCCCCTTCACCCGCCCCACCCGCACCCCCCCAAAACACCCCCCTGAACTTCCCATCTCCCAACCCCCGCCCCCCACCCCTATACCTCATAGAACACAGAAGTATCTGTCGCGGCATGGGCGACCTCGGGCCCAAAACAGAGCGCCCAAGGCCAACCATACCAATGGATCCCAACTACCCACTCAACCATTAGGAACTCCCCCTTACCAAAACCCACCTATGATGGAGGGATGTAGCCCCTAATATGAAGCACCCCGAACCCCACCCCACAGCCCCACATCATCCCCAACAGGTATAGTGAACAGTGTCAAGGTATCCAGTTCCAAAACTAGTCGGGCAGCAGGACATACTAATCAGCCACTCACTGCTAAAATCTACCACAGCAATAGGTCACCTTACACTCCAACGTCCTTCAATTGTCCTTGTTAGACTGGTCCGAGTCTGTAGGTGCTCCAGCTCTCGCCCCAGTGTGAGAAGAGGAGCGCTGCCGTGACCTAGAGCTCCTGTGTCTCTTTCCCCGGACACGTTGGTCAGTCCGCTCTGGAGAGGAGCTCCTGGAGAAACCCGGGTTCAGGCCCGGTTGAGCATGTGGCCGAACCCTCACCGTCTCATCCATCCACCTGAAGACGTCCTCTGGAGTATCAAAGAAGTGGGTCCGCGATTGGAAAATCACTCGAAGGCGGGCCGGATAGAGTAGAGAGTATTGGAGCTTCAAGCCACGTAGCTTCGCTTTGGTCGCTATGAAGGAGTGTCGTTGCTGCTGCACCATCTTCGTATAATCCGGGAAGATCATGATTTTCTGATTGTCGAACATGACAGTGTCTTTCGCCCTCGCCTCCCTTAAGATGGTGTCCCTGTCGTGAAAGTTCAAAATCCGTGCGATCACCGGTCTGGGCCGCTCTCCTGTTGGTGGTTTCTGCGTCAGGGCTCTATGGGCGCGCTCTATCACAAAGCACCGGGATAGCGCGTCCGGGGGTAACCAAGTCTCCAACCACTGGGACAAGAAGCCTTCCATATTCCCCTTCTCGCAGCCCTCGGGAAATCCCACAAAGCGGAGGTTATTCCTGCGCGCCCGCCCTTCGGCATCTTCCACCCGTAGCGCCAGGGCCCTCTGAATCTTCTCCATCGCGGCCACTTTCTGTTTCAGGGTCCCCACATCATCTTCTACGGTCGAGAGCCTGGATTCCGCCTCCGTGATGCGGGTCACCGCGTTGCGAAGGTCCTTGTGCAGCAAGGTCACGTCTGCCCCAACCGCACCTATCTTGGCGTCGAGCATATCTCTGGATTGGGTGATCGCCACCATAAGTGCCGCATTGTCCGGTCCCGCAGTCTGGCTCCCCCCGATGCACCGGCACCTCCATGCGGCCCAGTGAATTTGTCTATGGGCCCCTGTTTGGCGGGTCCACTGCCCCCTCCGCCCCTGGTCATGTCGCAGGCTGTATGTGGTCCGCCGCGCCAATGTTCTGCAATGGGCCTCAGGGCAGTCCGCACACCGCAGGGGTCCCGACACTCCACAGCCCAGGGTCCTCGCCCGCCCGCCATCGCTGCTCCTAGACCCTTTGTCCACACACACTGGGGCCGGAGAGACTCACGAATCGTGATGCAGCACCCCAGCCACTGTCACCAGACTCACGCAGGGCCCAGCAACCACACCAGTAGGAGCTTCCAGTCGGCTGAGGGGCAAGGGCTCCAGTCCAAGCACCAGCGTCGCCGCCAAGACTGCAGGCAGAGCCGCCAACTCCGCTGTCTAAGTCGTCTCCGGGCACCACCACTCGTGGCCGGGGAGCACGAAAATCGAGGCCCCGGTCCTCCAGGCCGCCGCGCAGGCCACCGCCGCCCTCTGGCGTCTGTACCACCCGGGCTGCTACTCAGAGAGCGGGGGGCACAGCGGGGCTCCCACGCTCCGCTCCGGTGCCCTTCTGATTGTTCGGGGCGGCGCCAGCAGCCAAGGCCGGAGACTAGCACCAGAGTCGTCCGTCCGGACGCCACCAAAAAGCGAGGCCCGGCTTTGCACGCCGGAACAGGCCTCAAGACGTCGCTGCCGCTTTTTCGGCCCCAAAGCACCGGGGAGCTCCGCTCGTTTCACCGGAGGGCACCTCACACCGTCCGCCACCAATGCTGAACTAGTATGCTGCAAGGTAGGTCCGGAAGCCAGGATAATCGTGCGGATCAATGTCGGGCCGGTGGGAGCTCTAGCAAGCTGCGTCCACCATCTTCGCCCACTAAGCCACGCCCCCAAAAATGAAGAATTTTGCTCTATTAAAAGTTTACAAATATTAAAAGTGAGGCTCATTTGAGCCTACAGATTTGAAATGCGATGAGACAGCTTCCGAACCAGGATGAGAAAGCAAACCAATTTACATGTATTTGGCCCCGTATAGCTAAAACCATACTGATTTATTAATGGTCTCTTTTAAATACATTGTTGAATAAAAATTGACAATCTGTATCCATTTATTTAAGTGTATTGCATCATAATGTATTAATTAGCCACATTTTGGCAAAACAGCACTTGGTCTACAATTTCTTCCACCTCCTTCTCTCCCAAAAACCGACGATCCCAGATTAAAGATTTTTGCTCATTTGTTAGACTAGCTCATTCAACAACGCCTTGATTTTGTAAAACACCTATTATTTTAGTGTGCCCATGTCTATTTGTATGCTGATTTGGTAGTGTTCGACACAACTGTGTTTGCTTTCTTTACTGCAATATTGTCTCAGTCCTTGTTTTAAGGACAGTATCACACCAGTATTGCAGGCAGCCAGTTGCTTCCCTTCCATGTTTTTATTCCTATGTGTCCATCTGTGGTGTAGTGTAGTATCTCTTCTTGCCACCAGTTACGTCAGGTATGCTTGTTGTTTTCCTGTCTGTCTACCCTTCCTATGAAACTGAGTACGCTGAAGCATGACCGATCTTTCTGCATCTGATTATTCCAAACTGACAAATTCCTTGGAACTTTCGCAAACACTTACTGGAGGCTGAATCTTGGGTGTTTTGAGTCTGCCCTGCATAGCGGGGACGCTGCTTTCTCGCCGTCCACTGCCAAGAGAGTCATTTGGGCTACTGCTTCGTGCCGGGACTACTAACCCCAGAATCCCTAGCGGCACCACCGGGGAAACGCCCCTGAATCCACGCCATCGCACCAGGAGGCGCTCTTAAGTGAAGCAGGAATTAATTGGGAGCCATTGAAGAAAAGTTAACTCTCCTCTCTAAAGGTGTTGAAGCGATGGTTAAATCAGCGGTAGCTGGGACTGTAGCGGGGGGCATGGAACCTGTGGCACCGGCACAGCCGTGGAATTGTGGTCCCGTGAGGGGATCAAAATAGGGATATGATCCATGGGGTGGCAAATAACCATAATGGTGATATGCTCACAATAAGAACGCAAGTGCCGCATGTTACATCAGGCTTAGGGGGTCTTTCTCACAACTGAGCCCAGCACTTCCAGGGGTGGGTGGGCAGGCAATTGTGTCCTGTTTAGGTACTCAGAATTTGATCATGCCGGAGGGCCACTTGAGGACTTCAACTGTTCACCCTGACGGTGCTAGAGATGGTCCAACTATTACAAACCATGCGATTACCAAGCCAGCGCGAGACATTCTAGATTTCAACATTTTGATGGTGCGTAGAGTTGCATGGATGGGACAGATGCAAAAGAACATTGGGGGGATTGTGTTGTTAATTTTCGAAGCCCCGTAGTCGCCCACATGATCCTCAAGGCCCAGTACCAGTACCCGCTCTCTGCCACCTCTATTTGGGCCCTGCCATTGGGTTACTTTTATAAGCCCCCATTGAGTACCCAGAAGGAGACAGCTTCTTACATCCTGGTTTCAAACAGATTAGAGGCTCTGTCCGGCCTAGACGCCCAAGGCTGACTACCTGTAACCAATCTCCTCATAGCGGAGTCACCGAACATGGGGGAAACAGCAGAGGAAGAAACACTCTTTCTCTTGACTAGCCCTACAACTTCTCATAATAAGCTAAGTGCTGGACCTTTTATGCAGATGCTTCCTCAGGCACACCCCCCACCCAAGAGTTAATAGAGGTTTTACCTACTGCCCCAATGGGGGACCATATGGAGCAAGCAGGCTACAATGTAATTTCCTGGAATATTGCAGGGTTAGCGGGGAAGTTCCAGGACCCAAGGTGTGTGCTGTTCATCAGGCAATTCCCGTGATGTGCCTACAAGAGACCTGGATGGTGGACTGCAACTTATTTTTAGAGGGTTATCCTGGCCTCCCCATCTACTAGCAGCAGAGCCAAGGGTGGTTTGGTCATTTATATAGCATTAGCCCTGAACTGCAGGATCAAGGCACTTCCCCTTATCCATAGTGATTTCCAAGCTGTTATTTTAAAGCGAGGAAATGTGAGCCTGTGCCTGAATAATTTGTATAATGCAGTGAATACATTTGGGGTCTGTAAGATTGCCCAGTTGGGGAACTTCGTCAGATAGTACTGCGGACATGTTGCCCATGGCCTTATGCTAGCAGGGGATTTTAACATGCATCCGTGTGGCGATCCTGTGACAACCAGCTTGGGAGAAATGGGCTGTGCCAGGATGCGGGGACTACACTTTGAGCATTTGGCCCAGGGCGATGCACTTAACAATTTACTTAATGAATTTGACCTGATTTCTTCTATGTCTTTTGCCGCTGATTCTTTTAAACAGTCTGTCCCATCTTTCAAAGGTCAAAACGGTGGGTCTTTTATAGATCACGTTTTGATCTCGGCTGGCTTCCAAGCTTTCCTCTTGGGATTTAAAATTCTAGAAAGTATTTTTAGTGATCACAACCCTGTATGTGCAAATTTGGGCGGTGGTTTGTTGAAAACACAGGCAAAAATGGTAACATCCGGTGTGATGCGTCCTACGGATGAGAAACGTCGCCCTAAGTGGTCTCAGGTGAATCCGGATCTGTTTCGTGACAACGTTCATGAATTATGTGCCCTAGAATTAACATCATGTGTGTCATCAGATTCCCTTCCTATGAGCGTACTTAAAGCTTTTGAGGGGATTGTTTCAAAAGTGGGGGCATTATTAACTGCTCCTGCACCCAGCTCTTCGTTTAGGGATCCTAAATGGTTTGACCCAGTATGCTCTACAACTGCAAGAGAGTTAAAGGCAGCTTTGAAAGCTATGCCAAGAGATCACCTGTGGATCCGGTCCCTTCGACTTAATTATAAAAAAGGCTTTAGCAAAACGCAAATCCTCATTAAAGGATGCAACCTGGAGAGAACTCCTAGACCCAAGTACACTGGGTAACAGCGCAAGATTTTGGGGATTCATTAATAGACCCCTGTTTGAGTGGGAGGGGGCGGAAAACATTGGCACCAACATTACTGAAGATGAATGGGTGTCACACTTCGGATCTATATTTAAGAGTACTATAACTCAGATATATCATAAAGTGGGAGAACAAAATGAAACCCTGGTCCCTTTCACGTTGAGTGAGGTAAAGAAAAGCATCTCAGGGTTGACATGCAACAAGACACCAGGCCCAGATGGTATGCCTCTGGATCTTTTCAAATCAAACCCATCTCTCTGGGCCCCGGTCCTTGCAGCTGTGCTTAATGCGGCAGCGGTGTCTCGATGCCCAGAGTCATGGGGTACCTCAACTATTGTCCCGGTATTCAAGAAGGGAGATTGTAACAGCACCACTTGTTACAGACCGATCTCCCTTATTGATTCCGTGGTTAAGGTCCTTGGGGGTGTAGTGCTGAATAGAATGAAAGCTTGGGCAGAAGATAATAGGATTGTCTCTTATATTCAAAATGGGTTTAGCCCAGGGCACTCCACCTTAGCACAATGCCTTAACCTGTACATGATTCTTGGGAAATACACCATTGCCCGACAGGGCAAAATCTACATGGCGTTCATGGATCTTTCCTACGCTTTTGACTGCCTAAATCGGGGGAAATTATGGCAGTCCATGAACGCCATGGAGGTGGAGACCCCTTTGGTTAACTTCCTGAGAGACCTGCACAGGGATACAAAGTCAAACATAAGATTCTCCCAGGTCCTTAGGGTTTCAAGGAACTTTAATGTTGAAAGGGGAGTAAGGCAGGGATGCATTTTGGCCCCATTCCTTTTTAACTTGCACATTAATGAATTGGATAAGACCTTGGTCGATACTGAGGCCGACTTCCCCTATGTTGGACGCAGGGGTCTGCCCGTCCTGCTATATGCGGACAACGCGGTCCTCTTGGCCAGAACCGCAAGAGGTCTGCAGTCCTTACTGAACACTTTCTGCAGCTTTATGGCTGATCGTGATCTAGCCATAAACAATACTAAATCTTATATAATGCAGGTTGGGGCGTGCCCGAAGAGGCAGTACTCATTTATGGTGAACGATGAGAAAGTGCCCATAGCGACAACCTTCTCCTACTTGGGCGTCCTTTTTGATGATCACTTAAGCTGGGGCGCTTTAGTCCAGAGAAAAAGAGGGGAGATCACCAGAGCGAATGCTGCTATCTTCAACTTTGCGGCAAAAATGGGTAAGCGCCCAGTTGCTGCGATGCTGATGACATATCAGGCGAAAAGTATTGCAATTGGTAGCTATGGCAGTGAGCTATGGGGTTTCGTAGCATCCGAGGGCATCCAGGTAGAAGAGAATAATTTCTTAACATCTCCTGGGAGTACCGAAAGGAAGCTCGAACCTAGCAAAGAAACTGGGCTACCTTATATTAGTGATATCA
This sequence comes from Lissotriton helveticus, assembly GCF_964261635.1. Classification (NCBI taxonomy): domain Eukaryota; kingdom Metazoa; phylum Chordata; class Amphibia; order Caudata; family Salamandridae; genus Lissotriton; species Lissotriton helveticus. The sequence continues at coordinate 896,487,687 of NC_136069.1, forward strand.
TAGCTATGCGGCCCCTGCTTTTCTGGCTTAAGTGCTGGCTAAATAAAGATTTGGGCCCAGATGTAGGTAAAATAGATTTACCGATTTTTAATTACCGAATCCTACCGATTCGGTAATTAAAAATCGGTAAATCTAAGGGGTGGATATGTAGGAACATCCAGATGTTCCTTTTACCGAATCGGTAAATATCTGTATTTACCGATTCGGTAAATACCGACCGGTAATGCCCCATTCATTCCTATGGGCTTTGAAGCCCATAGGAATGAATGGGGCATTACCGGTCGGTATTTACCGAATCGGTAAATACCGATTTTGACAAGGGTGCAGGGGGTGTCACTTTGACACCCTCTAGCACCCCCAAAAAAGATTCGGGGGCCATGTGGCAGGCAGACCTGCCCTAAGGGCAGGTCTGCCTGTCATATGGCACAGGTGTGCATGCACACATGTGCATGCACACCGGAATCGTTTTTTTACCATGAAGTTGGATTTCATGGTAAAATACCGATTCTGTAAGGCTTGTGGGACTCAGAAGAGTCCCACCTACATATCAAAAATACCGAATAGGTATAAATACCGATTCGGTATTTTACTGATTCGGTAAATTTACCGATCGGTAAATTTACCGAATCTGTAAAATTCTGGGCCCTACATACCATTTACTAAATACCGGTCGGTAACGGCCGAAAATACCGATTTTCGGCCGTTACCGACCGACCTACATCGGGCCCTTAGATCCTAATCGCCCGCTATTGCAAGAAGTTCTGTGCCTAGACCATATGCTTAAAATCCCTTGGTTAAAATACTTAAAAGGCTGTTTCTCGGAGTTAGGGCGTTTGGACCTTTTTTTTAAACCTAACTTGATCACTGCCATGGATGTGGAGTTTGTAAAAAACGTCTTTTATCCAGCTCAAAAAACTCAACAGAGATCGGGTAGATTTGGCTAAACCCAGTGTCCTTAAATTCGTGTTGCTTAAAACTACGCCATCAATGGAGCCTTATCTTACATGGCCCATGTCAGCTCACGAGCGTTTTTTATTAACCAGGTTCCGGATGGACTATTTCCATCTTTTACTCGCTGTTCCGAAGGGAAGCCATAGAGGCCAGGTGCTACCTTCCTGTGGCTGGGACGTCTCCTCAGGATTTTGTGCACTTTATGCCTTTTTGCCGCCTCTATGATGCTCCCCGGAGGATCTTTTTAAAGTCCCTTTTAAAAAAGCTTAATTTTACTCAGGTCCGCCCAGCTCTTTGCTTTTTGCAAATGTTAAAGCCAGAATGTACCTTATTTGTGACTGGATATCTGAAATCCGCATTGAAGATCAGAAACCGTATGGAGAACCATCAAGATCCCTAAATTGTATTTATTTTACTGGAATTAATTTTTATGCAAAGTGATTGTGGATATTGTATGTATTTTAAAAAACTTTATCAAACTTTTATTTAATGGCTGTAATGTTGCTTTTATGGTTTTCAGATTTGTAAAACCGAATAAAGTATTTTGACTTTGACTTTGACTAAAGCTGAAGCACAACCGATCTTTCTGCATCTGATTATTCCAAACTGACCAATTCCTTTCCTTTATTTGTCCCCTTTTCCATTCATCCGGGAAAGTTCTACTAGAAAAATCACATGTGTCTGCTTTCTAGAACTGTCTTCTAACATCTGCTGGGTGTCTCTTCTCACCAGTTGTTCTTTCCACTCTAGCCTTCTACTCCATTTCCAACTGAGTGCACTGTAGGGTGACAACTTCGTGAAAGTGTGACTTCCTTCTTATTGTTTCTTTAACCACTGCATCCCTCTGACAACAATGCACAGAAATTAAAACTATTGCTTAACATAAACTATTTCCTCACCACCACATGCAGGGAAATACTGAAATTTGATTCCAGCTATTAATATCATATATTCTAATGTTCCCACACTCTAAAAAGAATGGTACCAAACACTTTTGGATTGACATGCGGAAAAAAAGAAACAGACCAAATCACAACCGTGTCAACTTTATTTTGGACAAAAGGTTTTCATTACAGTTTGATAAGTAGTGTAAGGTTGGCCTATAGCACACCCATCTCCTGGGAATCCCGACCACTGTATGAACATCTGGAATCCTAGGAGGTGCAACTGTACTGATATGATCGTATAAGCATTCCTTGCCTCAAACTCTGCAAACTGCAAAATATTTCTAAAACAACACTATTTCCTCGAAATAAACGTGAAAAATAGTGACATTCACAGCCTACATAGAATGCTATACTTTCCTTTCTGTCTTGAAATACATTTTTGGCAAGTATTCGGTTGGACCAGTGAACTCGTTACATGTGCATATGCCTGTTTGGGACGAAATCAGAATTACAGGTTTTTGAAAATTAAGCCTGATCAAGGATATTGCCCTTGAGATGTGAAGAAGGCAAAGGCAAAGACTGCCTCTAATTTGCATGTGCAAATTGCACAAAATTTCAAGTGAAATCATGCACAAATTGGGCACAACTCTGCATTCAGGAGCTGAAATTTGGAATCTGCTGCAAATTGTGACGCAGCTGTTACAGCACATCGCTGTAGTTGAAATTAGCGGCTGCACAATTTGCACCTTAAATTGTATGCTGTAACACATTGAACGCGATTCGCAAAGTCATTACGGTCTTAAATCTCCATATACTTCTGAAACTAACTCTATTTATGCATTTAAGATGTCCAGAAAAAAAATGATGTCAAGCCATAAATGGTACTACTACAGCATAATTCTCCACCACGGGGCAGAACAAGAGGCATGGTTTGTCTTATAATTAAGTGAATGGCACAACCTCATGAGTCCCAGGCCGTTTACAAGCTCTATTCCAGCTTTACTCCACCTTGTTGGAGCATTACTCCAGCAAAGGACTGCAGTAACTCCTCTTCAGGTTGGGAAGGGGAATGGATAATCCTCATAGGGCTGTCTTCATGGTAAAAATGGAAAAAAATAGAAAAAAAGTATATTTGCACATCAGGCTGCCTTTATGCAGTGCATAATTATGAGGTATGTACAATTATGTGCAGGGGAAAGGGAAAGAGCAGCCTTTCAAAAAATCCTATTACTTACTGAGTTGTATGCCAGGAACGTTAGGACTGGTGCACCCTTCCCGGGAAAGCCAATGCTGCCTTTTTGTGAACTTGAAAGTCTGCACCGGTGATCAGTCGCACTTGTGTGAGTGCATAGTTGTAATTTCCTTTGTGATTTGGGCCCATGATTAAGTGATATTAGAACATTGGAACGTTGGAAGCTCCATTGAAAACAATGGAGTGCTGCGGGCTTATAATGGCTGGTATAAGCCCGGAGCTCCAACATTGCAATGTTGCTTTGATCATAGCTCTGGCTGTGAACAAAGGCTTAAGGGAGCCTGAGTGGATTTCAATCCCCTAGCGCTCCCTGAAGGCGTAGTTTTATTTTTTATAACATTCTGCCCTCTAGTGGCAGAATGTTCTAATAGCCTTATAGCCCTTCGTAGCAGGGCTATACCGGTTTTTATAGTCCCGCTGCCTTGTTAAAGTCCCTCGCCTTTGGCTCGGGCCTTTAACGCTGCAGCTGTCCCTTAATAGCCGGTATAGCTCGCTACGGCGGTTTGCAAGGCTATATTGAAGACTAGTGTACTTGCTGAAAATCCAAGTAGTTCCTTGTGTTATTCCTAAATGTAGGCCATTGTTTTCATGTTCAAGTTCTAAGTAAGCATCATTACAATACCATATGTCAGACATGCTTCACTAATGGATATTCTGTGTTTAATGGTGATTTGTGACTATAATTCAGAACTGCTTTGCAAATAAACCCTTAGATATCTGGCGGTGTGGCTCACATTTAAACTTTTGATAGATTTATGTTGCCAACGTGATTCTCAAAACAGAGTCTTAACACAGCATTACCTGTGAGTAATTGAAGTTACACACATAAGTTTTCAGAATGCTGGAAATGTGGAAAATACTCTGGGGACAAGCAAATTTAGGGATGGAAAAAGAAGAGGACGTAAGAGCGGAGTCATGTTGAGGCGCTGGGTCACAGGGAGCAGAGCCAATGAGGGTCAGTCTGCGGGCTTCCACTACATATGTTTTATTGTTTAAAATACATATTTCCCCAAAGAAGTGGGCGACAAGGAAAAATGTGAAGTGAAGTAGTTCTGGCTTAATTTATTTGCCATCAGCAGACGCCTTTCTAAGATAGCTTCAGGTATTAATGCACCTGCTGCAGCCATCTTTTTGAACCTTGTACAGAGATATGGGTATAATCTCGGGTCACAGGTTTAAAACATTATAGGATGAAAGTGCTTGCACTTTGTTGAATCTGTACGCCCCTTGTTTGTATCGTGCTATGTAGGGGCAGTGCATTTGCCACAGAGATCATTGGATAGCTTGTATGTTGAATGCTTCCATGTGGGCCAGTTCTAGGCATATGCAGAGTGAGTGGTGGCACAGGGTCCCACCAAAGTGTACCACCATTGGGTGGCCTCATATGAGCTTCCTCCCAACATCTTTCTGGCTCTGGGTCAGTGATGTTGGCTGCAGTGCAGCACTAAAGCCAGTGGTTCCAGTGTGCGTATCAGGCAAACATTAAATGATGATTTATGTCTGTCATGACGGGGAACAGCGTTTACAACGCAACTTTAACAACGCAGTACCTTTACGACGCAACCATTACAACGCAAGTCATTACAACGACTTGCGCTGGGGGGCGCTCTAGGATAGGCAATAGTTTTAATTTACTATCCAACACCTTCCCTACTATCCACGGGGACTGGAGTTGGTATAGTAGATTAAACTATTCACTATCCAGCACCCCCCAACGCAAGCAACGCAAGTCGTTGTAACGACTTGCGTTGTAAAAGTTGCATCGTAAAGGCATGCGTTGTAAAGGCATGCGTTGTAACAACGTACATCCATCATGACACGAGCCTGCCTGCCAGGGACATTCTATGAAGAATGTGTTTATCTGCTGGCTCACCTACCACACACATCACGTTTTCTATGTCTCACTCACTGCAGGTGTCACATCCAACTTGCAGTGACGACTGGTGAAGTTCAAAGTATGTGTGGCGCCACAAATATTTTACCGTTGTTCACCTAGCAATCCAGCCGCTGGTTCATTACAATTTTGCATGCGCTATTGCCAGGCAGCCAGTGCTTAATTTAAGCGGGGGGTTCCGGTGCTTGGCACCGGCATTTAATTGTCAGCACCAGTGCTTGTGAAAGTCTGCCACAAGGTGGCGCTGTCAGGCTAATTTAGAGATGAATACAACAACAGTTAACTATTAATTCAATGAACGTTAAAATGACTATTACCTGCCGCCTAGGGTGAGCAACCATCGTAAATTACATGGACCATCCGTTATTTTAGTATCATGTCTGTAAGGCGTCCGTAATTTGGGGTCCCCAAATTACAGACGCCTTACAGACCTACTAAAATCAAATTGGGGAATTTCAGGAAGGTATGCTGTTCCCCTGCTAGAGGCCCCATGAGTTTAAAAGTTTCCACTTGGGGCCTCTCGCACTTATCTTTCAATCTGTACACCCTTGACCCTACCTGGTAGGTCGCTCCCCCTCCGCACAGCACCGCCTGTGTGTCCATGCCCCAGCTGCTGCTGCTGCTGAGGAAGTTCGCGGCCCTCCTCCACCTGCAGACTACCACCTGCGTCTCATCCCTGGTGGCCAGTGGTAGGCCGTAGGTTTACTCATCTTCCATTGTATTGCCTGTATTTTTCATTGCTCTCGTTGTACTGCCTGTATTTTTTCATTGCTCTCGTTGTAGTGCCTGCATTTTCATTGCTGTGTCTATGACTGCTGTTGCCTGTCTCCCCCGCTGCCTGTACGTGGTCTGTGCCCGTTCTCTTCCTCTGTTCCCCTCGCTGCCCCCGTGTCTCTCCGCCCGATTTCCCTTCTGCTCCCCTCGCTGACCCCGGTCTCTCTACCCGTGTTTACCTTCTGTTGCTTAGCTGCCCCTGCATTTCTGTGACCCTTTTGCCTTCTGTGCAACTCGTTTCCCCCGATTTCTGTGACCTCTTTGCCTTCTGTACCACTCGCTTCCCCCTGTTTTTTGTGACCTCTAGCCCTTTCTTGTGACCTTTGGCCTTCTGTGCCACTCGTTTCGCCTCGATTTTTGTGACCTTTTGCCCTTTCTTGTGACCTTTTGCCTTCTGTGTCACTCGTTTCCCCCGATTTCTGTGACCTTTTTGCCCTTTCTTGTGACCTTTTGCCTTCTGTGCCACTCGTTTCCCCCAATTTTTGTGACTTTTTGCCCTTTCTTGTGACTTTTTGCCTTCTGTGCCACTCATTTCCCCCCGATTTTTGTGACCTTTTTGCCTTTCTTGTGACCTTTTGCCTTCTGTGCCACTCGTTTCCCCCTCAATTGTTGTGCCCTTTTTGCCTTCTGTTTCCTTCGTCACCCTCACCGCCCCTTGACTGCCCATTCGCTGCCCCCGCCTCCCGCCTCCCAGCTGCTCCTCCCTCCCACCTCCCCATATATGCCGGTGCGCCTAAGGCAAGCCTGGCTGCGCCCGTCTGTGCCTGGACCGCGCCTAGTGCCAGAACCCCTGGCCCCCGCACCAGCCACGGCGACCGCCGCCACTTCGACGCCAGCACTCTGCACGCTTTCAACCCGGACAGACCCACAACTGCATCAAGGCCACCCCGAAACACACACACGGCCCCTTCACCTGCCGGAACTGCAGCTAAACCAGCCACAGAGCCAACGAACCACCCGCCAAGAAAGATCTCAACCACCTCCGATGCATACTACTGAACACCCACTCCGCACGCAAACATGCTGTCGAGCTCTGGGACCTACTCAACACAACCTCCCCGGACGTCACCTTCCTGACAGAGACCTGGTTAAACAACTCCTCCGTACCGACATCGCCATAGCCATCCCAGACGGCTACAAGATCACCTGCAGAGACCGCACCAATGGAGTCAGAGGAGGAATCGCCATCGTCCACAAGAACAGCATCAGGGTCTCGACTAGCACTGACGACGTGCTCAGCACCAGCAAATACATGCATTTACTGATCCACACAGACCCCAACTCCACCCTCAGAGACACCCTTGTATACCGACCCCCCAGGCCCCGCCCCCAGTTCAGCGACTCCATCGCTGACTTCATCAGCACGCACACCCTGACCTCCACTGACTACATCCTCCTCGGAGACCTGAACTTTCACCTTGAGAACAACAACAACAATTCCACAACCCTGATCGATAACCTCTCCAACCTCGGACTGAGACAACTTGTCACAACGCCCACCCACTCCGCCGGCCACACGCTCGACCCCGTCTTCTCCTCAAGCCCACACGTCTCCGTCAGCCACACCACCGAACTCCTCTGGACCGACCACCGCTGCATCCACTTCACCTTCCAGTAACCCACCACACATCACCGCACCCAACAGATCCCCTACCGCCGCTAGAGCAAAATCACCGAAGACCAACTACATGCAAACCTCCCTCTAAGCCCACCCACCGACCCCTCCAACACACGCGACGCTGCCCACAACCTCAGACGCTGGATCGAGGACTGCGCCAACACCCTCGCCCCGCTGAAGAAAACCCCCCACAGAGACACCAGCAAGAGGGCCAGCTGGTTCACCCCAAGGTTGCCGGAAACTAGAGAAGAAATGGCACAGTGAACAAACTCCGGACAGCCAGGCAGCACACAAGGACGCCATCCGCAACCACCACCACTTCATCAGGGCTGCCAAGAAGACCTCCTTCAAAGACCGCCTCAACAACAACACACACGACAGCAAGGAGCTCTTCAACATCGTGAAGGAACTCTCCAACCAAAGCTCCAACACCAACGACATCCCAAGCCCTGTGAAACTCCCTCGCCACCTTCTTCCACTGCAAGATAGCAGACATCCACGACAGCTTCAACACCCAGACATCCCGAACAGACAGCAACACAACAGACCCTCCGCACACCATCGACCACGTCCCCTTGCTAGTCTGGACCAGGCGAGAAACATGTTGACCTCACGATATGCAATGTAGTCCTGGATCGTGACGTGGAATCCTAATTTCCTGCGATCACAGGCTACCCACTGTTTTTACTTGTGGCAGGGGACCACCAGAATAAACTGATCTCCGGTACCTTGTGCCACATTTTAAATCCACTTATCTACACTATCCCTTCTTTCCTGGCCCCTCACCCTCACTTCACCCATAGGCAGTTGGAAAAAAGATCTCCGTCAAAGAGCCCCTCTCTGAGGTGAGCCCGTTGGGCATTGCACCGCCTGCCCAACGAGGAGCAAAGGCCTATGATGAAGCATGACACTCGCAAGGGTGTGTGAGGCCATTAAAATCCAACAAATTGGATACCCAGGGTAGTCCTCCACTGAGCACTACCTTTACCCTTCCTGTGACCAAACCTTTCCCTCCTTCTCTCCTTTAGGAACAGCCGAGTCGATTGTTGTTAGTCACTGTATCATTTGTATCCCTTGATGGGCTGCTGGATCTGGCCAATAGCTGTTAGTGTTCTGTTATGCTAAATCTGGGAAACTCCCACTCTTGCCATCACAGAGTAGACTCATACACGGTTCATACTGGAGGAGTGCATGCCCAGATAAAGATCACGTGCTAACGATAGCAGACCGCTGGCGGTTGTAAGTGGGATTATCAAATAACCCGACAACACGCGAAGTTTCGTTCGGTTTCTAATCTTAAATAACGGATGACTTGCCTTCCTGTCTCTAAAGATTGCATGAAGACATCACAAATTGATGCAAGAGCAGCACGTCCTGAATAATGATATTGATTTTGAGTCTAACAACAAGATAACCATTTTTGTGGTATCATATGATGTACCAGATGCAATTAAGACTCTGAGTGACCGCCAAATAAGATGTTTTAAATAAATTGAATGTGGGATTCAACAATTCTAATCCTGAAGAAGGTGTTGGCCCCTAAACATTGCGCCCACCGAAACGCATCGATGCCCCCAGTTAAAGTACTCTAAGTTGTGGTCATAATAACTCTGTTTGAAAATATCATTCGGATATGAGAGCAGGATTATAACTGTCACTATTGTGCTAACTTCATGCTATTAGGATTTATCCATTACTTTAGCTTTTGTTTCCCACGTACTGTTATGAGTTTTTATTGTGTATTACTTCGTGAATGTAATTTTTAATTGTGTCTAATGGCAAGAAAAGATAAGCCTTCTTTTTAATGATACACATTGAAACAATTGTCGTATTTTTATCAATTCATTTTCTGTGCTCCTGTATAAATGAGCGTTTGTTGTGAAGTGAGTGGTTCTATATTATAAGGTTGTACCCAAAAGGGAATCTATTTCTGACAATCACAGAGTAGACACCTGCATTTATTTATTTGTACCTGTTTTCTCTAACCTTGCATGTGCATAGTCTCAGCTGTGCATAGCAAAATACATGTGCAGTCCATAAGGTTCATTAAACCTCAGTTCAACAACATCTTTTAAACAAGCAGTGGCAAAGTCAATTGGCCTGGCATTGGCTGCCAACCTTTTGCTTGTATTACTTGTTTTGCAATTGTTTTTATAAAACAGTATTGTTGTTTGTGTTTCCAAGACTGTTGGAATATTAAAAAACAAACGAAATAAATCAATACTGTATTTGAGTCTCAAAAAGCACACATTACCAAAGAAATACCTGGCAGTGAAAGGAACTACTCTGTGTGTGATGTGCTTCTTGTGAAAGAGCAGAATGTCACCACTCACTGTGAAGTTAGTCAGTGGCTGAAGTGAGCTAATCCATCACTCCATGCTGTATGTTGTAGTGCACAGGAGAAGAATGTGAGTGACACAACAACAGACCAATGGATGAAAAAGGTTGGGTGAAAGCTCTCTTAAGTAAGTAGATCGAAATAGATATAGATACAGATATAGATGTAGATAATTTTACTGAAAACAAAAGAACCTTACCTAAAAATGTTTTATTATGCAAACTCTTGGACCATTCAATGGTTTACCTTCCTGCACACCATGTGACAAAACGGTAAATATGTCCTGCAGCAGTGCAGCAGTTACATTTCATTCAGGTGTTAGTACAGAAGCACAAAAAGGCGTGGGAAAATGGTTGCAAATTGTTATATAAACTCAAATATTGACGACTCCAAGGCACTTAACCTCATTTTCAAAAGATTTTGAAGATAACTCCCCTGTCACTCCAATAGGATGGCCCACTTTTAAACATTGAGATGTTATTTACCCATATGGAAATTTTGAATAATTTGCCGAAGGCCTGCACTTGGAAAATACATTTCCAAGAACAAAAAACTGTAATGACTTCTCCAATTGCCAAGAAAAAGTGATTATTCGCAAAGCAAGAAAATAGAGGTTTACAGGAAGACTTTCTGACTCTTTTCGGACCTATGTCACATGCCTGGAAAATGTTATGTGGGTCAGGCTTCAAGACTCATGTGCAACTCTGAGAAACCATATGCTCACAAAAAAATCTTACATCCTAATTCTCTGGATGCAGAGACAAACGTTTTTAACTTTTATGTGATTCACAGCTGTGGAAGACACATGCTTGCATAGCTTGCCCCTTTCAGTATGTACCTGAACCTAGGCCAAAAGCATATCTGAACTTTGAAAAATATGCATGTGTAAAACTAAGGAACTTATGAAACATCACCCCAAAAAAAGAAATTTCTTGATTGACGATCTAAGAGTACACTGGTAGCACTGCTTGGATTGTAAACGATGAAATATTGTTGTAAGTACACTTTCCCAGTTGGGTGTGCACCCAATGTGCACCTCCAGCCACAGTTGATGGCTAGGATCTCACTAAGCCATAATCTGGGGTGAGTGTGCTTGGAGCCAGTGGCTCAATAGTTAAGGGATACACAACTTTTCACCTGCTTTCCAGTGGTAGGGCTACCTGCCACAGTCCCCAAGAATCGTGAACCTTGCCTTTTCTTGAGTGTGTGCTGTATGGCATGATGTGTCTTCAACCCTGAGACCAGGTGTTAGATCAATGGTGTTGGTTGGAAATACAGACCAGTGCTTAATTTTAGCCAGTTGTTTCCGGAGCTCGGCACCGGCACTTAATTGTCAACACAGGCGCTTGTGGAAATCTGCCACAATTTGGCGCTGTCTGGCTAATTTATAGATGACCACAATAACAGTTAATTATTAATTGGATATACATTAAAATGACTATTACCTGCCTCCCAATCCATTCTTATAGCTTTGGGGGCCTGAAATAGTCAGAATTGTTATGTTACTATCCCTGGCAGCGCTTGCATGGGCAATGTGTGGTGCAGTTGCCTCCAGACCAGAGCCCTGGCACTTATCTTTTTACAAATTAAGCACTGACAGTGCCAGTCTTCACAAAATGGTGGTTTATTTTTAACCCGTTAAGCGCTGCCGTCGGCCAACGGTCGTCGCGTGCACAACCTCCCCAGTGCTGCGCACGACCGTTGGCCGACGGGCCAGCATTCGTTATTCGAACGTTCAGCACTGGGCGCTGAACGTTCGTCGCTCTAAACGGGTTAAGTCACCCACTGTGGATGTGAAGATGCAGATGTCAGTTGCACTGATCGAGACTGCATCTGACTAAAGGGTTAAGGGAAAATCATCATCCCTTCACTTGCAAAACCAGAGTTCCTCTTCCACCACTGAAATGTATCCTTCCCCTGATCCTTTGTTGCAGTGGCCATCACCGAGCAACCAGGACTACTATTGCCTGACCTCTTATTGCCACTGAAAAGCAAAGGAGGTACATGGTAAAGACCATGGTCTGCTCCTCCGTTGGAGCGAAGGAGCATCGCCCCACTTAAATTAACCACAAAGCCAGAGATGACAAATAAAATGGTAATTCATATATAAGCAACATGCCACACCTCACAACTTTGCTTCCCCAAGTCTACCGCACAACAATGTTACACCACAAAAGCAACAGAGCACTCCAACTCATTCTCAAACACCATCTCCAACACATACACATGCAGACCCATAAAAATGCCTTCTTAGCATTCTGGATGAGGAACACGATACAGAACAGCTACACGATTGCTATCCTATTACAGCTAATACCAGCACTAAAAACACACCTGCTACACACCCACACAATACTGATCACTCTCCTACAAAACAAAGTCCCACTATCACAAAAGGCCACTATCTACACTGTCTACTAATAAATGCTCGATCCCTCGCTAAAAACAAGCATCACATCTACGACCTTCTCACCGATGCAAAACCAGACATACTATTCATAACCGAATCATGGTTGGGAGAGGATATGGCTCCAGTCCTGCATGAAGCCATTCCTCTAGGCTATCAAATAATCACCCAAAATCGTATAGCCAAAAAAGGAGGTGGTCTAGCTGTTGTATTCAGGCAAACAATAAATATCACTAAAATTGACAACATCTCCATAAAGAATTGTGAGGCTCTTCTAACAAGATGCAATCCTACACCGTCTTCCACCTGTAACTTCCTGCTCCTTTACAGACCTCCACCTAGCAAGGCAACATTCCCAGACGCACTTCTAGACACAGTTTCAAATCTGATAACAATACACTCCAACCTGTGCATTCTGGGTGACCTTAACATTTGGTTTGATAAAACCAATATGACCCATCCGAAAACAATAATCACTGGCCTAGACGCATTGAACCTGCATCAGATTGTCCCCAATCCGACACACATCGCTGGACATATCCTAGATGTCATTTTTGCTAATACTGAACTAGTTACCTTTCAAACTATAACTCCAGTCACATGGTCAGACCACCACTTGCTTGCTTTCCAACATAAAACAACACTAAGCAACTCACCTAAAACTACCTTACATCCATCCACCTATCGGCCGTGGAACAAACTCAATTTGGAACACTTGGAAACACAACTAACATCCAGTATAAATCTGGAAACCATAAATTCTGTTCAGAATCTATACGAGTGGCTACAGGAAGCTTTTGACATCCTGATACCACTCAAAACCACACAACAGAACAAAAGGAAAAAAGCGCCTTGGAGAAACATAGAAATAAAAAACATAAAACAACAAATTAGAAAGCTGCAACGTACCTGGCTCAAAACAAACGCCAAACAAGACAAACTTCACCTACAAAAAATTAACAGATTATATAAGTCTGCTATCAAAAAAGCTAAAAAAAGGTACTATTCAGACAGAATTCAAAACGCTAAATGTGCAAATAAAGAATTCTATAAAATACTCAATGAATTTCGAAAACCAAATTGCCTAGAAGGAACTCATCCTGTTACTCAAGATTTCACAGACAAACTGGCAAATCATTACAAGGACAAAGCAGACACGTTGGACTCGTACTTACAACAGAAACAAAGCACCAGCACTAACCCTTGTTCAAAACAACTATCCAAGAATGCTCTAATCAAGCCTCTCCGTTCCTTCCAACACATCTCACACGATGAATTTATGGACCTGGTCAAAGCAAGCAGGCCTGCCGGCAGCCCTTCTGACCCCTGTCCGCCACAAACTTTCAAGACAATTCTTTTATCAACGTCTGCTGCCATTCCAGTAAGAAGAATCATCAACGATTCCTTAACTACTGGAATATTTCCAGAAGAACTAAAAAAGTCATACATACGCCCTTTACTGAAGAAAACAAACTTGGACCCGCTGAACCCCGAAAACTACAAACCCATTACAAATGGACCTTTCCTGGGCAAACTGATAGAAAGAGCAGCGTTCGCCCAGATGTCCCAATTCATTGAAGAGAATGACATACTTACAGATTTCCAAACAGGATTCCGTCCGGGAAGAGGCACTGAATCTTCCCTCCTTGCCATCTGGGATGACCTAAAGAATACAGTTGACCGCAACGGGGTTGCTGCGCTACTCCTCTTGGACCTCTCAGCAGCCTTTGACACAGTTGACCATGACACTCTGAAACAAAGACTTTATGAAGCCGGCATAGAGGGAACTGCTCTAGACTGGATCGCGTCCTACCTTCGAAACAGAACTAATGTCATCCACACCCCACCTTTCTCGTCCAAACCGTACTCCACAAAAGCAGGGGTCCCTCAAGGTTCTATCATCTCGCCCATGCTTTTCAACATCTACATGAAGTATTTACCAGTACTGATCAATAAATTTCACCTCACGTGCTACAACTATGCAGATGACACGCAAATACTCCTTCAACTGGAATGCCCCAAAGACATTGGAAAATCACCAATTTTCAGCTGTCTCAGAGCCGTGGATCAGTGGATGACTTGGAGCCATCTCAAATTGAATGCTTCAAAAACTGAAATACTCACGTGTGGCGATTGGAAAAATTACAACCCGCTTGCCGCATGGCCTGATGAACTGGGATCACTGCCTAAAGTATCGAAGGAAGTAAGAAACCTCGGAATGACCATGGACTCCAAGCTGTCGATGAATGTCCAAGTAAATAAACTAGCAAGATCAAGCTTTGCTACTATAAAAACGCTGCGACGAATTTTCCCTCATTTGGGATTTCCACACAAGGTCCAAGCTACCATCTCCCTTGTTCTATCCAAACTCGATTACCCCAATAGCCTCTACCACGGATCACCTTTAACGACCATGAAAAGACTACAACGGATTCAGAACTCGGCTGCCAGACTACTCCTGCATATCAAACCACGAGACCACATCTCCCCTGCCTTGAAAGCCCTGCATTGGTTACCGGTTGCCAGAAGATCCACGTTCAAGCTGCTTTGTATTACCCACAAAGCAATACATGGAGTAGGACCACTCTTCATCAGGAATAAAATCACCAAACACATTCAACAAAGGAACCTACGCTCTAAAGGAGCATCTCGCCTCAAAATCCCACCATACAAGAAAAAAACAATGGGTGGCACATCCTTCTCTGTTCAAGCAGCCAAACTATGGAACTCTTTACCCCCCAACATAAGATCCACCGACAACCACCTTATCTTCAGAAAACTACTCAAGATCTGGCTCTTCCCCACATAGGTACCATACGGAAATAGAAATTTACAGCATATCCCTCTGTATATAAGCATTTGTTTTCACTATAGATATGTATCTATCTTTGTGTATTACTTTATAAAACATGTAACACAATTATGTTGTTAAGAGAAGAAAAAAAAATAATAATAATAATCATCAATAAATAAAAATCATTTTTGGTCTACATGTACATACTTCCATTGTACATCTATGTACCATCCATGTACTTGGATCTGTGTGTCTGTTACTTTTCTCCTGAAAAAAAGCATATCCAATGCACTACCCTATCTCTCATCCTGTGCCTCTATCAATATATTTAATCTAAATATACTTACTTTTTTATGTATCTATATATTTTAATGTACTTATGGATCTATATACTTATCTCTTTCTTCTAATTTAGCATTTCCAATGCACTAGCCTATTTCTCAGCCTATACTTCACTCAATATATCTTCTAGCCCAACCTTCAGACTCCTCTCAAACTTCTTTCTACTACTACTTCTAATGCACTACCCTATCTCGCATCCTATAGATCTATCAATATATCCTCTACATCCACTCTCTCATTTATCCCAAACCCCATACCACTACTATGATCGCCAAAATAACCTTTTCTAGACTCTCTCCTGCTCTACCCCTCCATGCATCATCTGACACCTTTTTACTACACCGATCCCCTAAAACAAACATTTCTAAACTCTCCCCTCTGACTCCTTCCCTCCAAAACTCCTTTTTACTCATCCAAAAGCCTCTTCCTACTACTAATATATATATATAAAAAAATCTTTTACTCTTTTATCCCTCCACTATCCTTTTTTCAATAAAAATTAACAGACTAACATGTTTCACTTCTCAAATTCCATATTCAACTATACTAATATACTGCCTAAATAACTGAATAACATATCTACTACTCAAATTACTTCATATTTATACTATACTAATTTTCAACACTAATCCTTTATGGGTTCCGGAGTGGCGTGCTACTCGCCAGAAAAGCGCTTCAACGCCCATCAGGGGTAACAGGTGCTATATGAATGCAAATCTTTCTTCCCCTTTTATCCATCCGCTATCCTTCTCACTCCAAGTAACAGACTAATATCCACCACTGAAATTACCTCATATTTCACCATATTAATTCACCACTAATCCTCTATAGGCTCCCTGAATAGCATGCGTCAACAAGCGAGCGATAGATAAATACGAACCTTTGTCCTACTCTATCCTTCTGCTATCATTCCAAATCCAAATAACTGATTAACTTATCCACCACTTAAAATGTACTTGCATGTTTCACTATACTAATTCAACACTAATCCTCTGTGGGTCCCGGAGTAGCGTGCTACCCGCCGAAAAAGCGCTTCGACGCCTCGTCAGGGGTAGTAAGCGCTATATAAATGCAATTACAATACAATACAATACAATTTTATTTTTCATCCCCTGTCCTGAACAGAGCATCAGGACGGACGGGGCCTTCTGAGTGACAGCAGCAAGGAGGAGAGTAGGCTTTCTGTGCACTGCTTAAATGAGCATGTCTTTTTGGCTGGCCATCTTCTCACCACACATGTGCACTTTAAACATCTCTAACCCAGATATCGTAAGACAGCTGGGTTAGAGCAAGTGCAGGCCTCCATAGCACTGTGGAGTGTCGAGTGAGGCCGATCCCTCCAATCAGGGTGCTGCTCCATGCTGCATGACATCAGTGCCAGGATTGGTCAAGGGAGTTTCCTGGTGGATGGGGTGTAGTTGAAGAAAGAAGAGGTCCGGAGCGGAGGACTGGGTAAGTGTTTAATTTTATTTATTTTTTTACTTTTATTTGTGTTCACTCATGCGCACCCGCCCCACATACCTGGGTGTGCCAGCTGAAACTGGTAAAGACAGAGGAGGCATGTCTGCATGATTGGACCAGCATTTTGAAATTTCTAAAAGCTGAAAGTGGATTTCATACAGGTTCCCGGATCCAGGTTATCTGTACTTCATCCTCACTGTGTACCAGGACTCAGAAACTTTGAGGGGACAGCGATTTGCTGGAGGCTGCCTCCCTAGAGATTTGGAAACACAATGTGGATGTTATGGCAACCCTGTTGCTGTGACCTGCACAGGAGTGTGATGTACAATACTGTATACTGAGGAGAGGTGGAGGCTCTCCCCGAGAAGAAGACCAGTGCAAAGGCCAGAGGACTGAAGCTCTTCTTAGGGAACACTTTAAAGTAGCTCATCAGAGACAGGCCCGGACTGGCCGTTGTGGGCACCGGGCAATCCCCCGGTCGGCCGCAAGGTATGGGGGCCGGTTTTGGGTCCTGGGCGCCGTTTTTGTTGCAGAGCCGTTTTTGCAGCATAGCTGCAAAAACGGCCCTGTAACAAAATCGGCTGAAAAGCGGCCCTGGCAAAGCGCTCGCCCCCCTCCCCCCCCGGGAGGTGGGGGGGCTGGCGAGCACTTTGCCAGGGCCGGTTTTGGTTCCCAGTCCGGCCCTGATCAGAGAGGAGCCATAAGAATCTTGCAGCCCAGTTGGCTAAAATTATAATGAAGTAACGTAAAATCATCCAGGTGCGGAAGTGCTTTCCAGAACTTCGTTGAGTGTGAGCCAATCAAAGAATATATGATGTCAGACCGCAGACAAACATCCCGCATACCATCATACCGCAAATTTGATCCCGCAAGTACTATTAGGCCACAAATAAGAAGAACAAATACTTTTAAAACGAATATGCCTTTAACACGCATGCCTTTACAACGAAAAGGCATGCATATTACATGTATACTCGTTGAAGGTAAGTAAGAGTACCCTACCCAACCCTACACTACACTGTAATGTAGTACCCCTGCACCACCCACCCTTGACACACAGTCCTTTTCCTACATTTACACAACCCAGCACGACCCCCCAACACTACCATAAAGCACTTTACTTCCCTACACATACACTACAACACTACCTTAATACACTACCCCCAGCATGACCCTACACAAACACTACAATACTACCCTAAACCACTACACCCCAGCATGACCCTACACTACACAAACACTACAACACTACCCTAAACCCTAAAACACTACACCCCAGCATGACCCTACACTACACAAACACTACAACACTACCCTAAACTCTAAAACACTACCGCTACATGACCCTACACTACACAAAAACTACAACACTACCCTAAACCCTAAAACACTACCCCCAGCATGACCCTACACCACACAAACACTACAACACTACCCTAAACCCTAAAACACTACCCCCAGCATGACCCTACAGTACACAAACACTACAACACTACCCTAAACCCTAAAACACTACACCCCACCATGACCTTACACTACACAAACACTACAACACTACCCTAAACCCTAAAACACTAACCCTGCATGACCCTACACTACAACACTACCCTAAACCCTATAACACTTCCCCCAGCATGACCCTACACTACAACACTACCCTAAACCCTAAAACACTACCCCCAGCATGACCCTACACTACACAAACACTCCAAAACTACCCTAAAACACTACCCCCAGCATTACCCTACACTACACAAACACTACAACACTACCCTAAACCCTAAAACACTACCCCCAGCATGACCCTACACTACACAAACACTACAACACTACCCTAAACCCTAAAACACTACCTCCAGCATAACCCTACACTACACAAACACTACAACACTACCCTAAACCCTAAAACACTATCCCCAAAATAACCCTACACTACACAAACACTACAACACTTCCCTAAACCCTAAAACACTACCCCCAGCATGACCCTACACTACACAAACACTACAACACTACCCTAAAACACTACCCCTGCATGACCCTACGCTACACAACACAAACACTACAACACTACCCTAAAATACTACCCCCAGCATGACCCTACACTACACAAACACTACAACACTACCCTAAATCCTAAAACACTACCCCTGCATGACCCTACACTACAACACTACCCTAAACCCTATAACACTTACCTCAGCATGACCCTACACTACAACACTACCCTAAACCATAAAACACTACCCCCAGCATGACCCTACACTACACAAACACTACAACACTACCCTAACCCCTAAAACACTACACCCCAGCATGACCCTACACTACACAAACACTACAACACTACCCTAAACCCTAAAACACTACCCCCAGCATGACCCTACACTACACAAACACTACAACACTACCCTAAACCCTAAAACACTACCCCCAGCATAACCCTACACTACACAAACACTACAACACTACCCTAAACCACTATCCCCAAAATAACCCTACACTACACAAACACTACAACACTTCCCTAAACCCTAAAACACTACCCCCATCATGACCCTACACTACACAAACACTACAACACTACCCTAAAACACTACCCCTGCATGACCTTACGCTACACAACACAAACACTACAACACTACCCTAAAATACTACCCCCAGCATGACCCTACACTACACAAACACTACAACACTACCCTAAATCCTAAAACACTACCCCTGCATGACCCTACACTACAACACTACCCTAAACCCTATAACACTTATCTCAGCATGACCCTACACTACAACACTACCCTAAACCCTAAAACACTACCCCAGCATGACCCTACACTACACAAACACTACAACACTACCCTAACCCCTAAAACACGACACCCCAGCATGACCCTACACTACACAAACACTACACTACCCTAAACCCTAAAACACTACCCCCAACATGACCCTACACTACACAAACACTACAACACTACCCTAAATCCTAAACCACTACCCCTGCATGACCCTACACTACAACACTACCCTAAACCCTATAACACTTACCTCAGCATGACCCTACACTACAACACTACCCTAAACCCTAAAACACTACCCCCAGCATGACCCTACACTACACAAACACTACAACACTACCCTAACCCCTAAAACACTACCCCCAGCATGACCCTACACTACACAAACACTACAACACTACCCTAACCCCTAAAACACGACACCCCAGCATGACCCTACACTACACAAACACTACAACACTACCCTAACCCCTAAAACACGACACCCCAGCATGACCCTACACTACACAAACACTACAACACTACCCTAAACCCTAAAACACTACCCCCAGCATGACCCTACAATATACAAACACTACAACACTACCCTAAATCCTAAAACACTACCCCCAGCATGACCCATTTACAATGTGAATAGCTCCAACAAATACAAGACCTATTGCAAAGTACAAAACATTGCCATTTACAATGCCAAAAGCTCCAGCTCCAACAATTGTGAGACCAATTGCATTTCCAATGCTTGTTTCTACACCCACGTGGGGAAGGGGAGATGCTTTCTCTTTTTAATTTCATGTGAAAGGGAAAAGAGGCTGCAACGTAAATTATTATTTTGAATCACAGTCACGAGCAGCGCTGAACTGTAAGGTTCCTTGGTGACATTTCATGGAGGCAGGAGACGAGCAGAACTACACAAACAAAAAAGAAGTGCACGAATCCCAACATTCACAGGGATTACATGACCGTGAACATCTCTGCCAATGTTCTCCTGACAATTTATTATCCAAAGGGGAGCAGCATGCAGTGACCTAGCAGTAAAGCAGTTTTATGGTCTATTAGATGGAAAAATTGGCTGCTCTTTCTGCTGAATACTTGCCCTCAGAAAGGAAAAACCGGCATTGTTAAACTCCCACACCAGTTGAGAGAAAATATGTCTATTCAATAAACCAACATAATTCACTGCAGCCTAGTCGATATATTTTCTAGCTTGAGGTACATTTTAAAGTCGCACTTTGTTACAATCGTGCCACTCTACAATGTCAGCTTGCTGCAGAATGTCATCCTGTAACTGTGACTCCTAATCCAGTATTAGGTTTCTCATCTATTTTTAGTGAAACAGCCAAATGTAGGCAATTATTTTCCCATGCTACAAAACGGAAAGCTGATGAGCAGCTTCATTTAGAAAAAAAATGTACAGGCTGTGAATTTTAAAAAGACTTATAACTTGATGTTGTCCAAACATTTCTTTAACAAGGCGGATCTGTTTACAGAATTTTGAAACAATTTGCTTAACTGTAACCAGTAAAAGCATCGTGATGAGGAGCACGAAACTAACAGAGCCTGACATTCGAAATGTAAACATAAGCAGACTGCAGGAAGAAAATCCAAGATGGCGGCGTTAGCTCACGGCATTCGAGACTTAATTTTACACTCAACCAGCCTTGGATTGGTCACGCGGGCATTCGGGCAATGCCTGAGGGGCCGGTGTCCGAGTTCCTGCTGTGGGCTGCTTTTTTTTGCAGTCTGGGGGGACATTTGGGCGCTGTCTCTATTGTTCGAATACAGCCAGCAGCCCAGTGGGTGTCTGAGTGGCCTTTCTAGAGGCAGATGGGCGCTCATTACCTCTGTTTAGCAAGAGGTGTCACTCCCTTTGTCTCGCGGGCCGGCCCATTAATGTGTGCACGGACTGAGCGGGGGCAGGGGGGCTGAGTAGAAGTGGCCTCACTTTTTTCACCACTGTAAACAAACGCGTGCCTTTTTTTTTACCCCCCCTAAAGTTTTTTTTTATAAGATTATTACGCCAAAGCAGTGATTTAAGGAGTGATTATGCAAATGTGGGGCGATTTGTTTTTTTTGCGTACCTGGGCCGATTTTCAATCCCAATCCAACCCTGCACTCAACCCCACCAAGTAGAACTCTTTATTCTTTATTTGGCCTCAAGCTCTCCTTTCGTTTGAAGTCGAGCGTCCTCTGCTTCCTCAGTGGTGCAGAATGGTGTGACCTCTATTCTAGACTTTGGTCGTTCTATATCTAACTTGATGGTACTGATTCTGGCACAGACCTGGTAAAGCTTCTATTGTGAAGATTTTGAGTAGAACAGCTGATAGTTTTTACTCTGCTTAAGCATTTATAGATGCTTAAGCGATTGTGCCTGAATATCCCCTACCCGCAGTGCCCGTGATAAATATGCTGGATCCACAATCAATAATTTTAATGTTTGCTACATATAAGGCCGGGATCAGTGCAAATATTTTTTGACCCTAAATATAAAAAGAGGGGTTTACAGCCACTTAAGAAAACACTATTCATTGAGCCTTTTATTGCGGTTTGGTACTAACTACTGGCGGCGATATAAGGCAGCAGCCACACTTGGCCTTACAGAGCAGTTGGATTTGTGCAGGACCTCGTCTGAGGCTCGGTTATAATTAAAAGTCCGCCAATGTCTACAGGTGGTGTTAATCTTTAGGAGAATTGATCAGTGTATTTCATCCACCATAGGGTAGAATGGGTGGAATTCCTTTGTGGATTCTCCTCCAGAATTAGTATTTTCTCCAGGAATCAAAGGATTTTGCATTACTGCACCCCAACTGTAAATCGGGCCTAATTTTAAACGCAGAGGCCCTCTCAACCTTGTTCTCCTCAATTGGACTTCTTCTTCCTGGTCTCCTGGAAAATCTAAAATCTGTCATGGGCTACAAGACAACAGCTGTTTTCAATCATCTTGTTACTACAGAAACATCACAGTATGTCCAGTAAATGTTTTATTGGATTATTTTGTGTTAAGTTGTGAAGAAAAGATCTACTTCAGAATGATTGCGGTTTCCTGAAATCCTATAATTCATTGAAACATCGTGAGGCATAGTTTTGTTAAGTTCGAGGGTCAGCTCCAGAAATTCTTCTTTTTGAAACTTAAAGATCACCAGTCAACAGTTTTAATCTGATATCAGCACCCTCAGAAACGAGAACAGCACCATAGAATTTGAAACACACCTATTTCACTCTATCCAAGGCCTCGGTTGGCCTTCACCTCCATCATAACTGAATCCTACGGATATCAATATTGGTAGGTGGCTCGACCAAAACCAAAATAACCCACAGCAGTCTCCTTATTTCCTCTGTTAGTTCTTAAGCAGGTGCACACACAAGCGTTTTTGTGTGGTTAAAAATCACGCTTTGATGTTTGATGGAAGGCCACATTCACTGATGGCTACTGTTCAACATCATGTCCCCCAAAAAAGAACATTATCCGCTGTTTTGATGATAGTGGGTTCAACAAGAAAATTATTGTTTTCACATGTGACCGGTGGATGTGTAAACAAAATTGTGGAAAGATTTAAAAGTCACTGTACAGCTGATTTCATGTATCTTCCTCATGGAATGTTTAGATAAATAGTGATAAATGGGGCTTTTGAAGAACAGTAGTAAAAAAAACATTTTAAAAATATGAAAATATATAAACAATGGATTCTAAAAGTGTTTGGAGCCACTCCCTCTGACATGTGTTTGAGAAAACATGGTAAGTGGCCAATTTTGAAACACTTACATCCAGTCACACAGACAAGCTTTTGATGGGATTCAAAAACACTAACACACGGATTGGAGTTGACCCTTCAGTACATTTTATGTAACATAGTTGCAAAATTTGGGGATTGACGGAATAACTTTCTGGGAGCATTTGTCAAAGTGTGTTA
The DNA here is from genome assembly GCF_964261635.1 of Lissotriton helveticus. Lineage (NCBI taxonomy): Eukaryota > Metazoa > Chordata > Amphibia > Caudata > Salamandridae > Lissotriton > Lissotriton helveticus. Next base: position 896,511,111 of record NC_136069.1, read on the forward strand.
AGGTGTAAAGGCATATTTTTCTTGTTTAAGTCCGATCAAGTCAATGAGGAGTCCTGGCAAGCATATAGATACACTCAGGGCCGATTCACATAGCTTAACTTAGTACTGAAGTCTATATGAGGGACTATGAAACCCATTGTGTTGCAGTGGGACTTTTTGCTAAAAGTCGGAAACTACCTGCTTCATTAATGTTAATGTTAACCCCTTCTCTGAGGGGGTAATTCCCCCGCTGTGCTGGCGGGCGTGGGGGGCGCGCACAGCGCCCCGGTGCTGATGACGAGCTCAGCTCGTCATCAGCCACGTTGCTCGTGTGCTGATGACGAGCTGAGCGCGTTACGGCCATGCCCGTTCCTTAGAACGCTCAGCACAGCAGGGGAATTATCCCCACGTGTGAGCGTTCTAACGGCCATGACGAGCTCAGCTCGTCATCAGCACACGAGCACTGTGGCTGATGACGAGTTCAGCTCGTCATCAGCATGGGAGGGGTTAAAGGAATCTGCTTGCTACTCCGTTATGGAGACCTGCATTGGATACCTCCAACTCAGTATTTGCATATGCGATGGTCCTGCACTGGAATCCCTCCGCCTTAAAGGGACATGCGTTACAATGTTACAAACAATGACACGCTGGGAATATGTCCATGGTTGGTGAGGGCATGTAGTGGCCCGTGGGGCTGCTGTCTGCTTCTCTGAATGTCCTCCGCCTCCACAAGCAAAGTGCAAACTGACAAAGACAGACAGTTTGCACTTTGCAACGTCCTCATGCAGGTGCTAACCAGTCGATGCTTTCCAACTGCAAAACGAAATTGAAGGGGAGTGCCCCTGTGGTAACCCGATTCACAAATGTGGCAATTTGTGCACTGCTATTTCGAATGTTAATTACAAACTGCACAACACACTTGTGCATGACAAATTAACAGTAGTATGCATTGTCAAAGTCAGTTCCTATAACTTTTTCGTATTAGGCCCATAGGTTTTCTTTTGGAAAGTAGTGCCTGCTCCTTGTAACAAAATATGTCCAGTAACAGTATCTAAAACAGTGGAGAAACAAGGTTGCCGAAGGCCTGGGTGAAAGCATGGCAATGGCCCTCCTGTACTGCTGGCCGGCTATTAAATACAGCAAACAACAGTGTTCGGAGTGCACCTCAGGCTTCTTGGGCCGGGTGCCACTGAACCTGACGCACTATTGGGAGCTACGCACCACGAATATATGATTATACCACGATTTCAGTTACCACGCATGGCTTTACCACGCGAATTTTACCTCGCAAGTGGCTTTACCACGCTGGTATTTACAACGTAGCATTTTACTACGCGTTGCAACGTCTTACCTTCACGTCTTTCTCCACGAGCCCTTACTTCCATCCTCCTTTGAAACAAGCGTCAAAACACGTATACCAAAATAAAAAAAGGACTGCTTTTTTGACGTACACGGCACGTCTTTGGGGGAGGCTCTTTCCTCTTTCTTTTAAATTTATGTTCGTTTTTTTGTTAAAGTAACCTGCTTGTTATTTTTGGGGGGGAGACCCCCCCCAGCCGCCCTCCGAGCCCCCCCCTCCCTCTGCCCCCCCCATGCCCACGCAGATCGACTTGAAGGAATACCACGTCTCCCCCCTAACCCGTGGTAAAGACGTCGTGGAAGGTACCCTGCGTGGAAGGCACCCTGCGTGGTAAGTGTCACGTGGTAAACGTGAGTAGTGGTAATGCCTTCGTGGTAAATGATGTTTCCCACGCACCACAGCTAAAGTCAGCATAATGTAGCTAAAAATCCAAAATGTGTTTGATATAAGGTGCACCCCAGTGGATTCAAAGCAGTGGCATGTAGCTGTCTTAAATGTCTTTTGTTAGGTTTAGGGTTAGATTTTTCTGTGCATAGTGCACCAATGCCACTAAATACCTGCCACTCGTTCCCAAATCAACATTTGCACCTTTAGTGCTGGCCCCTCCCCACCGTAAGAGTGCAACACTCCACTTGTGAAAGAATATGGACTTGTGCTCCCAAGTATTCGTGACACGATCATTGCACGGTTCCGCATGCCATTAAAATGACACCTCATACATTAAACTCACACCCTGTCTACACTTCAGCGGGTGTTCAGCTTGTTGAAGTGTACACAGCATTTCATATTGAATCAATAAAGCCATACAGTGATTGGTCATTAATTTTCCGTGCTACAAACTGAGCCTCTCCCGTCCTCCCCTTGCAGTCTGCGTAAACCCGACTTCGACCAATCCAGAGACGCTGCTCCCTTGCTGTCAACAAAGCATGAGAGCAACGCCAGGATTGGACTGGGCAGGCCAACTCACCACTCACTTGGAGAACGGGGGACTGCAACTTTAATACCCCGGGCTCCACAACTATTGATTTGAGACTCCTTGCGAGTGCGCTAGTCTGGTTGGTCGGAGAAAGGCATCAGTCCAACTTGACAGGCGCACTTTCTTGTGGACAGGTTGCTGCAATGTCACTAGCTCCGCGTGTCAATTACATTCTGAAGACCCACCTCCTTCAAAATCCGAGGCCTTCCACATCCCTGAGACTGGCCCATGGCTAACAGCTGACTGCCACAGGATAAAACTGGTATTGATTTAATTCCCGCATGCACCTATTTTTATTATGGCAAGGAGGGGCAAAAATATCAGGGGGCGATGCCCTCACACCCTAACGAAGGAAAAGCCCCTGCGTGACGGCGCTTCCTGTCAATGCTTTGGAAGTTTGGTGCGTGGCTCTCTCAAAATGACAAGTCATGCACCAAGCTGTTTTCTTTTGTATTTTCAAATAGAAAATCCAGAAGCGCGATTTTCTTTTTGAAAATACAAAAGAAAATGCTACGTTCACCATAGGAGTCCTTTTTCATGGCGAGAGGAGTATTTAGCAGTTTTCACTGTCCCTTACCATCAAAGTTTCCCTGCTGTTGATGGGAAGTGAAAACTGACCTCTAATTCCCCCCAACTAAATTTGGTAGGCAGAAATTCTGGTCTGCCTCTGATCACCTTTACCGACATAGCGCCTATGGAGCGGTTAAATCACGGAAGAGACGGGGTAGTCTCTCCAGTGATTAAACAAAAGATCTAAATTAAGTGGGTGACCCACATTCTTGGCGACAAGGAAACTTCGCCACCTTTGTGACGAAGTATCCTTCAGTCAGACCCTAAGTCTTAGTTTAGCACCACCAAAGCACAGTTTATGTGATATACCCCCATGTCTACAGTTAGAGCGTTCAATGCTCACTTTATGTGATATCCATGTTTTTTTTAAGAAATTGGACTATGGTCCAGAATGGATTCGTTCATTTCCAAAGCCTTTTTTAGTAGCCATGTTCTCTGATGTGCATACTGTATTCTGTTTGGTTAGTGTGTCCTGTTGGTCTGACTTTTCTTCCATTTCCACCAATTGTAGTAATGTGTGACAAATTTCGACTGCTTGACAAGGTGAGACAGGATGTACAGCAAAATACAGATATATTTTCTATGTAAATACCGGCGATAATTAATCCATTTCCCCGTATCCTGCCTACCGCCACCCCATGGCATCCTGCTTGGAATATTTGCTTTAGCCCTGGTATGCGTTTCACTTTTGCAAAACTGATTACTCTGCTGTTCTTCAAAGTAGCTGCCATTTTGTCATGACCCAATCAACATTGTCAACATGGTACAAATACAGTTTTCTAGGGTTTCACATAAAGAAAAAATCATGTGACAAAAATATGGTAGATTAGGCTACACCTCTATGCTTAAAATTGGCCTAAACCATGGCACCACCACAGCTTGACTTTATTTCTTAAGATACTTTTCCTTGTGTCTATTAGCCCAAAGCTCATGCCTCTTAATGACGTGGGAAGCACACCAGAGATAGATAGCACAGCACAATTGGCACCGCATACAGAAAGGATGGAGCCCTTATGCATGCAGGCCAGAGTGGTATTAAAAACACATTTCCTTTGACTGCCCTATGAAAGCCACATATGGTAGGCTTCTCCAGCCTCCATAACCTCTGATACTTGGAGGGATGTGCTGCTCACGGTGGCAGAACAGGATCAGGGCATGTTATAAATCCATTGGGAATCCCAAATGCTCACACTGATGTCAAGAATTGTAATGATATTCCCAGAGCCCCTCATGCCTAAACTCAGTGCACAACATTATTGCATGATTGGGGCAAACATAATAAGAACACTGTCAGACTCCATTACGAGTATGTGGGGGAGTTTACTGTGCACAATGTTTGAGCATGCGATTTTATACCATGCAAACCTTAGATAAAACTGAATGCAGTAAAACTAAATGTGCAAAAATTACAAGCAGTAAAACACAGCAATCATGAGCAGGCTAGGCCACTGCAAAACGGGCAGCCTCCTCCATCTAAAAGCAGGTGGTAAATGATTGCAGCCTAGGAAACCACCCCAGTACTTTTTCCCCCTCGAAGGCTGAAACTACATAAAAAAAACGGACAGCTCTTAAAAACTCGAATTCAAAAGATAAAAGTCCAGAAAAATTGTATCACAAACCGATCTAAGAAGAACAGTGCCATAGAGATTGCGAAAAGCAGCATCAGAACACAGCCTACAAAGAGATGAGTACAACTTACAGTCCAGGCACATGAATCCACTCCTCACAAACACTGACAAACACAGGTACCAACTGGAATGCAAATAATTGACCTTCACCAAATGCCACTGGGGGTATGCTGCACAGACCCAAAGCGGTACAAAAGGGGGTGGTGATGGACGGAGCATCTGAACCAATCAAACACTCACACCCAGTAAACAGATCTGGGTTTAATCCATCACCGTTTTTTAGCCCACTCTGCCACCCCAGTTCAGACATGGCCATATGCAAATCAGTCTGACCCTGTGCCTCATGGTAACAGTCCAGCCCGAACTGCCAAGCAAAGCCTTCCCTGGACCGGAAACAAGCTTCCTAGGACCGGTTTCTGGCATTCCAGCCGTCTTCAGCCAGGCTTCTTGAATCCAGTGGCAAAGTGAGCAAGGGACTCACGTCTGAGCAGACCCAAAGGGCAAAGCCAAGGATTTCCAGGAGGACAAGGATGACTCATTGACAAATGTCAGAATCCCAGGTCATGCCAGCCTATTGGCTCCACATGGACACCATACAGCACATCCTGTCTACCACTAGAGAAGCGCTGGCACCATACAATGGGATACAGAGTGCCACACACACACACCCTTGTCAACTTACTTACTGTGCTGGCTTTGTTTGCTATTGGCTCATAATCAGCTTATATTGCCATGGCACAAAGGTTGGCACAGCCCATTTTTTCCAAGGTACCTACGCAGGGCCTGACCCTGATACTCAGATTAACAGACCAGCTCATTGTATATTCTGCAGACTAGAAATTATGAATGCAGTAAATGTAGAAGTTATGCACGTGCAGGCTTCCTTAATGTGCCACAGGGTACAGAATGCTCACAGATACCAATTGTTTACCACACCACCAGGGAGCAAGTGTTCTAACTCCCAAGAAAGAGCAGGAGGCACAACACACAAAAGCATTAGTTGGCAATGTTGGGCATCAAGAGAAGTAGCGGCTGCTACCGATTCGGAGTGGTGGGCGGGGGGTGCAGGACGTAACAACAAAAAACAACAAAAAAACACATTTACCTGGGGCGGCAGGCCACTGCCTCTTCTCCAACCTCTTCTTCCCATCCCTGCCGGCTGCAGGAAGGAGCAGGAAGCACCCGGGCTCCCAGGATCCCCATAGCCAATCACAATGCTGCAATGCACTCAGACTGGGACTGGGAGGCTTTGCATGTTCCTCAGCAGGCTGGGTAAAGCAAGCCTGGTGGGGACGATGTGAAGTGTGCAGGAATGTTTGGCCGGCCCCAAAGGTCCGGCCAAGCAGTCATGTGCACTTAAGGAGTGCAAACCACTCCTCTGCCTGCTCTGGCCAGCCCAGCCCCACCCAAGAGCCACTCACTTCAATAGGAAAAATGAAATAATAATAATGATACGTTATTATAATTTTATTTTTCCTATTGAAGTCAGCGGGGCGACGTTCCTCTTCCTCAGCAGGGGAGCCGCCACTGATCAAGAGAATGCCAATTTCATTTGCGTGAGACATAGCATCATTGCTAATGACTGATGAACCAACCTACATGAAATGTCACAGGACACTGTGGCACGATTCCACCACCTGCCCCTTGTGATGGTCAGGGTCACTGATGGGTTTCTGACTTCATCCTATGGCCTCTAACCCTGACATATTTTTTTTATGTCGGTGGAGGGTGGCTGAAAGGTTCCCTAGTTGAAGCTCTCTTACAGCTGCAGCAAGGAAAATTGATAGAGGCAGAGCTTTGTTATATATTTTTTCTTTTATTTTGTTTTGCAGTTTTATACAGCTCAAACGTGGTTCAAGTCCATTAGAATGCATTACATGAGAATCAGATTACATTACACATTTTGTTAGGCTTGGTGAGATCTAGTGATTTGCCAAGAATCACAGGATGTCGAGCTTAAGAAGAGACTCGAACCTGGTTCCCCAGTTCTAAATTCGACAGCTGTGCAGTTTGGCTACAAAGTTATTTTTAACTTACCAAGGAGCTAAATGTGTTTTTTAAGAAGGTGCTACGGACAATCATGTACCTTGGTGAAGTTTCCTGGAACTAAACTTAAAAAAATGAGATTTGACTTGGTCATTGTTGCTTCTGTTGCATTTTTAAAACAGAGAACCATTTGTGGACTTTCACGCAGCCATGCATGTTAAATTATACGACAGCGTGTCTTTTAGCTGGACAATTAAGCAGGTGACTTTGATCGGACTGCGGCTTTTTTGATGACTCTTTCATCTTTCAGTTTTTAAACAATGGTCTATTACTCTTTCACTTCACCTCTCGAGCCTGATTGCCCTCCTGAATCACTTACTGTAGAACAATTTGTACTTGCGGCAGTGTACACACACACACCATCCTTGTTCCGGATGGAATGCGTGTTTTCTGAATCAGAAGGTTGGAATGATAATTGTGATTTATGATAAGACTTAAGTTTAGTCGAAGTTTTGGACTAATTCAATTAAATATGAGTTTCAGAAGATGAACGGTATGAGGCTTTATTAGGAAAAACATAAGACAGAAATGACCTCTTCTGCAAAAAACGCATCTTTTTTGTTGCAGAATCGTGTACCTTGAAATGGGCACACATTACTCTTAATTGCTTAGGGAAAGTTCCTAATGACATAATGCTTCACAGATGAACAGGGGATATATGTGTCTGTAGCAAGGAAAGTGGCAGGCATTTAAATTGTATTGTGTAATGTAAAGACTTAAAGGAGGTAGAAGCAGGGGCGGCTCTAGGCTCATGGTGGCCCTGGGCAGGGAGCGTAGGTAGGGGGCCCCGGAAGAGGGGGTCCGGGCGGGGCGGAGCGTGGAGGCCAGTAAAGAGGGGGGGGGTCAGGCTGTTTGGAAGTGGAACAGAGCCGGAGGCCGCCAAATCCCTGCCAGGGGCTGCCACGCAAATATGTACCCATCCTCAAAGGATTATTATATCAAGGATATATGTTGGCGTGGTGGCCCCTGGGGTTTGGTGGCCCTGTGCAGGTGCACAGCTTGCACATGCCTAAGGCTGCCCCTGGTAGAAGAATCGCTCTTTGTTCATCTACAGGCCATTCTGGCCGTTTCGAAGAACATCATGGAAAAGGGCTCCATTTTAGCGGATGATGTTCTCTGTGTAAAGTCGTGGGCCCTAGGCCCACATACTTTGGAAATAAGGACACTGACACCATGTATGTGGTAACTAGAACTGGCCTCGAGCACGTGCACTCTGGCTCTTTTTATTGGCAGGTTCACCTGACCGGTGACACCTGTGTTGGATGGGTGAGGGTGAGTGTATGGGCCAACTATCATACGAGCGGCTGGTAAAACACTAGACTGTGTCCAGCAGAGCACAACACTCTGCTGGGAGATCTGAACCTACCTCCTTGCATAATTAATGCATGGCTACAATTGAAGTAGGCCTAAATAATTCCACAATCCCACTGGAAGCTCCAACACAACTACTAGAAGTAATTGCCCCTGATTACGAGGGTGGCCACAGTGTGACGGGAGAATTGTAGGCAATATTTATTTATTTATTTATAACGTTTTATATAGCGCAAACTTGATCCCGAAGGATATCAGAGCGCTTTACAATTTAGACATCAACTGGACTTTGCTTGATTGCACATCAGATAAGAGAGAGATGGTTGTACAGCCTAGGGAAGGTAATCGTTGGGATTACAATGAAGAATTAGGGTACTGGCGTGATCGAAGCTAACTTTCCATAACTGAGTTTAGGCAATCCATGTGGATCCCAACCACCCGGTCTCCGCGAGCCTACCGCACATGTGAAGCAGATTGTGGGAAGCAGGGGGAAGAGGAGGAGCCTTAGCTAATGCCATCTCTGAAAGTGCAAGAGCCACGGCTACTCAGTGCCTTGGTACTGCTCCACGAGGCAGTGTAAAAAAACACCATATGTTTCTTAGACAGTGGCGGTTTGGCGGGCAGCTTAAATACTATAAACAACTAAAGAGTGCAATTTCTCTTCAAGAAGAGAAATAGAGTAAAGCAAACATGGGAAATCTTACTAGATTCGAAAAAAGCATACTAAATTTTAAGAAAGCCCTCACTCACCAACCTAGTTGGTGACATGCTTCATCATCGGGCCCCACCGGGAGAGGCCTAATGCCTCCCCGGTGTGCTGCGATGCCAGAGTTACTGCGGAGCTGGATTTATTTGTTAAGGGTGAAGGTGTGGTTGAGTGGTTTTAAAAATGTCTAAATTGTGTCCCAAAAAACTTTATTAGATGGCCAATCCGACACACTAAAAACAGAGTGTGGGAAACTCACTCTCACTTTCACATCCTCAGGTCAGGGTGGGCCTTAGCGCGCCCATACCGCCGAGGTACAGCCCATAGGTCCTGATAAATGCCGGGTAAATCATACCATGATGGCAGAAACATGTCGACCCCACTTTATGGGAAACAGCTGAACAATTTATTTAGCCTGGTTTCCCACACTCTGTTTTTAATGTGTCGGATTGGCCATCTAATAACGTTTTTTTGGACACAAGCTAGACATTTTTAAAACAACTCAACCACACCTCCACCCTTCACAAATAACTCCAGCTCCGCAGTAACTCTGGCGTCGCAGTACACCGGGTAGGCATTCGGCCTCTCCCGGTGGGGCCCGATGATGAAGCATGTCACCAACTAGGTTGGTGAGTGAGGGCTTTCTTAAAATCTAGTATGATTTTTTAGAATCTAGTAAGATTTCCCATGCTCGCTCTACTCTATTTCTCTTCTTAAAGAGAAGTTACACTCTTTTGTTGTTTATAGTACTTTGTTTGGGGGACTGAGAGTGCTACCTATATGCATATACATAAAAAAACTCACTCTCTTGTTGTTAACTAGGGCTGCTTAAATAACCTAATAGGTGGCATCTCCACTTCTGCCATGCATTGTAAACAGTGTTGTGACCAATAATGTTGACATGTCATACATATCAGTTGTACAGCATTCAGACGCCTAAAGTGGACAGGATCATAAGCAACAAAAACTCTAAACAAATTAAGCGTAAATAGGGTTTAGCACCAGGATGAACCTGCCAAGCACCACCAACCATTTATATTTTCTGAGAACATTTCCTGTCTTCCTACAAGAGTTGATTGTTTCACATATCAAAGTGCATAATGTTTGGAACATGTAATGATTACTGCTTGTAATTTAAAGAGGTTCACCTCTAACAACTTGCGTACTCTTCTGACTATGTTTCAGCATATTAGACCAGAGGGTCAGGAAGTCTTGGTGTTCCTTGACGTCGAGGAGGCCTTTGAGTCCCTTGAATGGCCTTTTTTTATGGCCGAATGGGCTAGGGCACAACTTTACCGGAATAACAGTAATACTTTATACCTCCATGACAGTTAAGGTCTGGGTGAACTGTTTTCTCGCCTATACCCTTAAAGTGTTCAGGGGCATGCAACTGGGTTGCCCCATCGCCACTATTGTTTCCCCTGGTTGGTAAGCCTCTTGCGTATCTGCTGCTCGAGCAACATGGCCAGAGAGGTATTGAGTTCCCCACCCGATGATTCTTAGTTTTCCTATATGCTGACGATATCCTTTTAGTCATTAAAAACCCAAGAAAGATCCTTAGCCCCATTATCAATGACATCATGCAATTTGCTATTCTCGTCTGAGAATTAACTGGGGAAAGTCTAAAATGTTTCCCCTCACCTATGATACTCAAATTGTGCTGGAGTTCCATTTGTACTGGAGAGAGGACTGAGTATGCTATCTGCGGAAATACATAAACAGTAGTAAAGAATCGATCCTTAAGGATAATTATGATCCTGCATTTACTAAGCTTTCAACGCAACAGATTGAACTTCTCCTTTTCATGGTATGTAGGGTGGCATGATAAAGATGCTGGTGCTCCCTAAACTGTTATACCTTTTCATTAATATACGTATCCCCCTAGGAAGTCAATTGTTCACCCTCAAGATTGCAAGAAGGAAGATCTGAACACAGCCTACTGTACGCTATTTCACCCTACAGCAGTGCACTGTACGCCACTCAAATCTATAAATATATGCTGTTCCACTGTATGCCACTCCACTCTCCCCTATTCCACTTTACGTCACTTCAGTGTACACTACTCTGCAGTAACTCACTCCACTATATACTATTCCACTCTAGCCCACTCCACGGTACATCAATACAGTCAACACTCCACTATTCATGACTCCACTGTACACTACTCCACTCTACGTCACTGCAGTGTACACCACTCCACTGTATGCTGCTCCATTGGATGTGTATCCACTCTATGGCACTCCACTCTAGGTGAGCACAACTAACTGCCCAAGACCATCAATCCATTCCTCACAAACACTGATAAACACATGCACCAACTTGGATGCATTTAGTTAACACTTTTCTCTGTGTTAGCTTCCTTCGTTTCTTCAATGTTTCCAGCTCGTTCTTCTTTCATTTATTCCAAGGCCACAGTTTAACTCATGCTATTGTATGACTCCAAGTCTAGCTTCGACATAGCAATCTGAATGCTTTGACAGAATGCACTGTAGGTCTGGCATGGCAGCGGAGGTATCTGCATGACCTATTGTTACCAATTCTTAAAAATATACATAGAGTAGGCTTTGGCTTCACCCAGAAGAGTAAATCTCTCTCACCTCATGCCATTGGCTATTTGGTGTATCATACCACCTTCTAAGAAGTGCTCTGTTGGAATGCATTATGGTCTATTTTATTTATTTATCAAGTTTTACGTAGCGCAAACTTGACCCAAAGGTATCAGAGTGCTTCACAGCGTTTACATATTGACAATTTTCATGAGTTACACTTGAAGTAAATATAAATATGTTGGGACAATATGAAAGCGAGGTATACAGAAAGCATTGAGATAAGTTTGGTGAAACAATTTTGAGAAAGATACAGTATAAATGCATATGTCGTTCTACAGAGATAGAATGGCAGCAAGTGCACGAGTTACATGTGGAGTAAATAAAAATGCATATTAACAATATATAGAGGAAACAAAATATACGCCGGACAGTAATATAAGTGTACATCTAAATCATGAACTTCATCATCACACTGTATGTCAAATTCAGTTCTTTATTTCCTATGTGAAGTCTACACAGAAAGCAATCCTTTTTGTTAGTTGTTAGCCAGCACTGACAAAACAATAGGACAGGCTTTAATTTACAAAGCATCATTTGTTCATGCAGTTCATGTAAACAGCCTTGTGAATGCCTGTGTTTACATGTATAGGCCAGTTTATGTTGTAATATCTTTCCCTGTCTATACTTAGTTGGATTTAGGGTAAATAGCCAATTATTTACAAAACAATTCCTTTACTAGGTATGGACAGATACTGACCAAGACCTAGATGTTTTGCAAATGAAAACATGAATATAATATACACAAGTGTGAGGTAAATATGTACATGATAATCGAACATGTAAAAAATCAGTAACATGCATTCCGTTACCCTGTATAGAACAGTTCTCTAAGAACATTGCAGACCATCTCTTCTTGAGCTCCTCTTTAATTGAGATGCAATTCAGATAATCTTCTCCATAAGGTGCACCATTTGATGGATTAGCCAATCATTCGGGCTTGAAGGTGCATTTGATTGATGAAGCATAGTTGTGGTGATTTTTCCAAAACAATAGCAAAAAGTGCAGTCAGTTGGAAGAGTACTTGCAGGACCACCTTTGTGTCATGTACCCTCAGATTCTTGCTCTATCTGTTTTTGCTGGCTGTAGAACTCTGTGCACTAACCAGAAGTGCACACCCTTTTAAACATGGTTGAATTGGCATCACCCTAATTGGCATATTTAACTTACATTTACATCAATACTATATGGTACAAAGTGTATCTAGAGCCTGTAATTTAAATGTCATTAGTGGACTGCAGCACCCAATAGGCCATCCACTACACTGACAGTGCAAACACAACTTCAGTGCTCCCACTGTAGCCTGACTGTAGCAGTGTAGAAACTGCAATTGGACCTGTCAAAATAAACCGCTTTGACAAGCTAAAATCTTCCTTTTAAATATTCAAAAGTTACCCCCTATGTAACTCTTGTAGAACACAAGGCTGGATGCATGGTATTTAAAAGTAGTACATGTAGAAATGAAATGTTAACATCCATGGAGTGACTAGCACCCAAACATTATTCTCACTATGGCAGGCTTAGCTGTTCTATCAAGAACACCAGTGTACAGATTAAAATACTAACGCTGTATCTCTGGAATGGGATCAGGTAGAAACAAATGAAATAACTATATTTAATAGTTATTAAAAATTTGATTCAATGATGAAGTCTGATTTTTAATAAATATTACAGAAATGTAACTTTTAAAAAGTTATCTTTTCCCTACCTGAAATTCTTGGAGACTAATATGCATTGACTCTCCAGGTTCTCTCAGCCAATAATTAGTCTTGAATAAGTGTAAATTAGCGTTAAGTGCTTCCAAGGAGCAAACAATTGGCTGACCTGTGCCAAATCATGATAGAGCTTCAGGATTCTATGTTGGTAAAGATCGATGAGAGGGGTAATGGATGTAATACAGTTAGAGAATAGAAGAGAATCTCAGTTCAGCAAGAGTGCCTGAGGATTACCTGGAAGTGTGAAGGGGGTGAAGAAGAAGAAACTAGAGCAACAGGTGGAATAATATACTAGTGTTATAAGGAGCATCCTACTTTTAAAGAAAGGAAGAACTTGGGGTTAAAGTAGCTTTATTGTATAGAGAGTGATCATTTCCAAGACCACTGGCATAGGTTGGCGCTAATGTGAGGGTGGAAGGAGGTGAGAGCAGCTTGGACATACAATGTGAAATGGGAAATGGGAAAATGGCAGTAAGAGAGAGATGATAGACTGCATAAGTGAATTGGTTATTGTGACCCCCCATGTCCGATCAGAATGCACTTTTTTTGTTGAATCCCTAGAAATCCATAATTTCTTTAGCTCTTAAAAAGTTGCATAAAATTGATTCCATTGACTATGTTCATAATTTCAAAATTCAAGAAGCAAGTCACGCTTTTTAAAAAAACTTTCGTTGAGAACAAACTGACATATTCCTATAATTGATTTGATTAATCGAATGCTCTCAGTATCTGTTTTCAACATTTTTTAGAAATTCAGCAAGGAGGTCCTTTCGTGTTAAGCAATATCTCAATGAATTTAAAATGCTTTGTTCTTCCCCAGAAGAGATTTTACTATACTACAGAATATCAAGTTTTAAATATTGTGCTTCAAAAATATTACAGCAACATCATCAACTACAAAATATCTTGAATGTAAATTACAGAGTGGTGGTAGCCACTCTGTAGGTATATCTAGGGTTACCAGAGATAGAAATTCCTCAGATATTTCAACATTAGTAATTTGGCACTAATGTGATGAATCTCCACAGAACTTTGTATACCTATTCCTTCTGCTACATTGGCAGACTATGCAAAGTTTTGAGGAGATTTGTCAAGGGGCTATAAAGAAACAAAAGGGAGTCCCAAAATGCAGTTGGGCACCAGTGCATTTCCCATAGACTTTGTACTCACGAATAGCGTGAAAACAGCTTAAGGGATGTGAATGAAATTTGGCAGAATTACACATTATGGTACGCAGATGATCATTTTGAGTACTACAGGTAAGTAGGGTGTGTTTTTAAGTTATAAGGTATTTTAATTTGGTGTTATCTGTAGTCAAAGTATTTTCGTGAGATGTTACAGTATTTCGCGGGAGTACCACAGTACATAGAGATGACAAATCATTATATGATTGGCTAATGACTACTGTTGGACTTGGGCCTCTTTGGCAGGTTCACCCCTAGACTGTTTGCCTTTAAGCCTCTGGCATGGTGGTAGTAATTTTAGGCCTCTGCGCACTTTAGTACTGTGGCCCAGTGTAAAGTGTGTGCGCTCTCTCAGTGTGTGTGGTGAGATTGGCCTGCCCTCCCATAGGAATGCATGGGGGATATGTGTGTCCATGGTAGTTCCTGATGTGTGGGGGGTGCAGGAGCGAGTTTGGTATGTGCAAACTCGTGATATTAAATGCTGCGCGATGATGTGCACTGATTCATTGTGTCTAGTGAAGAAGTGCCACTTCTAGAAGTTGGCATGTCTGTGCAGTAAATGTGAATTGACTTGTCTGGCTTGTGATTGGCTAGAGCTGGCTGGTGTGCCTGGCTCCAGGAGTCGATATAGAAGAAACAATGGTCCTAGACCTCAATTTAAATGCTGCAATAGTCAGTACATAGTCAATAGATCCAAAACATTTAGAGCATATTATTATGATTCATCTGCTCATTGTATTAAATACATCAGAAACAAGCATTTACAATGCAATAGGTCTCGCATTTACACAAGTTTGAGCTATTGACATTGTAAATGACAATGCCTTTTATTTTTGTTTTTGTTTTTAAAACATAAATAAAAGGCATTGTAATTTACAATGCTAATAGTGTAAACTCACGTAAATGCGAGACCTATTGCATTGCAAATGCTTGTTTTCAAAGTTGATGCCCGAGCAATTGCATAATCACAATGAAAACATGAACAATCATCCACTAAAGCACATACTCAGGTCAGCTGTCAGATACTTCAGTCAGAGGGGTACAAAAAAAATGTTGGCAGGGTTTGCTAATAGCAAGAGAGTAAAAATGATTCGCTCACGTATCACTAAATGGCTCACTCACTAAATATTTCTTGATTTGTGAACAATCTTCTCAGCAGACCTCGTTAAAACCTCAATGAACCAATCAGGGGTGAGTTCCCACACTTATTGTTTTTACCCTCGCGCTTCACACAAAGGTCAGGCGATGCCAGGGCTCTCTATCACAAGTTGGAATCTGGCACAGGGGAGAAACGCACACAGTACTCAGGTGCCTGGCCTGTCGTCGTCTCTACTGAGGGGCAAAACCAGCTTCTAGCTTTCCTTTTCAAAAACAAACATGAACAGAATAAGCAACGGGCCAGTCTTTTATATAGCGCAGACTTTATCTGGGCTCCGACGTGCTGGTATCCGGGACGCTGGAATCTGGCACAGGGGAGAAACACACACAGTACTCAGGTGCCTGGCCTGTCGTCGTCTCTACTGAGGGGCAAAACCAGCTTCTAGCTTTCCTTTTCAAAAACAAACATGAACCGAACGAGCAACGGGCCAGTCTTTTATATAGCGCGGACTTTACCTGGGCTCCGACGTGCTGGTATCCGGGACGCTGTCTCCCCCCTGCGCTTAGCAATGCCTCCATGGCCACCGACGCTCGGCTCCTCTCCACCGGCCACACGTAAAACGAAACTGAAACATACGAGGTGCGCGATGTGAGCTGTCTACGGTAGAAGATCACGCGCGCGACCCAATCCCAAGGCGCATGGCAGAGTTGGATTCCGACGCGCGCGACCCAATCCCAAGCCGCGCGTCGGAATCCGACTCTGCCATGCTTCATAATGTGCGCGTGGCCATCTTCTGTCTCCAGTCCTTGTCGGCTGAAGTCGGCTGAACCTACAGCTATAGGCTCTCAGCGAGAGCGCGCTTTCGCGCGCTTGCAGCAAGGCCTAAAAAGGAGAAAGGCAACAAACCAAATTCAATTATTACCAAGCAATTTAATTCATTGCCTATCAAATAGGTAATTTTCGTTGTTCAACATGAATATTATTGATAATTCACAATAGTACCAGATTAAATTCATAGGTGAAGATACTCCAAAGAAGAACGTGCAAAAATAGAAATGATCAGAAGTGTTGTTGGTGCTTAAAGTATGAGAAAAAGGAATCTGGAAGAGTGACAAAGAATTATTTACAATGTTTAGCAAAGGTCAGGATCAGTATTAAAATCACCGTCCAAACATCCTCCTGGCCACAATAATAATTATATATATAGTCATTCAATTACAAAAAACGAGGGCATGTATTCCAAATGGGCACATCAAAATGAGAATTAACATAGGTCCAGGTGTGGTCAAGGGGTGGGCGTCGACGTTTCGACTCGTCTTGTGGCCTGACGGGTAATTTAAACCTTGGCCGTGTGAGTCTTTATCAGGACAAAGGAGGGCACAATTTCACCAAAGCTTGGTATCCCTACAAAAATTAAGAAAGGTAATGAGGCTGTTGCATGGATGGTATGTCCTATTTAATAAACTCCAAAACGGGAAAGTGCTTACCCGAGTTGAAAATATCCTGTGTGTGGACTCTCTCACACCGGAAAAGTATATAATTTCACCTACGGGACAAAGATTAAAGCTAAAATGAGAAACTATCCACGAGGATAGAATACTTGTATTAAGATCAATAGTGTCCATGATCATAATTACCTTATGAACGTTCAAGGTGCTCTAGGAGTTCACAATCTCCTGAAAATTAAAAGATGTCCTGGGCGCCTCCACATAGATCAGGCTATAACCCAGAGGAGGGAGCCGTAGGTCCCCCACACCGTACACCTAAAATCCAAATAGTCTCAGAGTAATAACAAGTATAATGTTTTTATGGAAGGTCGTACTAGAACAACCAAAAAAACGAAGGGCCATAAGGTGAATTACCTTAAAGCACAAGGCGTCTGTTTCCAAAAGCTAATTATGTTGGTTGAAAATCCGCCGTGTTCAGGGAACCAATAGTATTCCACCTGAAAACGAAAAGAGGTCAGCGGTAAACCTAAAGGGACTCCAGTGATATAACTGATCTACGAGCTGTCATTAATTCCTAGGGTCTTTGGGTACCAACATACCTGCGTGATAAGGTATCAACGTCCGCCAGCCAGTCAGAGACGCGAGTATTCCCTGTCAACTACGAGGGCGTGTCGTCATCCAGCCGACCATACGTCATAATGAACATAGTAGACAGACTCGTAAGTTACAATACGGGTATAAAAGCTTACCGAAGTAGCTAAACAAGGAGGTATTCACTGAGTAGATAATTCTATGTATGTTCTTGGCTGAAATTTGGCATTTTAAGTAAAAACAACATTTATTTTATTTTTACGGGGGTTGAGTGGATCAGCATAGACACTGTAAAGTTACTATATATCAAAAGATGGAGGATAAGAGTAGTGTTAACAAATCCTTAAATGTGACAGCTAAATACCTTAAAGTCATTATAAAAAAACGGGGAGCAAACAATTATATATTCGCTTTCACTGCATTGTAGATCCATTTAGGACAAATTTACACAGCCCTCTGTATTCTCCACATATTCAAGCACAATTACTGGTCATGTTACTAAAATTACAAATATGCATGAATAAATATACAGTTCGACCCGGCAGGTCACATGTAAGGAGTCATTACATAATTACAGTGTTGATGATAGTAGACAAATTACACATGCCATACATGATTAAAGTCATGAAAATGACCGGCAAGATCAAACTAATACAGATACAATTGCATTAGGGTGCGGGGTTACTGTTACAAGTCTAACAGAGCTACTTGTCTCCTGATCTCTTCCTGTTCATTAAGTCCCCTTAGGACAGTGTTAAGTGAATATATCCATCTACATTCTCGTTTACTGAGGATGTTACTTAGATCACCTCCACGGGGGTTTGATAGAACTTTCTCAATGACCCACCATTTTAGTGCACTGGCATCATGTTCAAAGGTAGAAAAGTGATCCACAAGTGGTGCACCTTGTACTTTGCAACGAATGCGGCTGCAGTGCTGCAATATACAACATTTGATTTTTTGAGTTGTTTGTCCAATATACATGAAGCCACATGGGCAAGTAATGGCATATATCACACCAGCTGTGTTACAATTACTAAATTGTCTGAGTGTGTATGATCAATTGTTGTGTGTGAACGTAGTCAGTTCTACAGACATTGAACAGGCTTTGCAAGAACCACATTTCTTATGTCCTAACACCGGTGGGAGCCCCCACAGTGTGGTTTGACTTAAGGTACATGATGTAGGGAGCAATGATTTAACCAGGTGATCCCTAATATTTTTTCCTTTGCGGAATGCATGTAGAGGAGGTGGTATATTCCCCAGCTCATCAGTAACCAAATGCCATAGTCGATTGATTGCCTTTTTAATGGCATGACTTTTGGTGTTAAATGTGGTTACACACACAAGGCGATCTTCATTGGCCGTTCTTTCTTTAGGTATGAGTAGATGTTCTCTATGATTGTGCCAAGCACGCTTTCGCGCTTTTTTGAGGAGTCTAAGTGGATAACCCCGTTCGCTCAATCTGGCAGTCAATAATGCAGATTCATCAAAATAATCCTTCTTTTTGGTACAAGTCCTACGTAGCCTCAGGAATTAGCCAAATGGCAAATTATCCCTGAGGTTACGAGGATGATGGCTTGTGTACCTCAACAAGGTGTTCCGTTCACTAGCTTTTCTATAGAGACTCGTATACAACCTCCCCGATTCATTCTTAATTAGAATGTCAAGAAAGTTGATTGATTCACTGTCAGCTTCAAGTGTGAATTTGATGTCTTTCGAGCAGTTGTTAAGCCATTCATGGAAAGAATTAAGGAGTTCCTTACTGCCATCCCAAAGTATAAGGACATCGTCTATATAACGTGTCCAAAGTGATATATGGGTTCCAAATGGATTACACTGACTAAATATATACTGTTGCTCATATTTGCTCATGTATATAATAGCCAGATTGGGGGCAAAACTTGCCCCCATCGCCACGCCTTTCGTTTGAACATAATATTTATCTTGAAAAACAAAGAAGTTCTTCGTCATAGCAATCGAGAGCAACTGTATAATAAATTCAGTGGGAACTCTATGTGGTGCCGGCCTTCGATTGAGTACAGTTTGGATGTATGTTAAGGCGGATTGTTGGGGAATGTTGGTATAAAGGGCAGTGATGTCCATCGTTGCCAGAAGGCAAGTTTTTGAATCATATGGACGACCGTCAATCAATTGGATGGTTTGCATCGTATCTTTTAAATATGTGGGTGTAGTCACCGCGATAGGTTTTAAAAAGACATCAATGTATTTACACACCGGTTCTATAAGGGAACCACAACCCGATATAATAGGTCTCCCTGGTGGATCCTCCATTCTTTTGTAGATCTTGGGGAGCGTGTAAATAGTGGGCATCCGTGGATGTTTTTTATTCAAGAAGTCATGCTCACGTTGGTTGATAAACCCATCATCCATCGCCTCCGCTGTAATCTTTCTGATGGATTCACTGATTTCTTTTGTGGGGTCCCTTTGGAGAGATGCGTAAGTGCCTTCTACAGACAATTGAGATAGAATCTCATATTTGTATTTATCCGTACTCTGTACAACAATTGCACCGCCTTTATTTGCGGGCTTTATAGTAATGTTGGTATTGTCTTTTAACATCTGCAAGCCTTCTTTCTCTTGTTTACTTATATTGAAAGGAATGTATTGTCGATTATTCAATATAACATCCACATCACGTAATACCACTTATTCATAGGCCAATAATTTATGAGCCATCAAATGAGTGGGAGGATTGAATTTTGATGGTGGTCTAAGTCCACTAGCTGAAAAAGTTGGATTATGTGGAGTATTTTGAAAGTGATATTTTAATCTAACTTTACGAAAAAACTGATGTAATACCATTTTTAAGTTAAAGTTATTAGGAGTGGATGTAGGAACAAATGATAAACCTTTGGACAAAATCTGCTGTTCGTTAGCTGACAAAATATAATCAGAGAGGTTAACTATGGGATTGTCTGGTTTGTGTGTTACCATCTGTAGTGTTGGCGCCTCGTTCTGATATCTCCATGAGAGTCTGGCTGGAAGTGAGTTTGCTTTCTCCCTCTCCCTGTACCTTGGTTCCACATCGGGACCCGTGTACCCCTGGGTCTCCCCCAGGGACGGCCCGTCCTCGTTGTGCCCACCATTGTTCCTCTGGTAAAAAAGGAGGTTGATCCTGATTGGTTTGACCCACAAGGGTAGATGGTGTACTGGCACTGGTACTAGGGCGGTCCGAATCACTATCGGAGCTACTACCAAAAGATGAGCCTGAAAAATTGTTATATCATCTGTAACCTCCTCTGGCTCCAGGAGTCAGGATGGGTCTGCCCCGGTGGTGAATGGAGAGATCTGCCTGTTGATGGGAGGGAGGAGTGCACCTGGGACCTGAATAGGGATGGACCTTCCCTCCACAATGCTGGCTCCACCCCCTGTGGTGTGTCTAATGTCCCTGGCCCATCCTGTGAATAGGCAGAGGGGCTGAGCAAAACAAAGTGCTCCAGAACCAGTTGCATCTGGTTCGCCCCTTGCCTGCACCTTTGTAGACAAAGGATTTCTGTGTATAAAAAGGGGCTGTGACCCCATGAAAAATTTTCTTGTCTTGGACTGAAATCTGCCAGGGGCGTGCTGCTGCTGGGGCTCAGGGGAAGGCTTGCCTCCCTGGCCCCTGCCCAGCCCCTGGATGCCTTGAGGACTCTTTGGGACCCCTCTGCCTTGCCTGGGATGATTGGGCGACTTTTTCCTTGCCCTGGAAATCTTTTGCTTTGCCTTTAAATTCTCCAGGACCTTGCTGCATCTTTCAGCGCCCTGGGAGAGCTGTGCTCGTTCTCCTTGTTGACCCCTTTAAGAGGGAATCCCCTGGTGAGGGATAACCCTGTGATGCGTACTTTAATTGCAGGTGCCTACCCTGCATCATGTCCGCCTACTTTTGGCCTTGCAGGCGCTTCATCTGCATTTTGGCTGTATGTTTATTTAAACCTGCGCGGGTACCTACCACGCGACTTTGCCCGTAATTCTGTGTGAATCCGAGCAGGTGCCCACCCCGCATGTTGCCTGCTCCCAGGACCTGATCTCCAAAGCGAGTGCCCACCCCGCATTTCACCGCCGCGGCCCGAGCTGCGTTCTGAAACTTGTTCCGAAGCTGCCGCTGTGGCGCCGGCCTGACCCGGAAGCCAGGCGGCCGTGCCTGACTGGGGGTGGGCCTAGGGCGTGTCATTTCTGCTTCCTCCCCCTGGCCAGGGAGAAGCCGCACAGAGCCCCATGGGCTTTATTTTCAAAGTCCCGGTCCCGAGACGGGGGACCGGGTGAAGATGCGCCCCTCCTGGTGCCTGGTGTCGTGTGGTGGGGCTCCCAGGAGTAAGGGGAGCCCTGGAGGCAGAGTACCACGCTGTCCCCAGAGAGGGGACGGCATCACCGGCAGAGAGAGAGAGAGAGAGAGCAGCCCGGTAAGGGAAGGGGTGTCCCTGTTTCCTTCCCAAGTGGCCCCACTTGCAGCGGGACGCTCCAACGTTCTGCACCATCCCTTTGAAGATCCTATGAGTGGCTTTACCCTGGTCAGAAGTGCTGACTCGGGCCCAGAGGGTCCCCAGGGACATGCCCGCATTTCTCGCCCCCATTGCTCCCCGAGCCTAGGTGGCTCCAACGTGCGGCCACATTTAGTTACCCGGGCCCAGAGGGGCCCATGAGTTATTAGGGGGCATAATTTGTTCTAAAGAGCCTAGGTGGCTCCAACGGTTGCCAACATTATTTCAGGAGCCAGAGTGCTCCCGGACACATGGTTATTTATAGAGCCTAGAGGGCTCCCATGTTTTCACATTTTTGTCCTGAGGGCCACTGAGAGCCCCTGATGCATTTTCTAACTTTCTCAGCTGCCCAGCAATTAGTGGGCAGCTGCACCGTTTAGGTTTTCCTTCTTTTATTAGGGGACATGTTAAACCCAGGAGTAAGACGCACTCCTTTGCCCCATCTCTGCCTGCACAGCTGCACAGCACTTAGTGCCAGCTGCAACGTTTAGGCCTGCTTTTGAGACTCCCAGCAAGTAGTGGGCAGCTGCCACGTTTAGGTTGGCGCCAAGTGCGCCCCCCGTGACTGTCGCTGCATTGGCAGCGTGCCCTGACTCTGGACAGAGAGCATTTGAGCCCCTTAGGGATGGCCAGTTGGCCCTGTGGACTATTAGGTTTAGTTGGCATAAGGCCCTAGGGTGAGTTATACAGGTGCTAGGAAATGTGATGTTTATAGTATGTGTTATGCACCTTGGTTTATGCTTCTAGATGTGCTTTTACTGCTTATTAGGATTTACCTCGTCTGATGTTTATTCCTCTACTATGGTCTAGGTTTGATTTATTCCCTACTACAGGTTATGTTAAGTTTCTTTCCTAATGCACGGTATGTTTAAGAGATTATGGTCCACCCTATATGTTCGCTTATGAGGTTGGCGCAGAATAGAGTTCTTGCCTTATGTGATACTGTACCTGTTATGATTTAGGCTACAGGTTGAGCTGAGTATTGAGTTCGCCAGGGGTTACTGGTGGTGTTTTGAGATTATGATATGTTCCTATTTTTACTATTCTTGACCAAGTGCTAATTCTGACAGTGGCCCCCGTGGCCCTGCCATGTGTCAATAATCCCCTGTAGATATTGCCCGTGCCAGTTGGCACAGTGTATATTGTGTGATTACCATCTAATGTGTTTTATGATAATACAAAGGCTATTTTTATATATAACCTTGTGTGGAGTTCCTTGTGTCGTGTGTCTAGTATGTTGTTACTGTGTGTGTTGCGCAAATGCTTTACACATTGCCACCGGAATAAGCCTGACTGCTCGTGCCAAGCTACCATGTGGGTGAACTGGTTGAAGTATGGTTCTCTGTTTTTGCATTTATCCATCCAATTTCTTGGCCGGTTTCATAAGCGCAGCTGCCTGGTATGCTAAAGAAATCTGGGGAACTTTCAGAAAGTTGAGATGGGAAGCTATTCTGCCCATTGGTTGACATTGACTCTGTGGTTGGTAACTCACGATTTTTTTGCTTTCCATTTGCTAGCTTTATCTGTTTTAGGCTGTCAAGTTTGAGTTTGCTCCTTCCCTTGCCCAAATCTTATTTACAGTATACTTCCAAGTGCTTCCTTTCTCGAAACAGGCCTGTAAATCTTGTTCTTTTCTCATCACGTGACATTCGACTGAGATCAAAATCAGGCGCTGTCTTCCGAGGGCGCTTGTTAACTTTTCTTTCTCTCAATTCAAACTGACAGGATTCATGTGACAATTCTGCTGGGTACTGGGGGCAGGGAAGAATTGTTTCTAGCACACGACAACATATGAATGAACTGTGTAAGTATTTGAGAATATATCAGAATTAGGAACACAAATGAATCAAATTTGTTGTTATTTCTGAGGTGTGGTGGAAACAAATACTTTAATATGATCAAAAAAATCATTACACTAGGTG
This sequence comes from Lissotriton helveticus, assembly GCF_964261635.1. Lineage (NCBI taxonomy): Eukaryota > Metazoa > Chordata > Amphibia > Caudata > Salamandridae > Lissotriton > Lissotriton helveticus. The sequence continues at coordinate 896,534,736 of NC_136069.1, forward strand.
ATGCAATTTCCACACATTTTCGTCCATGCACTGTATAGTGTTAATATTAATACTGTATACTTGTGCAAATGTAATGGCCACTTCAATTGAGAATAGATTGTCTGTAATAGCACTACACCAGTAGCGACTGCTGCGGAAGATCACATACCTGATCATGCTTCTCGTCGTCCTCTTCTCTTCCTCACTACCAGAAGCAGGAAGCACCCAGGCTCCCCTGAGCCAATCACAATGCTGCTGTCACCATGACAGCAGCGTTGTGATTGGTTTGAGAGCCCTGGTTCGATGCTCAGATGGGGACTGCGAGCTTGTGCATGATCTCCACCCAGGCTGTACAATACAGCCCGGTGGATAACATGCCAAGACGGCCGGCCAAACCGTCATGTGCACTTAAGGTGCATATGCCAATCCTGCACTGTGATGGAAGCCCAGCCCGGCCCTGCCCAACCTGGGTCCATAGAGAAAAATTAAATGATAACATCCTTTGATTATCATTTTATTTTTCCTTTGTTGCACTACTTAGCGGAGGAGCCACCACTGCGCCACACCACAGCTCTCTACTCTGCATCACTCCACTTTACACCACTCCACGCCATTACACTCTACACCACTCTACTCTATCCTGTACCACTCTACTCTATGCCACTGCACTCTGTGCCAATACACACTATGCCATTGCACTTTACTCAGTAACTGTGAGAAGTTGGCCTGATAGGTGATGTTTCCAATTCTGGAACCACCTATTATCAGACCAAACAATCCCTTATGGTGTCAGGTTGTAAGTCAACCTTGTTAGACAAGCTATCCTAGGGGTAGCATGGACTAAGCAGCCTAAAGGCTTAACTTAAGAGGTCGTGTTAAGCGAGCTGTTTTACCACATACAATCCTGTAATATCAAATGAAAGGACACCACACAAGTATATATTATAAAAATATATGTATTTATTACTAAAAACAATCCCCAGTATTCTTTATGAATAAAGGGGCACAAGCGTTAAATCAAAAGCACAGTTTAAACATACAAAGTTGCACAATTATGGATGAGGGCGGGGGGGCCACTCAAACCATATACTAAACAAGTGGTATAAGAGATACCAATCGAACAGTGGTTAGGCCTAGGGCCTAGGGAATCGCTGGGAGCAGTCGGGACAAGCAATGCTGAAGTCGGGAGAGGCCCACGGGATTCGGGAGCAGTGCGGAAAGCGCAAGCATGCACCAATGTTAACCAATGGTGCGTAAAAGTTGTAAAGTTAAAGTTTAAGGACACTTCCGCTGAACCTAGAGGAACAAAACTTAAGACACAGACCCTAGAGATGTGTACCAGTGTGGGAACACCGGCGGAGAAAAGTTACCTCACCCACAGGAAGCGGGTGCACAGGGTCGAAGTTGAGTCGGGTTTCGTCACGCAGGCTCTTGGTGCTTGAAGCTGAAAGGGCTGCAGGCGGGGTGAAAGAGAAGTGTCCGGTGGAGTCCAAGGGTGGACTCGAGTCGGAAAATGTACCTGAAAGCAGAGGGGACAGAGTCTGGGTCACTCAGCAGTGACCAGGGTGGAACCAGGACGGAACCAGGCAATGTCGGGCGCAATCAGGTGGTCGTCGAGGAGCTTCTCTCCGCTGTCACGTCGGCTCTGGGGCATCTGCGACGTCCAGGAGCGGGTCACGATCTGTCCCACAAGAGCTCTCACCGTTGGCGCAGTCGGCTTCAAGTTTGGAGCAAACAACACTTGGCAAGAGCAATCCACGCGGAACCGGGAGATTGCTTCTCACTCGAACCAGGAGGGTCAGAGTGGGGGCTCCTTTTCAGGGGAGCTGGTGCAGATCTGGAGCAACCAGATTCACAGGTCGAATTTCAAAGTTCGTCGGTACAGGGGCCACTAGCCGGCTGGCAAGTGACCGGGCCAATGCGTTGAGCCAAATGGAGCAGAAGGGCCCCCCGCAGCACTCGTCGAGTGTGGAGGACTGAACTTCGGTGCAAAAGTGGCTCAGGGTTGGGGCTTCTCAAACCTCGGTGTACAGCTTCAAGGATCACTCGTGGGCTGCACGGTCAGCGTCTCGTGGTCAATTCAAGATGGCGTGCCCCACGCTTCCGGTCGCCTCCACGGGTCTCAGCTCTGCAGGGACTGTGGATCGGGCTGTTGGAAGGCAGGCAAGCTTAATCTCGTCGATCTCTGTCGCTCGAGTTCCGGTGGGAACTGCGACAAAGCAGACGGCGATGGCTGGATGGTGCCTGTTTGCACAGGGTGGTCACTCCTTGACCACAAGGGAGATTCTTCGGGCTTCTACGTCGAGTAGGAGGTCGAAGGGTCCAGAATTTCGTTTCTTATGTTTCTTCAGGATAATCTGAAGTGCATTGGCACTGCTCCCAGTCTTATACTAATTTTGGGGGCTGGATTACCTGCTAGGTCCCCTCCTATGGGTGGGACCCAGGAAGTGGGTGGATACACCCCCTTCCTTTGATCCAGGCCGCCCTGGCACGAGGGCTGGAGTGCCCCAGAACCGGTTTGGCCGGATTATGCAAGGGGCAGCCTTGTGCGCCCCAGGCAGTGTCTGGTTTCTTTCAAACCTCCCTGCTACAATCCACTATCTCCTGTCTGGAGGGTGGTAACACCCCCCTGCGACAGGAAACCCTTTGTCCAGGCCCCATTTGGCTGAGTTTCGGTCAGCTTCAGGGGGTCAGACTCTTGTCTGTGGCAGAGGCATCCATTTTGGGGATCTAAGGTCCTTTTAGAAATTAACCGCATTTATGTAAAGTAACATGTCTTACCCCTCTAGAGGGGTGGAATGCTATCCCCGTCGCCAGAACTGGCGAGGGGATAGTATTCCAAATCGTACGACACCTTACACGACATGTTTTGATAAAGCCAAACCAGAGTTGCTATATAACCGCGAGGATTATAAGGCACTTAAGAGTATATGGTATGGCATTATCCTGAAACAGCTTAGGGAGTTGTTCCCGACAGCTGCAGACAGACTCAGCTCATGCTAGAGCTCCATCTCACATTAAACCACGCACTCTGCCTCCAGGATTGATGAGGCCTTCCATAGGAGTGGCTCACAGGTTTATATGTGTCCAGATATAGGTTTAGATATAGGTATACTATATCTAAGTAAGGGGTGATTACACCACCTTACCCCAGCTGAGTGATCAGCCAGTTGTGTCAATTTAAGAACCAGCCAGGGGTGGCAAAAGATATGCTGCAGCCCCTGGTAGGCCTTGGTGGCCCCTATGCCCTGGGCACCTATAGTGCATTAGACAGGGGCTGACAAGGAGTCCATTTCCAATTGTGGTATGTGCCTATAGCACATGTATCATTAATTTAGTGAGAGAACAGCAGGCTGGGGGTCTGATCAGCAGGCCCACAGCCTCAGTAGTCGAAAACCAGTGAAGCAAAAAGCAAAAATTAGGGGTGACCATAGGATAGCAGACCCTACTCTCCTACACAACCCCCCCCCCCAAACGCAGGGACATTAAACTAACCTTGACCAGATAAGTCTTCATGTTCTAAGTGGAAGTACCTGGAGAGACCATCTGCATTACCATGGTCAGTCCCTGGGTGGTGCTCCACTGTAAAGTCCATCCCCTGTAGGGAAATGGACCACCTGAGCAGTTTGGGGTTTTCACCCTTCATCTGATTGAGCCACAAGAGTGGCTTATGGTCTGTCTGAACTAGGAAGTGAGTTCCAAACAAGTAGGACCTCAACTTCTTCAGGGCCCAAACCACAGCAAAGGCCTCCCTCTCAATGGCTGACCAACGTTTCTCTCTGGGGGTCAGCCTTCTGCTAATAAAAGCAATGGGCTGGTCTTGACCATCTTGATTAAGTTGTGAGAGCACAGCTACCACCCCCAACTCAGAAGCATCTGTCTGTACAATGAACTGTTTGGAGTAGTCAGGACTCTTCAGGATAGGTGCAGAGCACATGGCCTTCTTCAGGTCATCAAATGCCTTCTGACAGCTAACTGTCCACTGAACCTTTTTTGGCATCTTCTTGGATGTCAAGTCATTTAATGGTGTCACTATAGACCCATAGTTTTTCACAAACTTTCTGTAATACCCAGTCAGGCCCAAGAAGGCTCTGACTTGTGTCTGGGTAACTGGAGGAGCCCATTCCTGTATGGTCTGGATTTTGCTCTCCAGTGGCTGAACCTGACCTCCACCTACTAGGTGGCCCAGGTATACAACCTTACTCTGCCCTATCTGGCACTTGGTGGCCTTGATAGTCAGGCCTGCCTTTTGCAGGGCCTCCAAAACTTTCTTCAGGTGGATCAGGTGATCCTCCCAGGTGGAGCTAAAGACAGCAATATCATCTAGATATGCTGCACAAAAGTCATCCAACCCAGTAAGGACTTGGTTCACCAACCTTTGGAAAGTGGCAGGTGCATTCTTCAAACCAAAGGGCATTACCACAAACTGATAATGTCCACTAGGGGTAGAGAATGCTGTTTTGGCTTTTGACTCCTCAGCTAGTCTGATTTGCCAGTAGCCAGCTGTCAGATCAAATGTGCTCAGAAACTTGGCAGAAGCCAATCTGTCAATGAGCTCATCTGCTCTTGGAATGGGGTGAGCATCTGTCCTAGTGACAGCATTGAGACCCCTGTAGTCCACGCAAAATCTCATTTCTCTCTTTCCATCTTGGGTATGAGGTTTTGGCACAAGGACTACTGGGCTGGCCCATGGGCTCTCTGATGGCTCAATCACTCCAAGCTCCAACATCTTTTGCACCTCAGCCTTGATGCAATCCCTGACATGGTCAGGTTGCCTGTAGATCTTATTCTTCACAGGCAGACTGTCACCAGTGTCCACCACATGGGTGCACCAGTCAGTCTGGCTGGGTGTGAGTGAAAAACAAATGCCTGTGGGCCTGCAAAACTTGTCTGCAGTCCCTCTGTTGCTGGTCAGTGAGGCTGCCTGCCAAGGCTACTCCATCAACTGAACCATCATCAGGGTTCTGAGAAAGCAGGTCTGGGAGAGGGTCACTCTCTTCCTCCTGATCCCCATCTGTGGCCATGAGCAAGCTCATGTCCTCCCTGTCCACAAATGCTTTCAAACGATTCACATGGATTACCCTGTGAGGGCTCCTAGGGGTTCCAAAGTCAACCAAGTAGGTGACTTCTCCCTTTTTCTCAATGATAGGATAGGGTCCACTCCATTTGTCCTGGAGTGCTGCTGGGGCCACTGGCTCCAGTACCCACACCTTCTGTCCTGGTTGGAACTCTACCAGTACAGCCTTTTGGTAATGCCAAGCTTTTTGTAATTCTTGGCTGGCCTCCAGGTTTTTGGATGCTCTCTCCATGTATTCAGCCATCCTGGAGCGGAGACCAAGTACATAGTCCACTATGTCTAGTTTAGGCTTTTTGAGAGGTAACTCCCATCCTTCCTTCACCAAACACAATGGACCCCTCACAGGGTGGCCAAACAAAAGTTCAAAAGGGCTGTAGCCAACCCCCTTCTGTGGGACCTCTCTGTAAGCAAAGAGCAGGCAAGGTAAAAGAATGTCCCATTTCCGCCTGAGCTTCTCTGGTAATCCCTTTATCATGCCTTTTAGGGTCTTGTTAAATCTCTCCACAAGCCCATTGAACTGTGGATGATAGGGGGTGGTAAACTTGTAGTTTACTCCACACTCCTTCCACATTGCTTTCAGATAGCTGGACATAAAATTTGTGCCCCTATCTGATAGTACCTCCTTTGGAAAGCCCACTCTTGAGAAAACTGCAATGAGGGCTTTTGCCACCACAGGTGCTGTGGTGGTCGTCAGGGGAATAGCCTCTGGATACCTGGTGGCATGATCCACTACCACCAGTATAAATCTGTTCCCAGATGCTGTTTGGGGGTCCATGGGACCCACAATATCAATTCCAACTCTTTCAAAGGGAACCCCCACCACAGGTAGTGGTATTAGGGGGGCCTTTGTGGTGCCACCTGACTTACCACTGGCTTGGCAAGTGACACAGGAGCGACAAAACTCCTTGACATTTTCTGACATATGAGGCCAGTGAAAGTGTGAAACAAGCCTGTCCCACGTCTTGTTCTGGCCTAAGTGTCCTGCAAGGGGAATATCATGGGCCAAGGTAAGGAGGAACCCCCTAAACTTCAGAGGTATAACCAACCTCCTGGTCATGCCAGGCTTGGGGTCTCTAGCCTCTGAGTAAAGGAGTCCATCTTCCCAATACACAGTATGGGTACCTTGGGCATCCCCAGCAGCCTCAGCAGCAGCCTGCTGTCTGAGGGGTTCAAGGGAAGGGTAATCTAATTGAGCCTGCCTCAGGTCTGCCCTTGAGGGTCCCCCTGTCCCCAGAAACTCAACCTGGTCAGGTTCAAGTTCCTCAGAGACAGTCTCCTCTTGGACTGCAGAATCAGTTTCCTCTGAAACTTGATCCTCAACCTGGGGCAAGGTGGAAGGCTCAGCCTTTCCTCTCTTGCTCCTTCTCTTGGGTTGTGGTTGGTCTATTGTTCCAAGATCCACCACTGGTTCAGGAAGGCACTTCTTAGCCTGAGACCTTGTCACTGCAAGGACATGAGCTGAAATCCCTAGCATTTCTGCATGAGTCCTGTACTCCACTTCTGACCAAACTGAGCTTTCAAGATCATTGCCTAACAGACAGTCTACTGGGAGGTCTGCACTCACAACAACTTTCTTTAGGCCATCTACCCCTCCCCAGGAGAAGTTCACAACTGCCACACTATGGGAAGTAGTGGAGTTGCTTGCATTGGTCACTAGGTAACTCTCACCTAGTACAATCTGTCCAGGGTCCACAAAGTCAGGTGTCACCATTGTGACACTGGCACATGTGTCCCTGTAGGCCTGAGCCAGTTTCTCATTAATTAAAGGCGTCTGCCTATATTTGCCCAGGTTACTGGGGCTCACTGTAGTGGACAAAGCTAGGTCCACATCATATAGGAGAACTGCCTGAGTAGGGATTCTGACTAGGCCAGATCCTACTTCAGTACCCAGGGTCAACCCTACTACACCCTTTGGCTGTGTTCCACCACTGCTGACTGTACTAGGGGGTGCAGTTGCTTTAGGAGCTGCAGTGGTGGGGACTGGATTTGTCTTGGTGCATTCACTGCCCCAGTGTGAAACTGATTTGCAGTTATTACACCAAGGTTTCTTTGGGCCATTATTCTTCTTCTTTTTGTTTCCATTTTGGGAACCACCCTCCTTACTATTAGTTTGGGGGCCTGAAGACTTCTGGTCTTTTTCTTTATCTTTCTGATTTCCACCCTTCTGGTCTGTTTTCTTCTGGTCACCACCTTGGTTCTAGGGTTTCTGCTTAATCCTTGTTCTGACCCATTTGTCTGCCTTCTTTCCCAATTCTTGGGGAGAGGTCAGATCAGAGTCAATAAGGTATTGATGCAACAGCTGGTTTGTACAGTTATTAAGGATCTGTTCTCTCATGATAAGATTGTACAATCCTGTATAGTCTGAAACTTTACTTCCCTGCAACCAACCCTCCAGAGCCTTAGTGGCACAATCTACAAAATCAGTCCAGTCTTGAGTCTGTGCTTTTTGGGTGTCTCTGAACAACAACCTGTATTGCTCAGTGGTTAGGCCAAACCCTTCAATAAGAGCACTCTTCAAGACAGAGTAGTTTTTGGCCTCCTCAGGTCTAACTGTGAGGAGCCTGTCCCTCCCTTTCTCAGAAAAGGAGTACCATAAAATTGCAGCCCACTGATCCTGAGGAACCTGCTGTACCATGCAGGCTCTCTCAAGAGCAGTCATCCATTTGTGGATGTCATCCCCTTCCTTGTAGGGGGCCACAATTTTTGTCAGGTTTCTATTATCATAGCTCCTGTCTTTTTCTCTAGGAATATTGCTGCCACCAGTGGCATCTAAGCCACACAATTTCTGCTCTCTTGCCAAGGCAAGTCTAGCTTGAGCCAAGGCTACCTCCTCCCTCTCTATTTGGAGTTTGACAGCCCTCATTCTGGCCCTATGCTCTATCTTCTGAGAGGCAGTCATACCTCTCTGAGATTCTCTTGAGGCACTAGAAATATGAGAGTCCCCTGAGGGAGCTCTCACTCTTCTGTTGCCTGGGAGAATGATATGGTTGGATCTGGGGAGGTGCTGGCCCTCTCCATTTCCCAGTAGGTCTAAGTTGGCCTGGTTAAGCCTGGCAACTTGGACCTGGCTACCCCTCTGATCCTGATCTTCTGGGTCCTCTACATCTGAGTCCCCCTCCTCCTCCTCTTCTTCCTCCTCTTCTCCTTCCTCTGAAGGGGTATCAGTTACAGGGGGGTTCACTCCATCTCCTGATTCTAAGGGAGCTTCATTTCCCTTCTCTAAGTCATCCTGCTCTAGAATGGCTATCAGGATAGGACAGGTGGGACTTCTGCCCCTTTTTAACCCTCTTGATATGCACAAGGCAATCAAGTCCTTTCGGGTTAACTTGTCATAGCTGGAAGTTGCCTTGGTAAGGTCAACTGTCACAGGAGCAGACCCTGAGGCTTTTCCTGTGTCAGACATGACTGCTAGTGAGGTGTAAGTGGTGCACTTACCTACACTAAGTGTTTTCCTACTGTACCTTGCTAGTGAGTTGTAGTCAGGGTGTGCTAATCCCTTTAATCTACAACTACTAAGTTCAGTAGAACTTAATATGCTAAGCTTTTGATTTATATGTACCTAGAGGTACTTGATGTGATCTTTCAATTTGATAAAAGATTGCAATGGTAAAACAACAGCAAGCTCAAATCCGCACCGCTGCTCACCAATGTGAGAAGTTGGCCTGATAGGTGATGTTTCCAATTCTGGAACCACCTATTATCAGACCAAACAATCCCTTATGGTGTCAGGTTGTAAGTCAACCTTGTTAGACAAGCTATCCTAGGGGTAGCATGGACTAAGCAGCCTAAAGGCTTAACTTAAGAGGTCGTGTTAAGCGAGCTGTTTTACCACATACAATCCTGTAATATCAAATGAAAGGACACCACACAAGTATATATTATAAAAATATATGTATTTATTACTAAAAAACAATCCCCAGTATTCTTTATGAATAAAGGGGCACAAGCGTTAAATCAAAAGCACAGTTTAAACATACAAAGTTGCACAATTATGGATGAGGGCGGGGGGGCCACTCAAACCATATACTAAACAAGTGGTATAAGAGATACCAATCGAACAGTGGTTAGGCCTAGGGCCTAGGGAATCGCTGGGAGCAGTCGGGACAAGCAATGCTGAAGTCGGGAGAGGCCCACGGGATTCGGGAGCAGTGCGGAAAGCGCACGCATGCACCAATGTTAACCAATGGTGCGTAAAAGTTGTAAAGTTAAAGTTTAAGGACACTTCCGCTGAACCTAGAGGAACAAAACTTAAGACACAGACCCTAGAGATGTGTACCAGTGTGGGAACACCGGCGGAGCAAAGTTACCTCACCCACAGGAAGCGGGTGCACAGGGTCGAAGTTGAGTCGGGTTTCGTCACGCAGGCTCTTGGTGCTTGAAGCTGAAAGGGCTGCAGGCGGGGTGAAAGAGAAGTGTCCGGTGGAGTCCAAGGGTGGACTCGAGTCGAAAAGTACCTGAAAGCAGAGGGGACAGAGTCTGGGTCACTCAGCAGTGACCAGGGTGGAACCAGGACGGAACCAGGCAATGTCGGGCGCAATCAGGTGGTCGTCGAGGAGCTTCTCTCGGCTGTCACGTGGGCTCTGGGGCATCTGCGACATCCATGAGCGGGTCACGATCTGTCCCACGAGAGCTCTCACCGTCGGCGCAGTCGGCTTCAAGTTTGGAGCAAACAACACTTGGCAAGAGCAATCCACGCAGAACCGGGAGATTGTTTCTCACTCGAACCAGGAGGGTCAGAGTGGGGGCTCCTTTTCAGGGGAGCTGGTGCAGACCTGGAGCAACCAGATTCACAGGTCGAATTTCAAAGTTTGTCGGTACAGGGGCCACTAGCCGGCTGGCAAGTGACCGGGCCAACGCGTTGAGCCAAATGGAGTAGAAGGGCCCCCCGCAGCACTCATCGAGTGTGGAGGGCTGAACTTCAGTGCAAGAGTGGCTCAGGGTTGGGGCTTCTCAAACCCCGGTGTACAGCTTCGAGGGTCACTCGTGGGCTGCACGGTCAGCGTCTCGTGGTCAATTCAAGATGGCGTGCCCCACGCTTCCGGTCGCCTTCACGGGTCTCAGCTCTGCAGGGACTGTGGATCGGGCTGTTGGAAGGCAGGCAAGCTTAATCTCGTCGATCTCTGTTGCTCGAGTTCCGGCGGGAACTGCGACAAAGCAGACGTCGATGGCTGGATGGTGCCTGTTTGCACAGGGTGGTCACTCCTTGACCACAAGGGAGATTCTTCGGGCTTCTACGTCGAGTAGGAGGTCGAAGGGTCCAGAATTTCGTTTCTTATGTTTCTTCAGGATAATCTGAAGTGCATTGGCACTGCTCCCAGTTTTATACTAATATTGGGGGCTGGATTACCTGCTAGGTCCCCTCCTATGGGTGGGACCCAGGAAGTGGGTGGATACACCCCCTTCCTTTGATCCAGGCCGCCCTGGCACGAGGGCTGGAGTGCCCCAGAACCGGTTTGGCCGGATTATGCAAGGGGCAGCCTTGTGCGCCCCAGGCAGTGTCTGGTTTCTTTCAAACCTCCCTGCTACAATCCACTATCTCCTGTCTGGAGGGTGGTAACACCCCCCTGCGACAGGAAACCCTTTGTCCAGGCCCCATTTGGCTGAGTTTCGGTCAGCTTCAGGGGGTCAGACTCTTGTCTGTGGCAGAGGCATCCATTTTGTGGATCTAAGGTCCTTTTAGAAATTAACCGCATTTAAGTAAAGTAACATGTCTTACCCCTCTAGAGGGGTGGAATGCTATCCCCGTCGCCAGAACTGGCGAGGGGATAGTATTCCAAATCGTATGACACCTTACACGACATGTTTTGATAAAGCCAAACCAGAGTTGCTATATAACCGCAAGGATTATAAGGCACTTAAGAGTATATGGTATGGCATTATCCTGAAACAGCTTAGGGAGTTGTGAAAACACAGCAATGCCCCTGCACTATACAAGTGGGTATTTGAAATATAAGGATGTTAGTATTGTCAATCAAAACAAACGTATAGAGCACCACTAAGAACAGTAAATATTGTCAGTATGCCATGAACAAGTTGACAAAAATAAAGTGGCAATGCGTTCCGTAGTTGGTGTGTTGATTCGGTTTATTGTTCCTACATTTGGGCCAACACGTGTTTCATCGCAGGGAACCGTCCATGGAAAACGGCGCCGGGAAACTCAAGAGGGAGTTCAACATAGAGAAGGTGCACCTGCCTTGCCTCTTATTAAACAGTGTTGTGACTACTGTGCGACCTGTTTTCTCTCCTCCCGGTAGAAACTACGTAAAAGTGACTAAGAGACTCATCAAGTCTACGAAGTCTCCTCTAAGATTACTGCGGTAAAACTCAGGAAATATAACCGCGTATCACGGCTAAACCAATGAGTTTATGCCCCTCACCTTTGAGGCCCTGAAGATTCGCAGACTGTTTCCCTGCGATGAAACACGTGTTGGCCCAAATGTAGGAACAATAAACCGAATCAACACACCAACTACGGAACGCATTGCCACTTTATTTTTGTCAACTTGTTCATGGCATACTGACAATATTTACTGTTCTTAGTGGTGCTCTATACGTTTGTTTTGATTGACAATACTAACATCCTTATATTTCAAATACCCACTTGTATAGTGCAGGGGCATTGCTGTGTTTTCATGCTTTATATGGGTCAGTATTGGTCCATCCCCGAACGGTTGTGAGGATTTACCGTTCGCCTCATTGCCTATACCCACTACTTATAACTGTCCACACTCACTTAACGGATACTCTGGTTGTGCGCCTGGTAATTCTGGATATTTCTAAACAACCTCATAGCTGCATATCACAGCTTAGGGAGTTGTTCCCGACAGCTGCAGACAGGCTCAGCTCATGCTAGAGCTCCATCTCACATTAAACCGCGCACTCTGCCTCCAGGATTGATGAGGCCTTCCATAGGAGTGGCTCACAGGTTTATATGTGTCCAGATATAGGTTTAGATATAGGTATACTATATCTAAGTAAGGGGTGATTACACCACCTTACCCCAGCTGAGGGATCAGCCAGTTGTGTCAATTTAAGAACCAGCCAGGGGTGGCAAAAGATATGCTGCAGCCCCTGGTAGGCCTTGGTGGCCCCTATGCCCTGGGCACCTATAGTGCATTAGACAGGGGCTGACAAGGAGTCCATTTCCAATTGTGGTATGTGCCTATAGCACATGTATCATTAATTTAGTGAGAGAACAGCAGGCTGGGGGTCTGATCAGCAGGCCCACAGCCTCAGTAGTCGAAAACCAGTGAAGCAAAAAGCAAAAATTTGGGGTGACCATAGGATAGCAGACCCTACTCTCCTACAGTAACACTAAACTCTATGCCCCTACACTTTATGCCAATCCACTGTACACTACTTTAATCTACCCTGCACCACTGCACCCTGCACCACTCTACTCTACACCACTTAGCTCTACGCCATTACACTCTATGCCACTCTACGCAACTGAACTTTTCCCTGCACCACTCCGCTCTACGCCACTCTACTCTGAAATAATCTACTCTATGCCATTGCACTCTACGCCACTCTGCACCACTCCACTCTATGCCACTGCACTCAGCATCACTCTGTACTTAACCACTGCACTCTACACCAGTGCATCACTGTACTCTATGCCACTGCTCTCTTCACCACTCTACTCTATTCTACACTATTGCACTCTGACACTCTAATCTGCAATAATGCAGTCTCTGTGACTGACCTCTATGCCACTCTACTCTACTCCACTCTACTCTACTCTACTCTACTCTGCGCCACTCTACTCTGCACCTCTCCTCTCTGCGCCACTCCACTCTATGCTACTCTACTCTGCACCACTCTGCACCACTCTACACCAATGCACTGTATGCGACTCAACTCTACTCTGCACTCTATGCCACTGCACCCTTCTCTATGCTACTACCCTCTACATCACTCAACACCACTCCCCTCTGCACCACTCTATGCCACTCTCCTCTATGCCACTGCACTCTATGCCACTGCACTCTACACCAATCTCAGTAGAACAGTACAAATAAGAAAAGAACCTGAATCATAGATTCCAGTATATCAACAACATACAATATTATGAATAGTAAGGCATAAACCAGTTCAAAATTACAATAATGAGAAAAAGAAAAAGAGTATGAAAAGGAATGAATCTGAATAATATTGAAATAAATAAAGACCACAAAGGAATCATGGAGGTTTTCGAACTTCATCTGGAGTAGAAGGTAAGTTAGCCGAAGATGAAGCAATTGTTGTTAAGTAGGAGGTTAAGGGGAGCCAAAAAAGGTCTCTTTTAATGGCTAAAGAAATGGGAGTAACATTATTCGCATCTAATCTACGATGAAAACAAACAGCGTTCCACCAAGCTATGAAAGTGACCTTATCAGCCTGTTTCCAATTTGATGTAATTCAATGAAGGGCAATGGCAAGGAACAAATCAATTAATGTAGGGTTAGACGATGAGAGTGGCCAGGAAGGTGATAGGGAACCTAAAAAGACATTGGAAATTGAAAAAGGAATTTGAGTGTTAAAATTTTTATTAATTTGGGACCAAATTGTGAGCCAAAAATTGGAGAGAGAGGAACAATCGAAAAGCATATGTTTTAGATCAGCAGAGGGCTCATTGCATGACCAACAGTTGGAGGAAAGATCAGTAGAAAAAGAGGCTAATTTCAATGGGGTAAAAAGGAGGCGTTTATAGATAAAGTAAAGGGTCTGAGAGGTGTTAGCTGCTCTTGACATTTTGTGAATCTTTAACCACAACTTGTCCCAAAAAGAGGTGGACCAACATTCAGAGAGATCTTTTTCCCAGGCCAATTCAGACTTCACTTTAACCCTGTCAGAGGAGAAGAACGAGGACTTGTATAAGGAAGAAGCCGAAGTATTCGAAGATAATAAAGGGAAAAGAGTAGGACATCTGATAGGTATATGGGGTGTATGAGATAAAGAAAGCAGATATTGAGAAAGGGAGGGAAGAAGAGATTCATACTGAGATTTACAAGAAGGTAAAGAAAATTTAGATTGAAGATCTGAAAAGGTTAAAGGAGTATTATTAAATATCAATTGTGAGGTCCAGAGTAAACCTTTAAGTCTCCAAGTTTTCCAATAAAAGGTCCTATTTTTGATGCGTAATAAGCAATTGTGCCAGATAAGTTGTTGGTCTAACGAGGCAAAAGAAGGGTAAGTGGATGAAAGGAGAGGAATTAATAATTTACGCGTATGAGAAATCACTAAAGGGCGAAAGGACGAGATATTATTAGTAAAAGCAAGAACTTCAATAAAATGAAAAGGGGCTATAAAGTGTTTTTCAATCGCTAACCAGAGAGGAGGGTGAACAGATTGATCTAAATGAAGCCAGCGAGAAGATTGCTTCAGAGAGAAAGCATAGTGATAAGATTTAAAATCAGGAAATTTGAGGCCACCAGAAGTTTTGTCTGCTTTAAGAGCATTAAGAGCTATCCGAGGGGATTTCTTTTTCCAAAGGAATTTGTTTAAAATGGAATCAATTTTCTTAAAGTAAAAAACAGGGATGTGTACCGGGATCATAGATAAGAGATAAAGAATTAGAGGGGAAAGCATCATCTTAATAGAGTCTAGACGACCCCACCAGGAGAGGAAAAGTGGATGCCAGCGCTCAATAGATGCAGATACATTTTTGGAAAGAATATCGAAATTCTCTTTTAAAGTGTCCGGAATAGTGGGACAAAACCATAAACCTAAATATTTAATCTCAGAGGATTTCCAAGAGAAACCAGTAGAAGTGAAGTCTTGTTTTAAACAATGAACATTTAAAGGAAGAATTTCACATTTATCTGAATTAAGACGATAACCGGAAAGTTGTGAGAAGGTATCAACTTGAGAAAGAAAAGCTGAAAGATAGGTAGAGGGATTTGAGCACTAGAGAAGAATGTCATCTGCACAAACAGTCATTTTAACATGGGTGGTATCAAGTTTAAAACAAGTAATTCTGTCATCCATTCGAAGTTTCGTTAAAAATGGTTCTAAAGCAATAATAAATAAAAGAGGAGAGAGGGGGCAACCTTGACGAACTCCTCTGGAGAGAGGAAAATAAGCAGAAGTTTTCCCATTAACAAAAATAGAAGCCTTAAGACCAGAATATAATAATGATATAAGGGAAATTACTTTAGTTGGGAGCCCAATCCATTTAAGTGCCTGAACATAAAATCCCATCCAATCCTGTTGAAAGCCTTATCAGCATCCAAAGCTATTGCAGCAATGGGATAATCAAGGGAAGAGGCCTTACTTAAAATGTTAAAGAAAACTCTGGAATTATCAGAAGATAAATGACCTTTGATAAAACCCGATTGTTCCGGGCCAATAATATTGGGCAAAATGGGATCAAGACGAAGTGCAAGAATCTTTGCAAAAATGTTATAATCTAAATTAACCAATGAGATAGGACGATAGTTTGTTACAGTGAGAGGTATCTTTATTCTCCTTGGGGATTAAACAAATAACTGCGTCCTGAAAAGAACCTGAAGAGGATCCCTCTGAAATAAAAAAGGAATAAAGAGATAACAAATGGGGAAGTAATAAAGACGCAAAATGGGAGTAAAATTCAATTGTGAATCCATCCGGACCTGGTGCTTTACCCCTTTTCAGAACAGACAATGCATGCTGAATTTCAGACAAAGTAATGTCTAAGTCCAGTGGAGAAAAATCAGTGTCGTTAATAGGGGGAGAAAGTATCGATTGAAAGAAGGAGGAAAGTTCGTCAGGACAAGGCTGATGTTCTGGCGTGTATAAAATGTTATAAAAAGAGACAAATTCATTTAAAATATCTTGATCTTTAAAAAGCAAATCCCCAGCAGCATTACGAACAGATTCAATTTTAGTTCGTTCCCGACGAATTTTAAAAGATAGGATGATGCAGCTTCTGTAGAAGATTTATTAAAAGACATTTTTGCCTCAATAAGATTTTTTAAAGATGATTCAGAAGAAGAGCGATAATAATCATATTCAAGCTTTTTGATGTTTGCTAATAATTGAACATGTTTGGCCTCAAAAAACGTCTTCTTTCGTGAGACAAAGTTGATGATAAAACCTCTAGCTGCCGCTTTAAAAGACTCCCATATCATTACTGGGGAGGAGTCTGGAGTGGAATTAATAGAGCAAAATTCAAAAGCAAAGGAGGCGAATTGGCCTGTGAAATTGGGATCTGACAGAAGAGTATTATTAAAACGCCATCTACCAGTGTTAGGGGAAAAAGGAAGTAAGTCAAAGTCAACAAAAACTGGGGCATGATCTGATATAAGGATAGAGCCTATCTCGGCATGCGTAACCAATTGAGAAAGAGGTTTACTAAGAAAAAGATCATCTATTCTGGATTGGGAATTATGGGGTGGAAAGTAAAAGGTATATTCTTGTACATCTGGGTTACAGAGTCTCCATACGTCAATTAGAGCTTTACGCCGTATTGCAGAAGTAAATTGTGTATGCATTTTAGTGTTGGCAAATTTCACTGAGGAACTTCTATCTAAAATAGGATCTAGAATTTGATTGCAATCACGTCCAAAAATAATATAATCATTGTTAAATAGGAGAAGCTTATCAGAAATAAAAGTCCAAAACTTATTATCAACATTAACTGGAGCATACACATTAAATAACACTAAGGGAATGCGGTCAATAAGTAATTTAGTAATTACCCAACGACCATCTGGGTCACAATCCTGATATATGACTGAGGGTTGATGTTTCTTATGACATAAAATAGAGGGGCCATTTTTCTTTCCTAAAGCAGGGGAAGAGAAAACATGACCAACCCAACTTCTTTTCAACTTGGCTGCTTCAGCGTCTGACAAATGAGTTTCTTGAAGAAAAGCAATGTCAGTGTTTAATCCAGCTAAGTGAGTTAACACACGTTGTCTTTTTATGGGGTGGTTAACTCCTTTAACATTCCACGTTACAACTCTAAATGTAAACTATCAAAAGAAAACTTAAGTCATTATTTAGGAAAACAATAAAACAAATAACTAGTAAACAAAGCATGAAATATTGTTATACAAACATAAAAATTCAGGAACTTGTTATGCAATGAGAAGAGAATAAAGAAAAAATGGTTATCTGAGAAAATCAGGAAGAAGAGGAAGAGAAAAAGGAAGAAGAAAAAGGTACTGCAAAATGTAGAAAAATGGGAAGAATAAGAATAGAAGGGAAAGAGAAAAAAGAAAAAGAGGGAAATAGAAAGTTGAAGGGAAGAGAAAAAGTTTAGAAAAATATAAGAAAGAAAGAGTAATAAACTGCCCTCCAGAGTAAATGATATAGAGCGGAAAAGTAGTAGAAAAGAAAGAAGGAGAGGAAAGTCTGAAAAATAAAGAAGAAGAGAACATAGATCAAATACATAAAACATAAAGAACAATATATGAAGAAATAGAAAAATACCAAAAAGACATACCACAGAAAGACAATGAGAACGGGGGTGCATGAACCACATAAGGAGGATGAGCACACCGAACAGTGGAATCAAAGAGGACGCGGCAAGGGGAGATAAAACCTCCGGGCACATAACGAGGGAATCATACAACAAAAGTACTACAGGACCGCACCTAGGAAAAAGGAAAAGAAAACATTAAGAGAGTGTCCCAAGACATGACGAAACGCAGCGACAAACAAGCGGCAAATAGAAAAGGACAAACAAATCATTTATAATAGAGGAGTATCAATGGGGACATTTCCGTTGAAGAAGGGCAGGATCTTCGTAATTAGTCGTTTTATTATTGTAAGTCACTTTGAATAGACATGGATGAAAAAGTCCATTACGGGGATTCAGGGTGCGAAGAGCAGGTCTCATGTCCAAAAATTGTTTGCGACGATCCGCAGTTGCTTTAGCATAATCTTGAGCAAAAAAAAGATTGGAACCATTCCACGTAATTTTCCCTTTTTGTTTGGCAGTTTGGATGACCTTAAGTAAGTCTGTATACTCCAAAAAATATAGAATAATGCCTCGAGGTTTCGGCAGAGATGAGGAGAAGCTTGCGGAGCGATACAGTTGACCAAGGCGATGAGCACGTTGAATATCCAATAAAGGAGAAGATGGAAGATCAAGTAGCGTTGACAAAAAAGATTGAAAAAAGGAAATAGGCTTAGGTCCTTCCAAACCTTCCGCACGGCCATAAATGCGAAGGTTATTGCGTCGATTGCGATTTTCCAAATTTTCCACTTGCTGTTTAAGGGATCGTATTTCTGTATGCAAACCAGGAACTTGATCTGAGAGCACTTGCACCGAAGTGACCTTCCTTTCAAGGTCCGCAAATTGTAATTCTGCATGAGACCATTTGTCCTCAAGATTTTAAAGACGAGCGTTGGTTTCAATCATAACTGGTTTTAGAGCACGTATTTCTTCAAGTATAAGTTCCATGGAGATGGGCGAAGAGGTACTAGGGGGTGAAGGGGGGCTCACCTTTACCCGTTTACCTGGTGTTGTGGAAGAGGTCTTGGAGTTGGGCTTGGTGTTCAGGCGGGTATTAGTAGGAGAGGAACCCTTCACTCCAGAAAAGTCAGTACTGGTAGTTTCTACATTCTCCTGAAGTACACTGAATGGATTAACATCCTGAAGTGACAAGCCACTGGAGGCCATTTGCTGCAAAGTATTCCACTGAGAACGTGCCATAGCCAACCAGTGTTAAAGAAGCAAAATTTCCATGGAAAAACTAGGAAAAACAGTGCCGTAGGAAACACCAACAATGCTGCAGAAAAGTTGAGGAAATCAGCAACTGTGCGTCAAAAAGAAAAACTGCAACTATTTAGTCATTCGCCCCAAGCAAAATAAAGAAAAAGGAGAGCCAGCGTACCTCAAAATTCAGTGAACAAAGTGAGCCATAAGCTGTGAGAAAGAGGCAGCAGACCACAAAATGGCGGTATGTAAATCACAAAAACATGCTAAGGTAAAGGGACTGTCCAAATTCATCCAACTCGCTAGTGAGCCATAATTCCACAATAAGGAGAAGAAATAATAGCGTTTGTCATTGCTAAGGAGGTTGTTGCAGGGTGGAACACATAAAAACCAGTCGTCGCGGGACGCATAGGGAGCCGTCGGAGCACAAAATGGCGGCCGCGACGTTACTGAAAGTCACGGCCGATAATGAAAGTTAAAAGTTCATTGTCTGCGCTCACCCCGCGTATCCTTTTCCATATGGAAGCATGCTGTAGGCGTTCCGACGTCGTTGCCCAAACTCTTGGGTTCTCTAGGTTGCGGTAAAAGGCCCGGGGAGGCCCCGTCACGCTATGCTCTCTCGGAGCTTCACAGAGCGGCGACCATTCCTCCCGGCATCCAAGCCACGCCCCCCAACTCCACTCTCTTCTGCACCACTAACTTTTAGCCATGCTGGTGTACAACATGGCTAAAACACATTGGCGAAGCCAATAGCCCTTGCATAGCGTGCGACCTATTGGCTTTGAACATGCTTCTTTATATTTGCTCATCGATTCTCTGAGCAATATCAAATAAATATTGCAGTTGTTTACGTTCTCTCAATTTCTGATCGTGAATTGAGAAATTTGTGACACAGTGTCACTATTTTTCGTTTGCATTTAATGGCATGCTAATGTATGGAATGTATGATCATTTCTTACATTTGTTCCCATATAATTTTATATTTAGATTCAACATATTATGTGATTTTATATATGAACAGTATATCATAGTTAAAGTTTGTTCACGTTAAGTGAGCTTTAGTTGCTGTACATAATCTTTTTCTAATTTCAGGAGCCAAGTTTCCATCACATACTTATTAAAGCTGAATTGTTACTGTTAAGCCCTTTGTGAAGGCTGTTTGGTGTAACCTTTTCATGATTTGGACAGCAAATCCCCACACCTTTGTGTGAAATGAGCCGACATAGAGGAAATCTGACCCTGTGCCTCTGAAGGCCATGGAATTAAAATCGTACATTGTATGACTCATATGAAGTGGGCTGAGACTGAGCTCACTGTTTATCTTAAATTTTGGTTGGTTTCTCCATTGTGAGAATTGTGTGGTGTATCTCGTTTGTTGAATGTCACTGACCTTCATTAGTTAGACTTTTGAAGTGGTCATCCCTATCTCACTCTTGAGACCCCATTCTTCTATTATTTCCGGTCATAGAGTTAATTATCTCGAACAAGCACAATTCTCATTCTTGTGATCTCAGAACCTTCATTTGATTTTGTGTCCTCAATATTATCATGGACATCCTTGGAGGTAGTCAGGGTTCGCAGCCGTGACATCTAGCTTGCTCCCTGCTACTCCTGGCACTTACTTTTCGACCACTGACCTCAGGAGAGACAAAGGTTTTGCCCTCTCTGAGACCAGGGGTCACAAAGGAAGTGCCAGGAGTAGCAGGGAGCAAGCTAGAGGTCACATCTGCGACCCCTGACTATCCCCAAACGATGTCCATGGATATTATATTTGCTGACACATGCTGCTCATGAATTCCCCAACTTTGCCCGTAATTCTAGTTTAGCATTAGGGAGTTTCCCTTCAAAGGAACTGAGTTCTTTATGATTTGCTTACTCTATCCTTTAATAAACTGACTTCGTATTTGCTGTTTGATCTGCCTGGCTTACATCCACATAAGCTGTAATCAGGGCATAATTGATTTGTGACTAAACTGATTGATTTGAGTTGTACCTTTATTAATTTGTTGATAAAACATTAATTGTTTGCAAATCTACTATTCTCTGTCATTACTGTGGGGCAAAAAATACTTCACTGCCATTGGTATGTTACCAAAAAGCTGATAGTGTGACTCAGTTCTAGACAAAATTGCATCACTTGAGTGCAGCTGAATTCTGAAGATTTGCACCACAATTTGTCAATGTAAACACTGTTGCTTGCCCTCCATCAGCATCCAGCACAATTATACCTCCATCTATGTCCACTAAGGATGGGATTGAAATTTATTTGATGTAAATCTTTCAAGGATTATCTAGAGGGTCTGCCTTTAGTCACTATTTAAAGTATTTAAATTGATCACTGACTAAAGATCTGTATAAACAAGAATCAAAAGAAATATTCTTTTAAGAGCTTGAGAAGACCTTGTGCCATAAAACAATGAGTAGGTGTTGTATAAAAAGAGAAATGAATCTTAAACAGGCTCAATGAAAATCCAACTAATAGAGTCCTGCTCAAGGCAATATGCCCAATAACTAATATGGACTGCTGAAAAAACATGCACATTGTAGATGTAGTATGACTAGTAGTTGTTCATGTTTTCCACATTTGCAAGACAAACCTATAAAAGAGTTGAGAATCAGGCTTTACATTTAGGGGTTTTTCTTGTTGTTTTTTATTTTTACACATTTTAACATAGCATGCATACAAGAATAATAGAAAATAGCATGAATAAATAGAAAGCCTGGAATGTGAAGAGGCACTGTGTTAATTATTCTGTACAAGATTTGTGTTCTGGAATACATTTTGAAGTTTTTATATTTTCTATATTTTTTGTGCGAAGAATATTGAACAAAAACTGATTTGGAAAAATGTTCAGATTATGTGCTTGTCAAAGCATTTAATTTATTTGTAATATTCTGTTGCTTTATGAATTAATATTGCAACTGGTCAGTTGTAGAATAAATAACTGAAATATAGAGTTCAAAAGAACAATAGAACACTGGAAGGCTGAGAGCTCCACTTAAGATAATGGAGTGGCTCAGGACCCACAATGGATGGTACAAGCCATCTGCTCCTACATTCCAATGTCTGTCTTTCTGTTTCTACCTTTTTGTTTAGAACACTCAACCCCCAGTGATGGACTGTTCTACTGGCTTCATAGCTCTTCTGCCTGGGGCTATAACAGTTATTAAAGACCCTTACTGTCTATATAGGCTCTCACCTATGGCTCAGGTCTCTAACTCGGGACACACTCAGGAGCAGCGCGGACGCGGGCTCTCCCCAAGCCCTCGTCCTCCTGGATCTCTCGGCCGCGTTCGACACGGTGGACCACGACATCCTTCTCCACCGTGTCGAGCAGGCTGGCATCCAGGGCGCTGCGCTTGACTGGGTCAAGTCATTCCTCACCGGGAGAACACAGGCGGTTCGCCTGGGACCTTACATCGCCACCAAGGCACCCACGCACTGTGGAGTCCCCCAGGGCTCCTCCCTCTCGCCGCTCTTGTTCAATTTATACCTCCGGCCCCTGATCAAATCCCTTAAAAAATGGGACATTGTCACCTTCAATTACGCTGACGACTTGCAGATCATCCTCCCGCTCAACTCACCTCATGCAATTAACACCTTTCACGCAGTTATGATTCACATCCAAGGTTGGATGAACCAGAACCAGCTGAAACTGAACCCCGGGAAGACTGAGCTCCTCCTCCCGGGACTCAGTCACGCTCACTGGGGCCCGCAGTTCTGGCCGTCGGAGCTAGGCCCCCCCCAATCCCAGCGAAAACTGTAAAGAGCCTGGGTGTGATCATCGATACTGAGCTCTCTCTCAAAACACAGGTGGGAGCTGTAATATCCTCCTGCATGTACCAGCTCCGGAAGATCCGCAAAGTTCGCCACCTACTTCCCTCCGCTGCACTTACGCAAGTCGTGATCTCACTTGTGCTCTCCCGTCTAGACTTTTCTAATTCAATCTACCATGGCCTTCCATCATCCCTGACTCACCGCTTCCAGGTTGTCCAGAACCAAGCGGCCCGCCTAATCTTCAACATCCCAAGACGGCAATCTGCCAAACCCCTGCTTCATAGCCTTCATTGGCTCCCTATAGCCCAAAGGGCTGCCTTCAAGGTGGCATGTCTCACCATCAAGATCCTCCATGGTTCTGGCCCTGAGTTTGTAACATCTCTCATCCACCCCTACTGTCCTCAGCGTGACCTCCGCTCGGCCCATCATCACCTACTTGCCACTTCCAGAATCAAAACTAAGAAATTTGGCGGTCGCCGCTTCTCTTATCTAGCCCCTGCACTCTGGAACCCCCTCCCTCTCTCCATCAAATCCTCATCCTCTCTTTTGAACTCCAGGAAAGTACTTAAAACTCACCTCTTCCCTCCCCTTTGTTAGATCCCCGCTACTTTGCTTCCCCCTCACTCATTCTGTCTCTCAGCGCCAGGAAGCCTCGGCGTCAGTGCGCTTTACAAATGGCACCTAAGATAAGAAGATAAGCAATAATGCTTATACACATAACCTTACCAAGTAGTTCATTATTGTGTTTGGTGTGTCTTTTTGATTTTCTCAATAATTAGGTCAAATGGACCCCCCCACCCACACACACACATTTGAGACAATGTCTTTCATCCTAATCTAAGAGTGTGTGGCTCAGCATTTCCCAATAGTGAACTTCCAATAATTATCTCCAGAGGATGCATCTTTGCCAGAGTCTAGCCACTAATAGTGTTGACTAACTGTGGTACCTTTAGCTACCACCCATGTAACCCCCGCCATTTCCAATGGAGTGTTCCAACTTTGTGGTAACCAAATGGGAACTCCCTTTTGCCTAGCACATTGTCAAAGCAATGTTATACTCAGTGTGAGTAGTGAAACCTGAAGTGCAGGCTGGACCAAAGTGAAATGAGGTGCATCATGCCACTACCCTCTCCATATTTGTTTGTGCTTTTTAAAAAACAATGTGCATATAGACTAGAGAATAACTTGCATTGACAACCAACAAGGTAATTCAAAAAGCTATAAAGGCATCACATTTAGATCAACTCTATCTTTACAAGTTACACTTTTTGCTTTGCCAAGACTACAATTGTAGATATGTCATCATAACTAAGCTGACATCGAATTACAGTATGTGATTGGGGATATATCCCCTAGCCCTACAGAATGTGTTTATCGAGTGCCTTTATTTCAAACTTCAGTAATGCCTTAATCCACATAAATGTAACATGCCTGCACTAATGAACTCAATATTTAAATCACCTAGAACTTCTCATGAGTTTTTATTTAGACATTGATTTCCCCAAAAGATCGAATTAATTAGAAGGTGCCTTCCCTTAAGCAAAACAGGCATAAAGCACAATGTATGATTTGTATGTTAAAACAATGCAACGCAGATACAGGGCTTCAACGTGGCCCCTGCAATGTGTGACAGGATCAGCCAGTTCCAGTTTTTCAACCACCAACTAGCACTTTGCATGCTAATATTTTTGAGCCCACGCTTAAACTTAAAAAGTGAAGCTAAACTATATGCAGCAATATTACATTGACTCTGCGTATTGTGTGTCATGTTACAGAAATAAAATGCACTCTCCAGGGAACGTTCGAGGTGTCACTTGCATTAGGACAGCGCAGCACTGAAATGCAGTGCAGCCATTTAAATCTGTTGGTACCTCCCACTCAGGGCTTCAAGTGGGATGAAAATATTGGGGGGGTCTCTCAAAGAGGCGTGGCCAATGTAATTAAGGGTGTGGTTTAAAAACACCTAAACTAAAAATCTATGCATAGTTGTTTCCGCCCATCTGGCATTTTGCTGCTTCTATCTTTGCATCCAGAGATATAATACAACAAGTAACATTACACCTACAACAAGCCAGGACTATTGGCTTTGCCAATGGTTGTTAGTTGCATAAGATAAATAGGCAACAACTATGGTATTGTTGTATATAATATTGAAAATGCTTCCATTCGGAAATGATGAGCTATGAAAGAACTTAACAACACTCTTTAAAGTGACCTCAAAGGCAGTGAAATACCATGTCTCTGATCCAATTCTTAAATTTAGGTGCTCTGCCCTGCCCCCACCTGCAGGCTATACGCCACTTAGCCAGAAGGAGGCTGAAGGAGATGTATTTCTGATGTGCCACCGCTAGTGTCTTGTGTGTACCCTAGAAGGGTGAGAAGGGGAGAGCGCTGAAGACGCAATGCTGTCATTTGTTCCAGAATAATTACAAAAAGGGGGTGGTGATGGACAGAGTATCTGAGTTAATCAGAACACTCCTACCCAGTCAACAGATCAGGGCTTGATCCATCACCGTTTTTTAGCTCACTGCACCATCCCAGTTCAGAACCTGGCTATATGCAAATTAGTCTGTCCCTGGCCCAGTGCATCATGGGAACAGGGCAGACCAAACTACCAAGCCAATTCTTCACTGGAAAGGAAACAAGCTTCCGGGGACCGGTTTCTGGCATTACAGCCGTCTTCGGCCCGGCTTGCTTGAATCCTGATGGTGCAATGAGCAAGGGACTCATGTCTGAGCATACCCTTCCACACTCATGGTGGCCAAAATAATTACAAAAAGGGGGTGGTGATGGACAGAGTATCTGAGTTAATCAGAACACTCCTACCCAGTCAACAGATCAGGGCTTGATCCATCACCGTTTTTTAGCTCACTGCATCATTTGTTCCAGGGCTACGAGTACCTGGAGCCAGTAGTCCTGTACAGCACCTCAGTCCCAGGCCAGGTGGAGAAAATCAGCCCCTGCGACGCCACAACAATCATATCTGTCATTATTGCGCAATTTAAAGATGTGGAGCTTGGCTGGCGTATAGTATGTACGTTGAAGAAATTTGTAATGGAGGATGCGGAGTCAGCTACTAGACGTGCTTTGTTCCTTGTCAGTTATACCTGACTATATGCCACATCATATATGGTGCACAATCAGTGCACCTCCTGACAGCCTATTTGCCCTTTTGCCTTCTTCTGTAATTTCAGTAAGAATGCAGGAGCAAAGGCCTTCCCTCATTTGCATGGTGCAATGCCCACATGAAAATAAGGGAATGCCCCCTTCAGATCACACAGGTGCAGCAAATGTCCACCAGAAAAAAAGAAAATTTTACTTACCTTCCCGGCTGCTGCCTCTCCTCTGTCCTGTTCGGTCGATGAAGCAGGAAGCACCCAGGCTCCCAGACTCCCCATGCCAATCACAATGCTGCATTGCAGCAGCTTTTTGATTGGTCTGAGCACCGTAGCTCGGTGCTCAGAGAGGGACTGGGAGGCTATACATGCTCTCCACCCAGGCTGTGCAATACAGCCAGTGGAGAACATGCAAAGTGCGCATGATTGTTTGACCGGCGCAAGACGGCCAACCAAATCGTCATGCACACAGGGGCGGCTCTTCCGCTAAGGTGGAGGAGCGTCGCCCCACTGCTCTTTGAGCAGGAAAAATAAAACAATACTAATGTAGTTACTATCATTTTATTTTGTGCAGATTCGGAGCTCAGTTAGGGCGGGGTGGGGTTAGTGGCACAGGGGGTAGAGTGATTTGCACACTCCAAGTGCGCATGACTGCTTTGCCAGCCGTCTCGGGCCTGCCAAACAGTCATGCGCACTTTGCATGTTCCTCACCAGGCTGCATCACCCAGCCTGGTGGGGAACATGCCCAGGCCCCAGTCCCCATCTGACCACCAATCCACAGTGCTCAGACTATTGCAGCATTGTGATTGGCTATGGGGAGCCTGGGTGCTTCCTAGTTCCAGGACATGCCGGAGGAGAGATGCGGCCAGTTGGAGAATTAAGTGGTATATTTTTTCCCCCCGCTACAACCTGTTAGCCACTACTGCATGCACACTTATGAGAGTGCCCACTCCTCCTCCCCCAGCTCTGCGGGCAGCACCCCCACACCCCACTGGCACCCTTACAGAGCCAATAGTCAAAAATAAAATGATAATAACATTGTTATTATTTTATTTCTCCTGTCAGGTGACGCTCCTCTGCCTTAGCGGAGAAGCCACCGCTGTCCTAGTGTCTGCTGTTTCTTCTTTAACGCTTATTTCCGGGAGGCACACAAAAAGGTAGAAACACCCTTCCACCTCGACCTGTAACTTGGTGTAATATGGCACCAGAATGTACTATGATGTTCGCAAAAAAATGGTCTGGCTGAAGATGTCACAAGATAGCTATGCACTAAATAATGTAAAGTTATTGTTACACAATCGAAAGTTGAAAATGACACATTTACCCGTAATCTTCATTGCCCACTTCAAAGTAATGCTCGTCCCAGTCATCACTAAATGAGCTGTGTTCCACCTCAGACATAGCTTTTACCATGCTCTGATATCTGTGATCTCCAGTGGTGGGTGGTGAACTTTGAAAATGGTGGGCTGTTATGCCTAAGTCATGTCGGAAAACGTGAGCTAAGCAAGATCAACCTCTTCCCATACACACTTTTCTTTGGGGGGGTTATATAGTGCGAGCTCGACCTGAAGGTAGCAGAACGCCTTACATAAGCATCAGTTGGGTTACTGACAGACACATTCATTTTGTTAAGTAATTTGGCCAGAATCACAGGATGTTGAGCGTCCCTACCGAGACACGAACCCGGTTCCCCAGCTTCGAGGTCGAACTTACTAGCCATTAAGCCACATACTCTCCCCAACAGTTACATGGTAGCATCCAAAGTATGACAACCTATTAGATGTGGGATTATTAGTGTGCACAGAGTAGTTGCAGTTTATCACTATTTTCAGACATGTTCTCTCTAAAAGCAAGGTTCAGCTGGGAGTAGGAGAGGTACCCTTGGCACGACAGTAAATAGTACAGTTGTATGGAGTCTATTCTTTGAACTTGTACAAAGGCTCGTGGGAATGCAAGGGGTCTAGGTCACAAAAGTGCATTTTTAATGTAAAGAGCATTTTGTACTGTTTCGTGCAGAAAGTAGAGAATACACAACAAGAAGAAAACAACATCTCAAGAAGGGCACAGCACAATGTATAATAAGAAAATAAAAAATAGTCTGGCATCCAAAAAAGGAAATCCTGTTAAGTTTCCTAAGAGTGGGTCAGCCATTTCGCATTATAGATGATGTACATAGGAGAAAGATATATTGTTGACTCTGACTAAAAATTCAACTATTATTATTTTCTCCCTGAAATAGTGTTTGTTGGTGTAGACAGCCAAAGCTTTTCTGGCGATAATACAGCATGGATGACACACTGTAGATGATCAGATTAGGCACCAATGTTTGTTTATGGTAATATGAGCATGCTCTGTCTCTGACTTGTGAAAGAATGGACTTTATATGTTTTGACGCAGCACTGACTGTGACAGTTGTTTTCTTTTCAATGCCAGAGCATGTGTCCCTGCCCTTGTCAAGGAGTGTGGGATGAGGTCACATAGGCCTTTGTGTGATACACTTGCAGTTACTGGTCCTCTAAGTGTTTGTATCCTCTATAGAGCCCAGTAGCAGCCGTTCTGAGGCCCAGGCCAACCCTGGCTAGAGTCACTCCCAGCCAAATGTATGACGTGACAACGCATACATTTACAATGCATGCCTTTACAACTCAGTTTTTACATCGCAACATCCTTTACAACGCATCATTTTACAACGCATGCCATTACAACGCATTCCATTACATCGCATCATACCATTACAATGCATACCGTTACATTGCATTTAAGGTAAGTGTTGGATACTTTAGGGGTAAAAATTACTATTCTAGCTCCAGTGGGTGCAACAGTAGGGGAAGTGTTGGATAGTGTAGGGGTACTATGCGTTGTAAAGGTATGCGTTATAATGACATGCAATGGAATGGATGTATGACATTACAACGCATGCATTTACATTGCATGCCTTTACAACGCAAGTATTACAACGCAGTCCATTACAACGCATAGTGCTTTGGGGCGCTGGATAGTGAATAGTTTAATTTACTATTCCAACTCCAGTCCCCGTGGACACTAGGGAAGGTTATTGGATAGTAAATTAACCTATTCCCTATCCTAAAGCGCCCCCCAGAGCAATGCGTTGTAATAGTTTGCGTTGTAATGGTTGTGTTGTAAAGGCTCTGCGATGTAAAAGTTGCGTTGTAAGTGTTGTTCACCAATGTAATGACATGCGTTGTAGTGACATGCAATGGAATGGCTGCATTGTAGTGACATGCGTTGTAAAAGATGTCACGATTTAATGACTGCGTTGTAAATGTAGTGCGATGTAATGACTGCATTGTAAAGGTTGTTTCCCCTCCTAGCCCGCGTCCTCTGGTGCCCAGCTAATACTCTGAGGCCCGTTTTCTGCAGCTTTTATTTCAGCGCAGTGCGGGCGTTCGACAGAGTGGGCGGGGCCGCATCGGCCATTGAACGTTCGCAGCACCAGCTAGGTAGTGCTCCAAACGTTCCACGGCCGACGGCAGCATCAATGGGGTTAATCAATGGCCTGCCCCCTGTACAGTACTGCTCCACCGCTCTGTGTATGTTTTTTTCACAGAAGCCCCTTTATCCAGCATCTGATAGGTTTATTAAACAAAATCTGAAAATGCACACATATCCTGCCGGAGCCCGGATCTAAGGTGGGAGGTTAGGTGAGGAGTCTGTAGTGGAATTAACACAGCTTCTCAGTAAAGGCACAAACTGAGCTTTATTCAACAGCCTGCCTGAAGAGTATTTCCCTCTTGCCAGCAAAGGTCCAACTGACACTAGTCAAATCCACGCTTCAGAAGGATAGCTCTAAATAACATAATACATAGAACAGAAGGCATAACATAGACCAAGGTCTGCCCTGCAAAATCTGAGCCTCTGGGGGGAAAAGGTGGAAACTGTAGTAATGCAGGCAGCATCTGTTACTCAGGCCACAGATAGGCACTTTACAGACAAACGCTTCATCCAACCCCTATAATGCAGCAGTCTACACTGGCTGGAACACCTGAAGTCCCAGGAGCATGAATTGTGTCTTTAAGTCTCCCTTCGGTGATACAGTGCAAAGAAACTGATCTTGTCTTTTGACGAGTTAGGGGCATATATATTAAGCAGTGTTAGTAATGTTGCCCCTTTGCGAGTAGTGACCTTCAAGTATCTACCCTCTGGGTCTTGTGTGACGGAGTTACGGGCGCTGCCTACATATGATTTGGAAAAAATTGCCACCCCAGCCTTTTTGAAAGCGGGAAATGCCCAGACTGGTAGGGGTAGCTGTGATGTCGCATGCGGAAGTTGTCTGCGCAGAATGGGTGGGTCTCTTTTTTGAAGATGATATCAGGGTCGTGTTAGGCTGCGTATCGTCAACTCTGCTTGCATTTATTGAAGGAGTTTAGGCCACATGCATTTAGAGAGAAGCTTGAACAACGGAGTCTGTATCCTTGAGAGTTAGGGCAGTAACCTTGATAGGTTCCAGAGGGGGTTTGGTGTCCCTGTGTGTCTCACCCATCCATTGGGATATGGGGGGAAGGGTGCTGTGGGAGGGGAAAAACCAAGAACAGAAAAGGCCAAGAGGACTCAGCAAGTAACAGGTCCATACCCATGTCCATGGTGTGGGTATTGAGTTCCAGCCCACATGGGGTGCAATCCACTTGCTAGGAGAGGGAAGTATGGGAGCGCCTGAGCCAAGGTCTAACCGAGCGTCTCCTTGTGGAGAAAGAGTTAGGTGGGACAACCCATATCCTTGATCCACACATTCTCCTCTGTACTTTTGCCACCCCAAAGTGGATGATACCACAGACTCCAGAGATCAAGTGTCTTTGGGGGATGGGGGTAGCGATGTGGGGGCAGGGCCGGACTGGCCATAGCGGGCACAGGGCAATCCCCCGGTGCACCGCACGGGTGGGGGGCGGTTTTGGGTCCTTGGGGGCCATTTCTTTTACAGGGCAAAATCGGCCCTGTAAAAAAATCGGCCGAAAACCGGCCCCGGCAAAGAGCTCGGAGGCACCCCCAAACCCCGGGGGTTTCCGGCCAAGCACTTTGCCAGGGCCGGTTTTGGTTGCCAGTCCGGCCCTGTGTGGGGGTCTCTCGAGGAGGGGAGCTATCGTCCACCTGTTGTTTATAGCTGTTCAAGTGTGCTCAGTTGTTTCTGGGCCACTTTGTCTGCAGTTGCGGTTCTGGGCTGAGGTGTGCCATTCTGGCCACTGCGCCTTCCTCTCCGACAGCTGCAAGTGTGGGAGGGTCATCCCCTTCTAGATCAGCTGGGAGGCCTACCAAGGATTTAGCCTTCTGCAGCAAGAGAAGTAACTTGTGCAGGCCATTCCATTGGAAGATGAGACTAAAGGGATGGCCTCATTGATGGCTGATGCTCCTCTCGTTTAGGGCCGCTGTGGTCAGAAATATCTATGTCTTTTGAGAGTTGTTATTGCCAGGTTTTGGTAGAGGTGGACTGTTGGCCACGGAAGGCTTTGTCAGCCTTACCGTGCGCCATTGTTATGATTGCTTCTTTCTCCTCGTAGTAGTGGTGGCGCGTTAGGATGTGAGTGTCTGGTTCAGCTGAGGGCGCGCTTGGTGCCACCCTTTGGGTTCAATCCAGTTGGGGGGGGAGATAGGGGTTTCCCATGATGGTGTGGAGGAGCTCTGTCACTAATGCTAAGATGTTGAATCCACACCTTGCTGCATAGCCCATATTCGGATGTTGTTCCTGTGGCTCCAGTTATTTCAGCTGTGGCTTGACATTCTGTTGCCCCAAGGCATTGAGTCTCCTCCACAGCATTTCTTGGTCCGTGGTATGATCTCCTGCTGTTAGCTCCGGGAGATCCAGCCGGTCCCCCAGCTCTGACACTTCCCTACAGACTTCTCTGAGACAGGATTTGAATTCTGCTTTTAGTGTGCCAATGTCTGAGCACATTTCAGTGAAGTATCGGTCCATATATTCTTGCGGGAGTTGTGTCACTCGGGCCTGGTCGCTGTCCTGGTGGGAAGCAGCTGGTTTGCGTGCCTCGTCCTCTGCCACCTGGTATGTCCATTTCTCTTTGACCGTGCCCTCTTTGGTTGGTTTACCCTTCACCCTTGTTGCTCTTCACACCCTGGTGGTGGAAAGTTTGACAGGTAGTGCTCTAGGTGGAGCACGGGCTGCGATGTCCACCCTCATAGCCCTCTCGTGGGGTGGCACAGGGGCAGCACATCTCCACTCCTGCCAGGTAGTGAAGGCTGGGTCACCATTATCGCAAAAGGGCCACCATTTTTTGTTTTGGGAGGATGCTGCTGGTCAAGGCATCTGAGGGTAGAAAGGAGGATATACCGCATGTCTCCATCTCGTTGATGGCGGTTTGACAAAGCTTCTTCTGCCTGTCTCTAGGGGGACAGGTCACCGTACAGAACCCTCAGTGGGTGCCCATGAGTTTCCCATCCCGGTAACTATGCCTTGTGCAGGGCATTGGGTGATGGTGTTTATAGGGTAGCCATTGGAAGTCTGCATCTTCTAGGCCTTTGTCGAACCCCCAGAGCCCAGCCTATGATGTAATGCAGGGGGAAAGGTTGTCCTTAATTATCCAAGGTCCCCGTGGGCGGGCCAGGGTGCAATTGCAGTGGGTCATCTGACCCCCTCAATCTAGGCGTTGTTGCATGCCAACTCTGCCGCATCCCTGCTACCGAACCCAATATCTGCAAGATCTCCTCTCATGGAGGGCGTGCACCCAGGGTTAATTGTGCGAAGGGCCCTCCAGGTCAGCCACCAAGAGGATTGTGTGCGGTAGAGGCGGCTCTGTCTAGCCTACTGCATTCATAAGCAAAGATGCTTGTGGGAGCAGGCCCTAGGAGTCAGGAGCAGTCCAGATGGGAGGGAGGAGAGCGCCAGCCCAGGCTGATGTTGTTGTGTGATATCTGCATCGAGCCACTTGAGTGCTCGGAGTACCACTCCTTCCCCCCTCAGACAGTGGGCCCCTGGTTAAGGGTCGGAGTGTGCGGGAGGGTCCAGCGACTGCACCGGGCCCACCAGATTTTGTGTATGTTTCTGCATGGGGTATAGTGGTTCGCACCAATCCCGCCCGTTGGGGCCATCTGGAGTGTCTAAGAGAGGTGCTAGGACTAGCCTGGTTACCAACCGCGGAGGCTCCATCCATCATTTGTCTTTTTGAGGTAGCACTACAACTTTGATTTGGATGCCTATGGAGGTCTACAGGTAAGTTCTATTGCATTTTCTCTTCAGTTTTGGTGTGGGTGAGTGCTACAGACACAATGGTACAAGCAGTCAAGACTTGTTAACAATGTTTACCAGACAACTCTATGTCTCCAAGAACAAACGCAATGCTCTAGTTCTGGGTTTCACTAAATATATTGCTGAGTTGTAGTCCTAGTACACGTCAATGAATCAGATTGAAAGTACAAGCCTGAAAACAATGAAAAGTAAAAGAAAACCCTGGACTGTAGTTTAACGTCCTTAGTGACTTGGAATGGGAATGTTAATGCTTAAAAACGCTACCACTCACAACCTGTGTTGGTTATCCCTGTTTAAGGACAGAGATGGGCTGGGACAGAAAGTAAGCCCGGGGCACCAAAATAAATCCCTCCACTATTTCTTTTATAATCCAAATAACAGACAAACATGTTCACCACTCAAATAAAATAAATTTCATATTTCCCTACACTAATTCACCACTATTCCTTTTTGTGTTCCAGAGTAGTCTGCTTCTCAACAAAAAGTGCTACAACACCTCATCAGAGGAGCAAGCGTTATATAAATGCAAACCCTTCCCTACTCCATTCCTCCACTCCTCCACTATCCTTTTCTAATCCAAATAAGAGACTAACATGCCCACCACTCAAATTAATTTCATATTTTCCTAGACTAATTCACCACTAATCATTTTCTGGTTCCAGAGTAGCATGCTACTAGCCGATAAGCGCTTCAACACCTCATCAGGGATAGCAAGCGCTATAGAAATACAAACCTTTTCCTCTTCTATCCCTCCACTATCCTTCTGAATCCAAATAACAGACCAACATATATACCACTCTAATGAATCTCATATTTCACTATACTAATTCACCACTAATCCTTTTTGGGTTCCCGAAAATGCGCTTTGATGCCTCATCAGGGGTAGTAAGTGCTATATAAATGCAATTACAATTACAATTAGCTAATTAAATATCTAAAAAAAATCCAGTTTTTGGAAATTAGGACAGTTTTGAACTTGCAAAGACACGCTGTATAAACGTTTTGCAAAGTATGGAAGATTGCACGGATTAGAGCCTATTTCAGGCAATGTGTGCTTTAATATAACCTGGCCCCGCAGACCATAAAACAGGCCCCACAAACATAAAAAATAGCCCACGCACTGACCTTTCAGACCAGCTCTTCGAGAACTGCCTGAATGCCCTATAGGCCAGTCCGACCCTGCGAGGCTGCTTGCCTTCCCGCGCTCCCTGTATTTAAGTAGAAACTATCGCAGACACCAAAACACATCTGGAAAACATCAGTCAAATTCCAGCAGGTTAATGCTGATGTGGAGAGGAGTGGCGGTAACGCGGATGGTTAACGGTTGGGTGACTCCCCCGTGAGTTCTCAACTGGAGGTCTGGCCCGAGGTCGCAGGGTCAGAATGTCTCCTCACTACAAACATATCTTTGCAGCATGAAATCATGCCTGAGGGTGAAACCGCACTCTGGCAACATCCTGGCTGCCCTCTGTCAATATTGACAAAATATGAGCACACCCTATCAGGAAACAGTGTTTCCAGTTTTGAGGACAGAAGTTTCCTGAACTATTTGCATTTACTGAGAGTTTAAATGTATTTACATACACGTGGTGGGAAGTCGAAACATAAGATCTTGTTTCTCAATAGTGATTCATACTCTTTTGAAGCACTATAAATATCAGGTGTCACAACTGCACAATGTATTCACACTCTTGTTTCCTGGCTCAGACTGGCGAGTGGGCTTTTTGGGATTTGGACTCACAAACTCATTATTTCAACAAATATCCGCGGCCAGCAAATGCCATTTCGAGGCAACATTTAGAAATCCCCCTGATGGGCGAAATTGTGAGCTAACATGTTGTGTAGTGTTGTAGCATAGTATTTTTATGCCGCTTTCCTACCCTCAAGGAGGCCTCAGACTCAGGAACTACTTAGTTTGGTGTGCGTGTTTGGTAAAGAATGTTGTAACAGGGGTCTCCAACCAGTAGCTCATGAGCTACTGTAGCTCTCCAGCTAACTCTGAGTAGCTCACCTATGTGCAGCCCAGCCAAGTAAATTCCAAATTGTTTGCTTGGTTGAGAATTAAAAAAATATATATAGATAGATAGATAGATATCTCAACTCCACATGCCTGCCTTTAAATATGGACAGACTCAAACACGCTCAAATTCGCTCATAAACACGATTTATTGGCAAGTAAACAAGCGTAAAACGTTTCAACAGCCACAGCTGCCTTTGTCAAACCAATTGTAATAGCCAAATTAGTTTCTTTAAATACATGTTCCTGCGCCTTTCACAAGCCTTAAAGTGACAGTGCAAATCTAACATATAAAGTGACATAGTGCCTTTTCCATTTAAAGTGACATGTGCAAATCGCCGCTACTTAAATCATCTTTTCCAACACAAAATGAAATTGGAAGCTTCAACCTACACTTTGTTGTAGTTGTTTCTGTTGTACTGGCTTATCACCTCAGGAGAATCCAAAATAACTCTCAGTGTTTCATACATTGTTTTTGCCAATGCTTCACATAGCTAATAAAGGGCAAGTGCCCAATGCGACCCACTAATATCCAAACCTGTGTTCCTTAGGGGTCTCAGATACATCACGGGCAAGTGCCCTCATAGTCACTCAGTATTTTGCAATTGTTATGCATTTAAATAGTGAAATTGCTTCTTACCATATTGTGTCAAAGCTAAAAATGCGGCAAAAAACACAAAATAAAATCAAACTAATCACATGTATAAATACCCCAAAAAAGAAAAACCCTGTGAAGGCACATACCAACAATGCATTATTCATGGTCTGGATTATTCTGGGAAACAGCAGCTTCATTCATGGACTTTGTTTCTGTAAACACTAGATACAAGAATGGGAACATTTCGTGAGGTCTTCTACTGTAAAATACCCACAATGAAAAATACATCATAATATTACAGGTGGACATGTAGATCCTCTTCAGTGTTGAGGTCTGTGGGATCTTCGTGTTGAATCTGAAGATGTATCGTGATTCTAACTGCCTCAAATACCTCTCTCTATTCCCACCCGTTGGTCTTGCTAACACTTGATCTAACACAAAGTATTCTAGATTGTTAACGTCACTGTTGTGGACCTGCTCCAAGTGTCTTGCAACAGGATACGTTTGATCCTTTGATGGCACAGATGTGTTGTAGGATGCGTTGGTGTACTCTTAGGATAGTGCTCCCTATATATAGTCTGTGACAACTACACTTCAAGGCATAGATGACATACTCACTCCTGCATGTTAACGGTTTTCGAATCTGCCATTTGGTATCAGAAAATGGCAAAGGCACCTCAGGTGTGTTCAACCCAAAATTACATGCCTTACATTTATGGCAGCGCCGAAATCCTTTACCGCCACTAAGCCAGCTCTGCTGTTGTTTTATTCCAGGAGTGTTATTGACTAACAGGTAGATTCATGAAAGAAAAATTGGCTCACAAAGGGCCAGATTCTGCGAATCTGGCCATTTGCGAGCGCAATTTTTGCATTTGGGATTCATCATCCCAAATGCAAAAATCGCTAATTGCGAAATCGCATATTTGCGAGGAATTGCATTTAAGGAATCTCTATTTGAGATTCCTTAAATGCAATTCATAAACCATTTTATTTTTGCGAATTCGCTATTTCTGGCCGCTATTTACCGTGAAGTGTAACTTCGTGGTAAATAGCGAAAACTTAGAAAAATGCTAATAGCGATTCGCACATTGATATGTCTTCCCATTCATTCCTATGGGCCTTTAGGCCCATAGGAATGAATG
Source organism: Lissotriton helveticus (assembly GCF_964261635.1). Lineage (NCBI taxonomy): Eukaryota > Metazoa > Chordata > Amphibia > Caudata > Salamandridae > Lissotriton > Lissotriton helveticus. Next base: position 896,571,280 of record NC_136069.1, read on the forward strand.
GGGAGTTATTCCTTATATGCGATTAGCAATTAGCGAATCGCAAATAAGGAAGCTGTAGGAATCGCAATAAATATTGCGATTCCTATATGAATCCCGTTTTGCGAGTCTGTAATAGCGATTCCTTATTATTCGCTATTACAGACTCGCAAAACATGCCGATGATGAATCTGGCTGTAAATCATTTCTCATGGATCTAGCCTTCCGGAATGTTAGCAGGGGTCTTTTGTGGATTCTAGGACCTAGAATTGGGTCACTACAAATCAAGTGCCAATGCTTTTGGAAAATAGCACGGATCTCCTGATGATGATTGCTAAAGCCTGTGATGAACCTTATGGGCTGCCCTGAATCTGTCTGAATGTGTCTTTGCTTTTCTTATATATATAAGAAAATTGAAATTATACAACTCTAATAATATTAGTAACTCTTAATGCGTTGCATTGAACAAAGTAACTCTCAGTAAAGAAAAGGTTGTAGACCCCTATGAGATGGGTTATTAGGTGCCAGGCTCGAAGGTGTCTCCCTAACATGCTGTGCCAACTCGTCGCTCTGCTTCTGCACAATTTGAAGCAGAGAGATAAGGCACATTTGGATTTACTCACATTTGCATATTATTTCATATTTTGACCTTGTGGGGTAATAATCCCTTCCATTGCACTTGGTTACATGAGTGTTGGTAAGTTGGTCTAAGGAAGTGTGCCCAAAAGGCAATTAATAGAAACCATTCTTATGTGGGTCTGACGGATCCATCCAGGAGCGGGTACGGTGTGACTCTGGAAATTTATACATGGGTTTGTGATGTTCACCCAGGAGCGGGGATGCTGTAATACTGATAAAGACACCATTTCTACATACCCATAAGTGGGTACACTATGTCCTAGAATATCATTAAACACCATTCATACATGTTTCTGTGGGGTCTACCAAAGAACAAAGCTGCTATGATGCCAACAGTTACCATTCATACAATGGCCCATGATGCCAAACATCATTCATATTTAACACTCATCCCTCTTAAGAAAGTATATCAACAATTAACCTAGAGTGCATGGATCTGTTCACGCGCGGCTGTTGGTATTCGGAGTTTGAGCTTTTGTTGAGATGGATCATGTGGTAGGGATATAAGTGGCCATCACAGACTATGATTCTGCACACAAAGTTTTGGTAGACACGACTGATACATCATGGGAAACATTTAGGTTGGAATATGGGCATAATGCAAGAGTTTGGAACCGGGTATCAAGAAAGGTCTAAGAAACATGATTAAGATGCTAGAAACATAGTATAGGTTAATAGGAGAAGCCACAGCTGGATAAGATGTACAGATGGAACTCTAGAATTAATATGAAGTGCTCCTAGATGGTCTATATAAGTTGAATATTCACGATTAACAACGGTACAATTACACAATACATAGAAGGAGACAAGACAGAGTGACTGCATTCTTGGCTAGTGAATAAGAATTAGGGATCCAAAGCCACAGTAACTATGAAGGATCAGGAGGTGCAATCAGAGACAAATCTGATATTTATGGATTTCAATGAAGAACTATGTTGCTAACAGGTATGGTCAGATTTAGCAAAAATGCTAATTAAATAACTTGTATTGTGTACTCTTTATGAGGTCAGAGGTAAAAGTACAATACAAGTTATTTAATTAGCATACGATAAGTTGCACAGTATACGTTTTGCCCTAGGGGCCTCACAAACCATATACTAAAATAATGGTATAAGAACCACGTCTGAGATAGAAAGCAGGCCTAGGGCCTAGGGAATTGCTGGGGCTTCTAGGAAAAACCAAGGGTTATGATAATAATCCACATTTGTAAAGCGCACAATCACCCGTAAGGGTCTCTAGGCGCTGGGGGCCGTCGGGAAGATTAAGCAAGCTATTGCCCAGAGTCACATGGTGCTGGGCTAATCTGCCGCCGGTGCCGGGGATCGAAACGTGATCCCCAGATTCCGGAGTCAGTCGCCCTAGCCGCGGCACCACACCTCTTCCGGTTAGGAAGTAAGAGGCCCACGGGAGACGTGTGCAGTGTCTAAACACAGCCACAGGTTACCATTAGCTTTATATTGGAAACTAACAAGTTACAATTTTACAATTTAAGAATACTTCCGGGTGGACTACGATGGAACCCTCTCAGGCTTAGACACTAGGAGGGCCAATACCCTTGAGACTACCAGAGTACTCGTGTTACCTCACCCACGGAAGCCAGGTGCATAGGTGTCTTTTGATGTCAGGTGTCGTCGTCGATTTCAATGGAGAGCTACAAAGAAGTGCTGCAGACGACCAGAGGAAAAGTGTCCGGTGGATCCAAGGGTGGATCGAAGGTCTGAAGAACCTGAAAACAGAAGGGACAGAGTCTGGGTCACTTGCCAGTGACCAGGATGGCGATGGAAAGCTGCCAGCCAATGTCGGGTGATTTCAGGTGAAAAGGTGAAGCTTGTCTCTTCAGCCACGGGGCCCAGGAGGTGTTGACGACAACTAGGATCTGGATTCAAGCTTGTAGTGTAGTTCCTATTATCCCAATAGGCTCTGCGCATTGGAATAATACCTTCAATAGTATAGGCCTAGACCAGACGTTAACTAGGTCTACTACTGTCGATATTAGACTTAAAGTTTTGGGTTTACCAGCTAGCTCAGAGTTCACTAGAAACGTTCTCGAATAGGCAAGGAGGAGTTGAACCTCCCTGGATAGACAAGAAGGGATTTAGTTTCTGACAACCATAGAACATGACAACTTTGCTCTCCCCTAATCAAGAGTGTATCTCGAGAGTCGTGTGAACAAAAGGCAATTTATTTTACTCAGTCAGTACGTGCATTCTTAGTCTCATCAGATTGTAGAGAAAAGGAAGAGACGGGCGTGTTCAATAAAAGATGTTATTTATTGATCAGTCTCTTTTCTCATACAAGAGAAATGGATCGATATTATTGCAATACTTATGGTTAAGTAAAGTGCATACAATAAAAGCAGAAGTATAAAATAATACTGTAAAAACATTGATATGGTTTCTAAGCCATATGAAGGTTTAAAATGAATAAGATAGATTACATACACATATACATTTGACTAATCGTACTCAACTGGTGTTTCTAACTACGCCTACCCCGTGTACCTGACCTAAGTCTAATGCGTGGGCGGGAATAGAAAGTTACAGTTTAAGTTAAGTTTGTTTTGCCAAGTGACTGACTAAAGAATTCTCTGTGAGGGGTTATTCAGTTCTGTACCTGGAATCTAGGATGGATGAGGGATGGTATCTATCGTCTCTGGTCTCGATATCCCAGGCTGCCTGCGAGGGCTACCCGGAAGCGCCGGAGCTGGATTTCTCGGCAGGAGAAAAGGCAGCGTCTCATTCTCAGCGCGTCAGGAAGGCGGGGCTGCGCCAGCGGGGTCTGCTCTGCTCTGGGCTTCGGCAAGTCTGGCTGCTCCGATCTCGTCACCACCGCGTGTGTTTGCATAGGGCAATATCGGTAATATTTATACCTTTAAGGTGCCGAGATTGACGTAAGGATGGACATAGATACGTCAATAAGGATGTCATACGACCAGGTCGTTAGCACATTCTTTTGCTGAAGTTCTCGGTGAAATCAAAACAATGGCCGCAGGGTTTTTCCCAGGTTGTCATAGGTTTGATTTGTTTTGAGAACTCCGTATGCCTTATCAGGGGCTGGAGGAATATCGCTTGTCTAATTAGATGGCAAGCGTTATGACCTAATCAGATAACACGTTCCTGTGCCGTAGTGTGGCTTTATCAGATAACGGTTCCTGCATCATGGGGGTTTTCTGCCTCATGGGATGGCTGCTAGTTAACTTGTTAACCAGAATAGGGTCAGGAATAGGGGGATCGATACAGAACCTATAGGAATACATCACACCCACTCCACGCTAACTATGGACATATTTACGAATCTATGCATAGTAAAACATACTGTAGAGTATTGTGTATACCTTACCACCCCAAAATACATAAATGCATTTTGAAAATATCAAATATACGGAAAACAGTCACATGTAATGTATGCACACAAGCTGTAGAATAATGCTAAAGTAATCACGCATATCTATACATTATAACTAACATGTATATGAGAATTTACACATGAAATGGCTCTTAATACAGAAAAAAGGTTCGAGACCATTTCATCACAGAATAAAAATAATTATGAACATACCAGCGGGCAGCTAATGTCTATAAGCTATCTAAAATTAGAAATTTTAGTTGTCCAAGAATAGTTCTTACTTTAAGCAGAAGATAGTGTCCCGAAAAATATGCAAAAATATTTTGGGGCTGCTGAAAAAAGTTGCTGTCCGTGAACTGGAGGGAAAATCGTTCATGGTATTTTGTTTTTTAAGTTGAAGGCCAAAATCAGGGAACGCCGTGTACGAGCTTGCTCAAAAGTCTCTATTTCTGCTCTGGTGAGAACATCATATCATTTAGACTCTCGAAAAAGTTGTCAACAGCTTCCTGGGAGAGTTCCACTAACTCGGAAATAGGTGTAACCATGCATTCGTGCGCATGATTGTCTCCATTGACATTCTGATTAATGTCGCTGACAGAAGGTCGTACCTGATTGATGCTGCTTTCATCTTGAACTTCACTACCCCTTAATCGTAGTGGTGAAGCTTCCACGAATGCCGTCATCAGGATTGGTAGCCTTTGAGGGCAGCACAAAGCATGAGCCTTTATCGGACTCAACAATGTTTCTGCATCCATTGGCGCATCCGATTGTAGCGTCAGACAGGTGTCTAACACGCATTCTTCTCCGCATAGCAAGCACCTTAATACAGGTAAAACACATCGATGCCACATGGGTCGAAATGATAGAAACCAAGTCATGTTCAGGTCTCTAAGCCGGGATAGTCCCAGGATTTTTTATATCCGGTCCCGGTATCCAATGGCTAGGATTGTTTCTTCCCTTGTCGCAGGTGTTTTGTCTGTGACATGGTTTGCCATAACGAAATATAAGGACTAAGAATAGGATTCCTGCAATTAGTCCCAAAATGAGGGGAAGTCCGCCAAAAATCGAATGGACGAAATCTGGAAAAATACCCAGTATGGCTTTGAATGGTGTTAATGCCATCGAAAATACTGTCTTAAATACTTTTGAGACTCCACTGGTATCAGAAATATTTAAGATTTCATTCAGGATTTCTGCGAAATGTATGGGGGAATTAGTCGATAACAATGAATGTATCTCTGCAGTCGTCCTTGCGACTAGGAGATCATACGTTTCTTTTGATGACGTGAGCCTTGTCGGCGTCTGAAGAAGCACTGTTTTCATTCTGCTTAAAGTATCTATTCGAATAGAAGTAATTTTCAAGTTGGGCCATGCCCTTGCCTCCCTGTCTGGAAGGGAGCAGGGGAACAATAAGCGTCCACAGCACTTGACCTTCGCAGTCGTAGTTACGAGATAAGGAGTCCCGGGCATAAGACTACAGCATCTGCGGTCCACAATTAGAATGTAACTCCCATTATAGAGTCTTTGAAAGAATGGTTCTATCTCTGTAGCAGGTGTGCCTAGCTGGTGACATGAAAGGTTATTTGAGTTCCCTTCACAGGCTCCATGCAAACTAATTCCGTTACACAGAAGTGTACCGCTTAGTGACATCGCACAATTATTGCCACTAAGAAACACTTTCTGTCCTTTATTACTGACACATGCATGTGAATAGGGCAAGTCCCATGTTGTTTTAATGTACCCTTTTCCCAATTTTCCTACATGCCAGCCTGTATATATTTTTGGCAGTATTGAAACCTGAAGGTTGAGATTGGAATATTAATTATCCCATGTATTATCCATTCACTGACAGGTCGTTCTGACATTGTCACTGGTAATCTTTCGAGTTTCTCAATGCTCAGGATTGTATAATCAGCACCCTTTTGTGCCATACTGATTTGTTTATCAGTAAGGTTAAAGATATTGAATAGTGACGTTGTGTAGATTAAACGCCAAGGCACATAGCCTGAACGCAGATTTTGTAACGTCCAGCCAAGCTGTACAATAGAACGCAATTGAGACTGACCGTGTTGTAACAACAGTAAGTCTTGCAATATTATGTCGATTGCTGAAGACACATGCTGTCCAGAGAAAAAAATTCTGGAGGACAGAGTCATTAACCCATTGTCCACTACAGAAAGCGATTTTTCCAAATTAATACGGTCAATTTCCCGTATCCTTTCTGCTGTCTCAATTTGAGTAACCTTCCAGGCCTCATTGTATGCTGCATATACAGAGGCTGCTATGAAACGCTTTTGACGCTGTTTGCGTGGTCCCATAGTGAAATCACGCAAGTCAGCACCATCAGTAAGTAAAGTTAGGTGTTGCTTAATTTCTGCCAGTGTGGAAGTTTGTAGCCATTGAAGGCATAATTTGCCCACACTGTAGGTGGTTATTATCCCTGGGTGATGTCTTTGGGGATATCTAGGGTCTGGCCTGGTCATTTTGAACCCCTGTGTTTTGTTCAGGAATCTGTCTTGACAGTTATTAGTATCTGTGGGCCAGATCAACCACTGTTTCCAATCAGGATGTGTTCTGTTTTGGTTTAATACATAATTTACGTCTATCTCTTCATCAGTGGAGCTATTGCTGTTCATTGTTGGTTTTGGAATAGACGGTTTATTTAAGTCTTTGATTTTGGCTAAGCCAAGACAGGTAGTTTGTTGAACAGTGTCATTTAAAAATATAATTTGTTCTGGGATCATGCAGGCTCTAAACAAAGATTCTATACCCTGTACTTGCCATTCTTTTGTGCCCCAAACACTTTTCAATTCAACATTTTTGTCCCAATAATCAAAACCAAAAGTATTCATTTGTTCAAAGAATGAGTCTGAATATATCAATTTTGTGTTGGTTATCATGGTCTTTGTCCCTGTCTTATTTGACAATTTGAAATAAAATGTTTCAGCATTACTTATGTTAAAACCTGAAAAGTATGAATATTTGTCGTAAACGGTTCTTGAGCCTTTTGGAGGGGTTGCACAATGTTCCCATTGATTATAATTTAAAACATTTCTAGGTTGTGCAGATCTATGTAAAAAATGGTTACCACAGTGGTTATAACAGTACATACTATCATAATTTGTCGAACCCTGCAAATAATCATGTTTGGTAAATTTAGCAGACATTACTAAGTCAGACATCATATTATTTATACTTTCAAAGTCCCAATCATCAGCAAATGAGCTTGGTTTTACAAAGTCACTCAATGAGATCTTAATTTGGTGTGGATATTTCAGGATTTCAACCGGACCATAGATTTCATAGTCAGTGTTATCCCATGCTACCCCACCCGGTATAGGATTGGCTGTGAAGTTGACTGAAGAAAGTTCTCTTTTCTCGACGTGTGAAGATGTGTGTGGTTTGAGGATCAAGTTGATTTTCTGACTTGCTGTGTCCATATTAGCATATTTTCCCTCAATGAAGCGTCCCAAAGTTAGTATCATGATGAGCCAAAGTATGAGGAGAAATGCACCAAAACCCACCCAAAATTCAATCCATGGAGAAATTAGATATGTTTCTTTCAGTTGTTTCAAAAGTACTTTAACTTTATCTTTAAAGGTTTTAGTTGATGGCTGTGTATTTGATTCAGTGAAGCCTTCAGAGGAATCATCGAAGTTTATGAAGTAGCCGGATGCAGTTCTGTCTATTGTTCCAATTGTTTCAGGATTACTGTTTCTTGCATAGTCGTTTGTTACTTCATTATAGATTGGTGTGTCTCTGCTAAATGTTTTTATTTGGGTTTTCAGAGGTCTAAGTTCCATTGCATTGTTGCATAGTCCTTGTTGTAGTTCTGTAGGCGTTTCGAATGTGATTAGCTTCTTAGATTGAACCTCTGTGTTAGTAGCAAATCTTGGTGTTCTACTACTTCTCGGGAGTCCACTTGGCCTACTATTTGTTATCGGCCACATGTTGTGGTTTTACCAGGTCGATGGATACAACTCGGTTCTCCTTTTTACCAGCAAGCGCCGGTAGTACTACTGATCTTGTCCCGTTGACAGACAAGACAGGAACTGCTTTTCTGTAAGAAGGCCCAAATTCCTTCTTTACCGCGATCTTTTCTCTGACTAGATCCCCGACTTTTGGAATCCAGACAGGTCTTGCTGGGACAGGTGGTGGTTCTTCAGTGGTTATTGGCTGCTGTTTCAACTTTATGTTGCTCAGGTCTTTTCTTGTTTCATTTAAGTCCTGTAAAATAGCCAAACGATCTTTGATATCAAAGCTTTTTTCCTTTACCACTGAAGTCTGACTGTCAAGGTCAGAGATTAACATCCTAGTTCCAAATAATAATTCGTACGGACTGAATCCCTTCAGAGAATTTCTTGGCAGGTTATTTAGACTACGTTGGACACTTATTAGATGTTTGACCCACCCAGCTCCCGAACCTAATACCTTTGCCGTTATAGATTGCTTTATGTCACGGTTTTTTCTTTCAACAATTCCGTTCCCCTCAGGGTGAAATGGACAAGAGTACCGCAATGTCACGCCCATGCTGACCATGGCCTCCTTATAAGCTCTAGAGCTAAAAGCAGGACCATGGTCCGAATGCAGCATGCCAATTGCGTATGTGCCGATAAAGACTCGCAAATCTTTTATAACAGTTCTGGCGTCAGCCGTTCGCTGGGGCCACATCGATATGAATCTCGTACATGAGTCCACTGCAACCAAGATATATTTATAGTTACCATCCCTTTGTAAGGGACCACAGTGGTCTAGGTAAACACAGGCTAATGGTTTATCCGAGATTAAAAGGGGCGTCTGCGCTGGGCGTCTCACCGTTGATGCTTTCATTCTTTGACATATTTCACATTCTAAAACATAGTTCTTTGTTTGTCTTCTCATTTGTGGCCACCAGTATCTCTGTTTTAATAATGATACTGTGGCTGAGACGCCAGCATGTATAGAAGCAAGCCCTTCGTGTGCCGCTATTATCAGTCCTAACCTATGCTCCATGTTTGGAATTGCCCTATCCCCCACTCCAGGGATTCAAGCAAAAGGAACATTGTTTGCATCAGTTATGTATGAGTATTTTACTGGAAAGCCTTTCGGGAGTGTTTCTATCGAATCCTTTTCTGTAGCGCTGACAGCCTGTAATATTTCGCTGTCTATTTTTGTTTTTGACCGAGTGATGGCAGCTACGGAAGCCGTTTGCACAGCTGCCTTCGCGGCCTCATCAGCCAATGAATTCCCTGCAACGTGAACGCCATCACGTTGATGACTCAGTGTATGTATCACGTGAGTCTTTGGTAGTTCTTTCTGTAAAAGAACTACTTGTTCCCAGAGCATTTTATGCTTGATTGTGCCACCTTTCGCATCCTTGAAACCATTCTGAAGCCAGATCTGCAAGTATTCATTGTAAGACTGAACGCAATAATACGAATCGCACACTATGAGTGTGAGGAATTCTCGATCGGTATTTTCAAGCGCCATCTTGAACGCCAGTAGTTCAGCTCGCTGAGCTGTACAATCTCCTAGAGATTGTGTTTTAGTGATAGCTGGTTTAAATTTCCCTTCGTGCCAGCGACCTTTAACGATCGCGCACGCAGCACTGTAGGCTTGTTTACCCTCTACTGCGGGTTGTGCTGATCCGTCTGTGTATATTATACAGCCGTAATGGTCTAGAGGCAGAATTTCGGTCGGCGGAGGACATTCAAATTCATATTGGAGAAATTCTTGTGTTTTTAAGTTAGGATCAAATTCGTATGCCACGTCTGTTGCAGCAAGAGAATTAGCCCATTGTATCCATCTCGGATGGAGCGCTTTAGCATTCGGAATGCTTGCTTTTGTTACAGCCTCTAGGGCTGGTATTGGTGTCACGATTATTATTCGTTTACCTTGTGCCAGGGCTCGTTCTTTTGCTATAGCTGTCTGTGTTGCAGTAAGAATTTTTTCCGTTGGGCTAAATTTCATTTCAGCCTTGGTGTACAAGTGTGATTTGAATGCAATTGGTACCTTTTCTCCCTCATTAGAGGTCAGGTATGTGAATCCGCATCTTCCTGGGATGACTCGAATCACAAGATTGCGTGTGTTATCACGTGTTTCTAATTTTGCTTTAATTAACATGTCTGTTTGTAAGGATCTCAAAATTTCTGTGTGTATTTGAGTCCAATTGGTTCTTTTAAAATCTGGTTTTATTAGATCATAAAGGGGTTTGACCCTTTCTGCGTAATTTGCAATGTATGTTCTTCCGAAATTTAGGAAGCCTAGAATTGACTGTAGGTTTTTTAGTGTTCTAGGTGCTTGGAGTACGGCACATTTCTCTAGGAAATTGTCAGCCAGGCTTTTGCCTTCACTTGATAATTCGTATCCTAAGAACAGGACTGTTAGATGGGCAATTCTGGATTTTTTAAAGTTGAATTTGTAACCCTCTGCTGCGAACCCAAGTATTATGGTGTTCACTCTCTTCAAGTGAGTATCCAAGTCATCATCTGTTAAGTATATGTCGTCGACATAAGATAATGCTTCGTCATCATATGTTTGTAGTAATTCTGTTACTCTCGCTGAGAATACTCCCGGGCTGTTCTTGTACCCCTGGGCTAACCGACAGAATTGTTTTTGAGTGCCATTTATTGAGAATGCAGACAAATATCTGCTCTCTGGTGCTATGTTTTGACAAAAGAATCCATTAGAGATGTCTAATGTTGTTTTGTATTTTTTGCGCACTATGTTATTCATTAGTGCAGCACTATGCGAGTTTTGCACTGCAAAAGTTTTGCAACATGAGTTAAGATGTCGGTAATCCAAAACTAGACGATATGAATTGTCTGGTTTGGAGACCGGAAACAAAGGGTTGTTCATTTGTGAGGTGCAAGTTTCAATCACCCCCTGGTATTCTAGCTGATCTAGGATTTCTTTTACCTGCTTTTTAGCTTCTTGCTTAATTGGGTACTGCCTTTGTGCAGTAGGTTGTGATTTTAACTGGATTTTGTGAGGAGGAGAGTCCTCATCCCATCCTACATGATTTTTATATAAAGCAGGAGCTTGAGCTACTGCCCACTTTCTGGCAAGTGTGTATTTTTTATTAATTGGGATATGATTTGAGAAGGCAGGCATAATTATTTCTTCGCCATGAGGGCACTCCCTGACAAACTCTGGTAGCCAGTCTTTTTCAGCTAGAAGGATGTCATAGCCCTTGGAGAGATTATCCCAAAATAGTCCCCTTATTTTTCTAGTCTTATCCCCCTCTATACGTAAAGTTATTTCATATATTTTGTGAAGTTTGCTAACTCTGGTGTCTGCAGTTTCCACTTGAAGATATTCATTCGTGTCCACTGTCTCCAGATGATTCATAAGGACTTTGCGAGCTATGCTCACTTCTGCTGCGCGGTCTAGCATTGTCTGAGCCCATTCTCCGTTTTTCAGTTGTGTCCTCAGTATTCTCGGCATTGTTAACTACCTTGATACTGGCTACCTTCTTTTTTGGAAATTGTAATTTCTTTTTTAGCTGAGCAGGTTCCTTGTCTTTGGACTTGGCGTGCTCTTCTCTTTGTTCTGATCGTCCTCTTCTTTCCGATTTCTGCGAGGAAGTCTGAAAAGATTGAGAGGGACATGTATCAATGTCTTGATATCTATCAGGCTTCTTTATATTATCCCTATTTCTAAGGTTATATCTTTTCCCAGAGGGGTCACTCTGGGGTGACCTGTGTCTTTGGTTCGGAGATTTTTCTCTTCGCCTAGGAGACCTTCCTCTGGACTGGAATTTCTTTTCTTTAGGATTGGATTGTTTGTTTCCATCCCAGCTCTTTTTTTGTGATGTTGAGTTATTATTAAAAAATATTTTTTCAGGACTTTCAATCAGTTGTGGTTTTACTGGTATTCCACCTAAACTATCTCTACCTAGTTCCTCATAGGATTTTTCTATGATTCTGGCAATTTCAGCTGGTTGGTCTGCTATATCTGTCTCTTTTAACCTCTGGCGGATCGCCACGTTTGCTGCTTCTCCCTTTATGTTGGCTAATAATATAGCCGAGACCTGCTTGAAGTCTTTTAGTAATTTCATACCAAGAGTTAAAGCGGGTTCTGGACCATATTCGTCTTGAATTTGTTTTAGCACATCTGGTATTACCGAAATGGATGGAACACCGTGCGTTTTTGTGTAGATGGAAGCAAAGACTGTACCCCAAGTGTCACAGTCCTCAATGTGTGGTGCGATTCCCATTGGAAGACAGATAGTCAGAATCCTGTGTTTTTCTAACGGGGTGGTGTCTGGAAACACCGCCTCTATTTGGGTGATTTTTTGTGCTAACCAGAATGGTATTTGTTCCCGTTTAGCTGGTACTTTACCTAGGCAGGATTGTATGTTCTGTGGTGTAATTTTATTTGTGTTCCCCTGGTGAGGGGTCAGCTGTGGAATTTTAATTGCTGGCTGAATTGTTGAAGTCCGCATCACATATTGGACTAATTGTCTATGTATCTTTATTAATTGTTTTAGTTGTACTAAAAGATCTGCTGCAGGCATTCTTTCGAACTCTGGATGTGGTGTGTATCCGGCTAGGACCGGCCACGTTGCTCCTGGTCTACCTAAAGGACCGAGCCTGGTGATGTGATTATTGTGTTTTAGGGCGCCATTAAATAAGAGCAGGTGCTCTTGAAATTTAAGTGGTACTTCCACCTCCTCGAAAGGAGTGTACTCATTAGGAGGTTCCTCTGTTTTGTAATAGTGGAAGTACTTTGTTACAGCATTTGCTGCTGGAAAATGTATCCATGAATAGTATACCTCTGTCTGCCGATATTCATGTGCCTCAATTACGAATATGACTGTACCACCTCTAGGTGTCAGTCCATTTTCTATAAGTTTTAAGGTTATAGATTTCCTTTTGATGACCGGGATGAGTATTATATCCTGGTCTGCTTCTTGCAGTGCAGTATCAGCTGCTGCGAGTTCAGTTGCTAATCTAACTGCCTCTCTTTCATCATCACTGTCTACCATTTTACCGACAGGATGGTTACTTTGTTTGTTTGCAGATCAGGTTTCTTATGGAAACAAAGATTAGATGCACAATATTTTGCAACGGTTTATCCTTCAACGTTGACTAAACCAAGTACCATACATAGGAGTTTCCTCCTGCGAGGTTTGGCGGATATTACCTTTCACCCACTCCAGACGTCTTTGGAGTATTATGGGAAAAAGGGGTCTGAGTGAGAAGCACGACTGATTTACTCTAAATGTCTTATGTTAGTTTTATCGCCCTTCCAAACGCGTTGGGCGCCATGTAGTGTAGTTCCTATTATCCCAATAGGCTCTGCGCATTGGAATAATACCTTCAATAGTATAGGCCTAGACCAGACGTTAACTAGGTCTACTACTGTCGATATTAGACTTAAAGTTTTGGGTTTACCAGCTAGCTCAGAGTGTGGAGAAGTGTGGCTCAATGGTTAGAGCGGCAGACCTTGATGCAGAACGCTGGCCAGGGACCAGGGTTCGATTCCCGCCTCGGCGGGATCGGGCTTAAATTCCTCTGACCGGATATTCTCGCCTCAGTGCCGAATCTAAGCATGGGCCCCACGCTGCAACTCTGGGCAATAGCTTGCTTAGTCTCCACAACGGCCCCCGATGCACAAGGGATGCCTGGTTTCACCATGGGATGCCCAGGAGTGGACACCTCACAAGGAAAAGCCAGGAGGGGTTCCCTTGTGGTAGGAGTACAAGCGCCGGGATGCCTCCGGGTTACTGTTCGCGCTATACAAATACAACACAGTTACAGTTCACTAGAAACTTTCTCGAATAGGCAAGGAGGAGTTGAACCTCCCTGGATAGACAAGAAGGGATTTAGTTTCTGACAACCATAGAACATGACAACTTTGCTCTCCCCTAATCAAGAGTGTATCTCGAGAGTCGTGTGAACAAAAGGCAATTTATTTTACTCAGTCAGTACGTGCATTCTTAGTCTCATCAGATTGTAGAGAAAAGGAAGAGACGGGCGTGTTCAATAAAAGATGGTTTTTATTGATCAGTCTCTTTTCTCATACAAGAGAAATGGATCGATATTATTGCAATACTTATGGTTAAGTAAAGTGCATACAATAAAAGCAGAAGTATAAAATAATACTGTAAAAACATTGATATGGTTTCTAAGCCATATGAAGGTTTAAAATGAATAAGATAGATTACATACACATATACATTTGACTAATCGTACTCAACTGGTGTTTCTAACTATGCCTACCCCGTGTACCTGACCTAAGTCTAATGCGTGGGCGGGAATAGAAAGTTACAGTTTAAGTTAAGTTTGTTTTGCCAAGTGACTAACTAAAGAATTCTCTGTGAGGGGTTATTCAGTTCTGTACCTGGAATCTAGGATGGATGAGGGATGGTATCTCTCGTCTCTGGTCTCGATATCCCAGGCTGCCTGCGAGGGCTACCCGGAAGCGCCGGAGCTGGATTTCTCGGCAGGAGAAAAGGCAGCGTCTCGTTCTCAGCGCGTCAGGAAGGCGGGGCTGCGCCAGCGGGGTCTGCTCTGCTCTGGGCTTCGGCAAGTCTGGCTGCTCCGATCTCGTCACCACCGCGTGTGTTTGCATAGGGCAATATCGGTAATATTTATACCTTTAAGGTGTCGAGATTGACGTAAGGATGGACATAGATACGTCAATAAGGATGTCATACGACCAGGTCGTTAGCACATTCTTTTGCTGAAGTTCTCGGTGAAATCAAAACAATGGCCGCAGGGTTTTTCCCAGGTTGTCATAGGTTTGATTTGTTTTGAGAACTCCGTATGCCTTATCAGGGGCTGGAGGAATATCGCTTGTCTAATTAGATGGCAAGCGTTATGACCTAATCAGATAACACGTTCCTGTGCCGTAGTGTGGCTTTATCAGATAACGGTTCCTGCATCATGGGGGTTTTCTGCCTCATGGGATGGCTGCTAGTTAACTTGTTAACCAGAATAGGGTCAGGAATAGGGGGATCGATACAGAACCTATAGGAATACATCACAAGCTGTCCCACAAAGGATCTAGTTGACTGCAGTGTTGGTATCCGTATTGGACCCAACAAACCTTGGCAAATGCAATCCACGCAGGATGTCAAGATTGGCTTAGTTGCAGACCAGCAAGGCCTGGGGCACTTCTCCTTTGTAAGGAAGATGGAGAAAGTCTGGAGCAACCAGGAAAGCAAGTTAGATTCAAAAGGAAATCTTCCGGGGGCTCATTAGCCAATGGACTAGGAACTGGGAAGATGCCTCAAGCTGAAATGCAAAAGTGGGGCCCACGGGACACTCGTGAAGTTCGGGCCTTACAGCTTCAGTGCCAATGGTGCTCGGGTTTGGGGCTTCAAGTACCCCAATGCACAACTTCGGGATACCTCGGAAAGTAAGTGCAGCTTGCACAATGCAGGATGTCCAGGAGTTCCGGTTCCATGTGTCTCGTGTTCGCCACGGGTCTCAGCTTTGCTGTGAGCGAAGGTGGAGGTCAGAGATGTCTGGAAGTCTGTGTCTTGTGTCACAGATTCTTCAGGATACGGTGGGAGCCTCGAAACTGCAGACCGGCAAAGTTGCTGTTGGTGCCTGTTTGAACAGGGTGGTCACTCCTTGACCACAAGGGAGATGTCTTCCGTCTTCCACTCGAAATGGAATGTCGAAGGTCCAGGATTTATGTTTCAGAGTTTCGTCCAGAGTAATCTAAAGTCCTAGGGACTGGGGCTGGACTACCTGTAAGGGCCCTTAATGGGTGAACCTGGGAAGGGGGTGGTTACACCCCTTTCCCTTTGTCCAGTTTCGTGCCAGAGCTGGGGCAGAGTACCCAAGCAACCGGTTTGAACTGGGAAATGCATGGAGCACCTAGTGTGCCCCAGGCAGTGTCTGGAAAGCATTCACTGAATGCAGCCTTCCCTGCCCCAATACACAAAAGCCTGTCTGGGGAGGTGCCAGCACCTCCCTGGACAGGAACCCTATTGTCCAAGCCTCCTCTGCCGGAGTTTAGTCCAGCAGTGGGAGGGCAAACTCGTGTCTGTGGCAGCAGCATCCATTTTGTGATGCTGAGGCTCTGTTTAGCTTTAACCGGGTTTACCAGTAACTACATGTCTTCTCCCTCTAGAAGGGTGGGATGCTACCCCTGCAACCAGGACTGGCAGGGGTGGTAGTATTCCAAAGTGTTTGACACCTTACATGACATGTTTTGATAAAGCTAAAGCCAAAGCCAAACCAAAGTTAGCATTAACTGCGAGGATTATAATGCACTTAAGAGCATATGATTACCGATGGCCGCCGTGTAGGAGCTCATGGTAAGAGCTCCAAGTGCTAGGGATCCCATTCCCTGGATTTTATCCCTGTTAGCACCCAGCAGCATCTCCACCGCCTCGAGCAAGTAACTGGATTGAGCAAGTAACTGGTCTTGAACAAGTAACTGGATTGGAACAATATCTTCCTTAGCTGCCGGTGCGGAGGACGAAACCCTCTGAGGACCCGACCTGCCTGGAGCCTGCCTGGAGGCTGAGCTTCGCAGGAGAAGACCGAGTCACCCCCACCCGGACCCGGGGCTCTCCCTGGCCATCTGCGGAGCACGGCACGGATGCTTGTTGCCTGGATCCCGCCACGGAAAACTGCTACACGTTGTGGTCGCCTGCGAGTCTAGTTGGGGCGATCCGCCGGAGGTCTCTGCGCGCCTGAGGTCTACACTGCTGGCGCCGGACTTCGTGGAAGCGGACCTGGACCTGGATCACTGCTGGCGCTGGACGGACAACGGGAGCCCCATTGCTGAGTTGTTTTCTGCCTGCCTGCGATCAACGCCGAGACCGCACCGGTGTCCCGCTCACGTTGGGGGTGTTCGCCCTGTCCTGCCCGGTGAACGGTGTGCTTGTCTGTTCGCTCCGGGACTGAAGAGTCCTGCGCACCACGACGACACCAGGGGAAGTTGGCGCCCTGCTGCCAGGGTGAGCGCGGTGCCCCCCCCCACCCCACCCCTAGCGGTAACGTGGATCCGCGATCGGGATCCAAGCAGATGAGAGGCAGCGGGATCTGACCAAGCTGCAGGCGAGCGAGAACGACCCCACCTCCGTGGAGACTCTCGTGGGAGCGAGGAACGCTCGCTCACGCCCTGTTTTCAGCCGGATGCCCCTTGCGTCGCCCCCCCCAATAAAGGATCCGTGAGAGTGGAGTCAGCCCCCAACTGCCTGCTTACACACAGGCAAGCTGGGCAATCAGAGTGGCCCCGGTGTGCTCAGCCTGGGTGATCGGACAGCGTCTACGCAACACTGCCTTGAAGCGCCTTGATTTGTACATCATCAGTGCAGCCTTGTGACCACGATGAGCACACTGTTTCTGAAGGTATCTGCACGCAAAATATTACTTTGAACAATCTTAACGGTTTCCTATAGTGGTTCCTACATGTAAAATTACTTTTGCGGACACAGCAGTCCCTGCCCTTTCCATTACCTAAAATGGCGGGGGCCATAAAGAGGAGCCATAAATCGCCTCCACTGCCCACCAGATGACCATGAGGCTGCATACCAATGCGTTCAGGGGTCACCTAAACAGAGATAAGTCTCTCACCTCACCGCCATGCAACTCAGAAGCTGTACTCTCTCCTCCCCGCCAAGCAAGCAACATAGATGATGGACTAACTCGACCTGCCCTGGATTAGAAAGGGATACTAAACTCACTAAAACACATCAACAATAGACAAAGGACTACTACAAAGGACTCTGGTCCCTGTTTATGCTACTCTGGCGGCCATCTTTGACTAGTCCTCCACTTTGGTGGCCATCTTAGACTAGTCATCCTCAACAACTGCCCACACCTAAGTCTATCTCCATTCTCTTTTCTCTTCAGGCCTACACCATTGTAACCTCACACACTGAACTACGCACACCCTCCCTCTTCTACCTACCTACCTATTCCCCCTCTATCATGGAACGCATGGGCAAGCACACATACAAACTTAACTACCCACCCGAGTTATCCAAAAAAAACGCCAAACGCTTCAAACACAACTTCCTGAAGGCCCTCCCTGAAACCCCGTTTGTAGACACCTATTTTTCTCTGATCAATGGTGCCATGAGCACCGATCTCATTCTCTACACTCTACGCAGAGCACAGTGGCGGAAGGCCCTCCTCTCCATTCTCACTATCTCCACCACCAGAAAATCCGCTTATGGCCTAACACTTACTACCACACCATCCCAAACTTTCCCAGGTAGAGCCACCATCACCATCTACAACAACAGTACCATCCTATTCCAATCCACTGATAAGAACCTGGACCTGCTCGACAATCTGTTCCCCACCTTCTTCGAACACATCTCTAACCGGTGCACCTCCTTTCCTAACTTCTCAAGCTACACAACCCCCCCACTCCCACTTCCAATCTTCAATCTAACTTGCCTATCCCAGCACATCAGCTGAACGACACACACCTCTCCCATCCCCCCAGCGCCGTAGTCAGTCACCCACCCGTGGTAACCTCACCACACCTCTCTTCCACGCGCGAAGACTACTCCCCCTCATACATCCCCAGCGCTGTAGTCAGTCACCTACCTGATACAACCTCTCCACACCCCTCACCCAATGGCGGAGATTTCTCCCCCTCATACATCCTCCATACCCCCACCTTCCCTACCCCCCAACTCTCACCCCCTATGAGTCTCGCAGAACCCTCCTTCAGCTGTAACTTATCCCCCCCGCCCCGCGGCAGGTCCATCGCCCTTCCTATCTCCCCTCCCACGCTTACTCCCCACTACCACACTCTCCCTATCAGAGTCGCAGAACACACCACCTCCCCTACCTCAACCCCTCCTCATCGCTCCCCCCCCACTCTCAGCCCCCAATACCCTCCACACACCTCCACTATCGCCAGCCTCCCCCATCCCTCAATTCACCTGCTCCGCCCCCCACCAGCACCCCCACCTATGCCTCCAACATCCCCCTTCCCCATCAACTCCTCTCACCCACATTCTCTCACACCCATCCAATGACACCCCACTCACTATTACCTCAGAGCCCTGCACCAACGCGAGCATACCCCCCCCCCTAGCCAGTCCCCTTTCCAGCTCCCTAATCAACGACTCGCCCACGGTGCCCATCACCCACACTATCCCCAACCCACCTCTGAACATGATTATATCCACCCTCTTACAAGTCAAAGAAGAGCTCCACACCATCAAAGATCTTCTTACCACACTCACCAGACAACCCCTACCTACCACCGTCCCCTCACGCAACAAGCCCCCCACCCACCCCACAGACCCTCTCAAACCATACTCCCCGCGTTGGCCCTCTATCCCCGCCCGCAATCACACACGCCCCCGTCGCACCCTCAACACCCTTTCGGACCATGACCTATGCACCCTCCTTCGCTCATTCGGCCCTGGTCCCTTAAAGCACATAACCGCTACACACCTCCCCATTCCCACAATCCTCACAAATCCCCTTAGGCCTCCCACTCTGAGCAACAGAAGTTCCGCCCCCAATAATCTCAGAAAAGTCCCCCTCGCTCTAGAACACTCTATCACCCTTCTCTCCCCAAGACTCAAATGCATCCTACTCAACTGTAGATCAGCCCCGAGACACTCCTCCGACATCGCGGATCTCATTATAGCTTTAGACCTCGACCTAGCCATTCTGACTGAAACGTGGCTAACTGAAACTTCTACGCCTATAATGGACATACTAGTCCCCCCCAACTACCACATCATTAGGCTCGACAGAACCGGCAAGACGGGCGGTGGAATCGCATGCATTTTTAGGAGCAACCTCTCTGTTACCAAAGTCACCCCCCTCCCTCACTTCCTGTGAACTCTTCTGCCTCGATATCTCCAGCGAGGGCAAACCTGTATGCTCTTTACATGTCATCTACCACCCGCCCGGGGACAACCTCACCTTCACCCAACAACTCATGGACACGATCTCCTCCAATGCCGGTCGACAGATCTCTCAAATTTACCTGGGTGACTTCAATCTCCATTGGAACGATCAGAAAGATGCAGTGGTGAATAGTCTCAAAACTTTCCTCAATGCGCTCGACCTCACCCAAATCTGTAATAACCCGACACACGACAAAGGCTCGATCCTCGACCTCATCATAGCCAAAAAGGACGCTACCCAATTGGGGTCGATCAGACCTTGTGACTGGTCAGACCACCACATTATCACTTTCTTCATCAACGAAAAAGTTAAACCTAACACGGCTCAACCCACCAAATCAAAGATCTGGAAAAGGGACATGAAGAATCTCAACCCGAACTCCCTGCCTTCTCACACTTGCAGTCTCCTCCTTCCCCCTGCGGGCGCCCCTGATGTTCAATCATTGACTGACCTCTACCTCGTTTCGATGAACTCAATAATCAACGAAGCTGCCCCCCTGCAACTGAAAAGAGTCTCCACCAAGAATTCGAACCCTTGGTATGATGGTAGACTCAATGAAGACAGACGTGCTTTGCGAATGGCAGAGCGCACTTGGAGATCTGACCCCTCAGCACTGCACCTTAAAACGCTAAAGAACAAGAGAAATGCCTACTTTAGGAAAATCAAGCGTTCGAAATCAGACTTCTTTAGCCTCCAGCTAGACCAAGCAAAGAACCGACCAAGAAAACTGTTCGATCTAGTCAAATCTCAAACCAAGATGCAACCCACACAATCAAACAGCGCAACAAGCGATATTCCACACTGTGAAGACTTTTCGGCATTCTTTAAGTTAAAGACCGACAACATAAGAAGTGATCTCCTCAATGATGCAAGCCGATGCTCCAGCCCCATCAGCATGACTAACACTCACCCTAAAAACAACGCATCATGGACGTCATTCGACACCTACACTGAAGAAGCAATTCACAAACTGCTGGGCACATTGAAGCCCTCTAATCACTTCATTGACCCCCTGCCTGCTAATGCTGTGAAAGACCTCACCCCCCTGCTCCTCCCACTCTGGACCAAAATCATTAACAGCTCCCTTCAACAAGGCATCATCCCAGATTCCCTCAAGGTGGGGCAAGTCACACCTATACTCAAGAAACCTACAGCTGACCCGGCTGACCTGAACAACTATCGCCCTATCACCAATATCCCCACCTTGGCCAAGCTTCTGGAAAAATGTGTACAACTCCAACTGACAAAACATATTGATCAGTTTGACCTCCTCAACCCTCATCAATCAGGCTTCCGAGCGAAACACAGCACGGAAACGGCTATGACTCACATAATTGATGACGCCCTCCAAATCCTTGATCGCAACGATTCCTGCCTCCTCATCTTTCTTGACCTCTCCTCAGCTTTCAATACTGTCAAACATGAGAACCTACTGGAGCTGCTAAATACCAGAATGGGTCTGTCCGGGACTGTTCTCAAATGGTTCACTTCCTTCCTACATAACCGGTCTCAGAAGTTCAAGATCAACAACGTGCTGTCTTCACCGGTGCCGGTAACTTTAGGCGTCCCACAAGGCTCCTCCCTATCCCCCACATTGTTCAACCTCGTCATGGAACCACTCACCACCTTGCTTCAAGCATCTAATGTACACTTCCATATGTACGCCGATGACACTCAACTTTACCTCAAGCTACAATCCCCGGAAGACATCAAGCTTCTGAACTCCACACTCAGAAACACCCAATCATGGCTGGCCGATAATCACCTCAAATTAAATGCTCTGAAAACTGAATTCCTTCTGATCTCACCTCCCACGAAAATTGCCATCACCCAAACCTGGCTCAATCAGCTAACTGCGCTCAATGTCCAACCCACCATTGTGGAATCTGCGAAATCATTAGGCATTACACTTGATGCCAAGCTCAACATGCAGCAGCACATTAGCAAAGCCACTAAAGGAGCTAACTTCCAAGTCAACACTTTGAGGAAACTTAAACCCTTCCACCCAGCTAAGGACTTCCAAACTGCTGTACAGGCCCTTGTCATCCCTCGCATAGACTATGGAATTGTGACCCCTTGCAACAACTGCTCCCCTAAGAGCCTCCTTGAACGCTGCCGTGAGACTCATCACTGGTTCAAGGAAACATTCGCATATATCCCCCGATTTAAAATCCCTGAACTGGCTGCCCTTTGAGGCCAGAATACAGCTGAAAATAGCCGTTATGACACACTCGGCCATACACCACAAGTCACCCAGCTACCTCACCCAAAAGCTGACTATATCCGGAGGCTCGAGATCCAATAGAAGTACAAAAAATCAACTCCTGAAACCTCGTAGATTCCGGAAGGAAAAAACATACAAACGCTCCTTCTCAGGAATGGCGCCCAGGATCTGGAATGGACTCCTTACTGAAACTAGGCATACTCCTCCACGGCGCTTTTTAAGAAAGAGGTAAAAGCCATCCTTATGGCCAAGTTCACCTGAACTCTTCTGCTGTTGGAACAGAGACTTCTGCATCGTTGCCGTAGTACTGGTTACCTGCCTGTCTATTGTATTATATTTGTATATGACTGATATCCTATTATGCTATTTCACTTACTACCGACTACTATTTTGTTCCTAATAGTTGGTTCCAACTACCTTCCTGTTGCCCCTACCACTGGTCCCTGCTAGCTTTAAGTAAGAGGTATTAGCCATCCGTTTGGCCTAACTTCACCTGATCTCTATTATTGCTGGATCTAAGACTCTGAACCGCTTTTAGTTTTATTACTTACTTGATCGTTTACTGGTTTCTCATATATGTACTTGACTGTTATCCTATTCTACTATGCTAGCATATTGTACCAAATGCGCTCTGATATCTGCAAAGATCTTGTTCGCGCTATATAAAACTTTGAATTAATAAATAAATAAATAAATAAATGGTATGGCTATCATAGAACAGCTATAAGGAGATGGTTCCAAAAGCTGCAGAGGAGCTCAGCTCATGCTAGGGCACCCTCTCACATAAAACCAAGCACTCTGCCTCCAGGATTGTCAAGGCCTGCCATAGGAGTGACTTATAGGTGCAGGGCTCGAGTCGGGGTACCACGGGGGTGGACGGCGTCCCCCCACTTATTTTAAGGGGTCTTACCGGGTGGACGCCGTCACCCCTGCGCAAAAGCTGGGCTTTAAATTATAGCGTTATTCGCCCTCACGGCCGCCCGCCCCGTGCTGGGTTTTACTTTAGCATCCTAATGCATTATGGGTGTTGTAGTTTCGGAATAGTTCGAGGCAAGCATCTGCACCAACGCAACAGTGATATACAGAAGGAAAGCCCCAAATCACAGCTCATTGTCCCAGGTGATACGGAGTCATCTGGCAACATTAATTACCGTCCAAGGTCATAATCTCGCCCAGAGGTCAGGCACCCGTCAGATGAACCTATGGTGGACTTGGCAGCTCTCCCCGGCACCGGGACGCCGAGGGTTAACCTAATTCCAGGCTATTATTGGTATTTGGGGAATAATTGGTGATGGAAGCGTTGAGGAATCAGACATCAAAGGTGTCACATACACCTTTTGACAAGCTTCAAGGGAGGCATGGCAGCGGGTCCCCAGGCCGAATAGGCCTGACCCACAAAGGTCTGCTGAAATACACTTAAATTGCGACATGTGTAATGCACTGCTTACGTATGGCTGTGATTTACACGTATTTGAGCGTCCCCCCACTGCTAGGTTTTTTACCTTTCGTGACGTCACTTCCAGTCGTGACATCACTTCACGTATTTGAGCGTCCCCCCACTCCTAGGTTTTTACCTTCCGTGACGTCACTTCATGCCGTGGCGTCACTTCCTGTCTCTGAGCGTCCCCCCACTTCTTTATTTAGGACTTGTGCCCTGTATAGGTGTATATGTGTCTATATATGTATATAGATATAGGTATACTATATCTAAGTAAGGGGTGATTACACCACCTTACCCAGGCTGTGTGAACAGACCTGTGGTGTCAGTTTGGAAGGCAAACCAGGGGAGGCACAATACATGCTGCAGCCCCTGGTAGGCCTAGTGTGCACCTATGCCCTGGGTACCTAGGGTACACTATACAGGGGCTCACAAGGGTGACCCAGTAACCAATCTGGTATGTACCTAAAGTACATGGTATCAATTTAGAGAGAGAACAGCTAGGCTGTGGGCCTGATTAGCTGGGCCACAGCCAGACTAAAGTCGAAAAACCAGAGAATCACAGCAAAAAGTGGGGGTAACCATAGGAAGCAGACCCTACTTTCCTACAACCACCATCTCTGATACTTTTGGTACCTCTATTATTGTCGTAGTTTATAGACGAAATTAGCATATTTGAGCACTGTACAACGGAAGGCCTGTCATTTGAAGAACCCCAGGTCCATTGCTTAATTCTGTTAGTGTCTGTTCTTGCTCAACACCTGCACTTAAAGCTTATCACCAGTTCTTATTCGTAACAAATGCAAAAAGAACTATTGATGGACAGAATGTAGAACGATGTCTTGCATTCACCCCAGTACAGAGATCTGGGCCTATATCCATCGTTTTTTTGCTCACCATGCCATTCTAGTTTGGACCCAGCCATATGCAAATCAGTCTTGACCTTGCGCTCAATGGGAACAGTCCAGCCTGAACTGCCAGGCAGGTCCTCCCTGAACTGAAAACAAGCATCCTAGGACTGGTTTCGGAGTTTCACCCCTCTTCAGCCAGGATAGCTTGGTTACAGTAGCATGGAGAGCACGGGACTCCCGTCTGAGCATACCCGTCCCACTCGGGGTGACAAATGCAAAAACAACTATTGATGGACAGAATGCAGAACAATGTCATACATACATTCACCCAAGTACAGAGATCTGGGCCTAAATCCATAGTTTTTTTGCTCACCATGCCATTCCAGTTTGGACCCAGCCATATGCAAATCAGTCTTGACCCTGCACCCAATGGGAACAGTCCAGCCCAAACTGCCAGGCCAAGTCCTCCCTGGACTGGAAACAAGCATCCTAGGACCGGTTTCGGGGTTTCACCCCTCTTCAGCCAGGACAGCTTGATTCCAGTGACATGGAGAGCACGGGACTCACGTCTGAGCATACCCGTCCCACTCGGGGTGACAAATGCAAAAATAACTATTATTCGTGAGAGGCTACCATGTGGTGGCTTTCGATTTTGAGAAGAGTACACCAGTTTAGTAATTAAATTTATATTTAAACAAGCATTTGCAATGCAATAGGTCTCGCATTAATAAAGTTTGAGCTATTGGTCTTGTAAATGACAATTTTTTTATTTATGTGTCTGCCAACCTGAATTTATAGCACATCTTAAGACGGGAGCATCTGGTCGCCCAGGATTGTCCACGTTCCAAACAGAGCTGAACCTACGAGGTGCAATTTGAAAGTAGATGCACAGTTCTGTGTGCTTTTGCCAGTAGAAGATTTAACAGTCAGGCAGCTGTATGTAAAATAATTTCACAGCCATATGTAATCGACAGAAGGAATTTGGAAGACCACCTTCGGCATTCTGGCCCACTTAATTGGGCCTTTAAGTGTCCTTGAAAGGGTTATGAATCCTGTAGTCAGGACGACAGTTAATTGGGCCTTTAAGTGTCCTTGAAAGGGTTATGAATCCTGTAGTCAGGACGACAGTCTTGCGTTTCATTGCTTCCAGATGTGGCTTGAAGGAGCCCCTTCTATCGAAGGTTACCCCCGATTTTACTGAATGTCGGCTATACACATTTCTGGCACTTCAGAAAAGTAAAAGCTTCACCAAATAGACGTCAGATGGGTAAACAGCAAAGATGCAATCATCATTAATACCAGAAAACTAACTTCGCCCTCTATGATGTCATTCACTGAATGTAGTTAAATTGGTCAGACATTTACTAAGTCCAGAAGAGCTACAAAACAATAATTTGGTTCATGAATAAACTGATGCATTTTATTAGTGTTTTACATAGAATAAGTGTAAATGGCTATATTTTATAAAAGGCCTTCAATATTAAACGTAACATATATGTGTCCCTCCTAGCCTAAATATTACACTTCTGCTTTATGGCAGTGAAATATCATTATATAAGGTGTTGCTTCCATCCACCTCATGGACCTATTACTCTCACCTCAAACCTATTGGTCCAGGGAGTTAGCAGTAGTACGAATCTTTTAGAATTTTTCAGAAGATGGGTGAAATCTTAGAGGTAAACTAAAGACCTCTGCAGAAAAGACCAAAGACCAAACAAGTGAATGATTCTCATCACAATGCCAAAAAGTATAGAAGAACAATAAGACAAACTCAGTTACTTAAAGTAAACGTGCAATGTTCTGTAGGAAATCGGAGGGTGTTTTCGAAAAGCTGAAATTTGATTAAAGTAGCCAGATCCCCAAAACATAGAAGTTGCTAAAAATCTGGTTTAGGAGCAAAAATCTGTGCCACAGGCCTGGACTATAATTTCCTAGGGACTGGTCACGAACAAAGGTAGAGATAGTAAAGAGACAATATGTCAATTCAATTCAATTCAAAGAAAACTTTATTCGGATTGCAAGAAATCCATAAAAGTCACATATTACATAAAAAATACATGTTTAGAAATAATTCACACAATTTCCATGAATAGTTAAAACTGCAATTGGTTTTCAAGTATTAATGTAAACAATCAAAGTCAGATTATTAAAGTGCGTTCCAATGTGCATTCCAATTAGCTAAAGTGCTAATGCAAGGGAGGCATTTTAGGCACGTGAGCGTTTCAGGGAGATTCCATAGATTTCCGTGCATGAAAGATGACTTTCAGAAATGAACTAGCGCGGAAAATCAGTTCATCATTTTCTAATTTTAAAAGCATAAGATATGATTGAATTAGGGAAACTGGTCTTTGTTTTTTAAAATATGGGGCTAAAAACCATTTAATATATTTCATAAACAATTTACAATGAAAGAAGAAATGTAAGTCATTTTGTCTACTGTGTCCATCGCAGGGGCAAGGGCCAAGCTCGTGTCCAAAATTCATCGTGCTATGGCCCATGGGAAAGGAAAGTGAGTATTTTATAGATTCTAGGCGAAATAAAAGTGACCTTTCCCAGTTGGTCATGGGGAGTCTTAGGTATAGAGGTATTTGTTGTGGAGATAGGTCATTGTTTATGTTGGTCACGTATGATTTGACAGTTTGTTTTTGTAGTTCTATCTCCAACCTCTTCTCCCTAAAGAGAGCATAGAGTTCGATTTGTGTGTCCTTTTTGTCCGTGCTCCTAATCTGGGAAGGGTCATTAAAAAGATGAGTTTTGCCAATGCTATCTAGGCTTTCCTTTGTTGCCCGAAGCCACGGGATGCTCATACCTTTGTCACAGTTTAAACATTCGGACACAATTTCCTGTGTTAAGGTAGCACGTTCATTGGCCCAAATGGACAACCAGAATATTGCAGGTCGCGTGGCGATGAAATCGGTTATGTAGGGCAGGTTGAGCTCGGCATGGCAGATATACCCAGAAGAGGATATTGGAGCTCCTAAAAGTTTTCTACATAACCGGTTTTCTTCTGTCTGCAGGCTAGATGGGCTCACTATCCCCCAAATTTCTGCGCCATAGGTTGCAACCGGGACACATTGCAATTTATACATTTTCACGATTGCCTCAGTTGTTTCTGACCTTTTTGGCCGCGGCAAGGCAAGGATTGAATTTATGGCCTTTGAGAACTTGCCTGTGGCGTGGGCAAGATGCCCACTCCACAGGCCGTTCGCAGCAAAGACCATGCCTAAGTAGGGGAATGATTTGGTGGAGTGTAACTTCTCTTGTCCAATCGAAATGGAGTTGAGTTGTTTGGCCCCTGGCCCACATGTCATGATAAATGATTTTTTAAAATTCACCTTCAAGTCCAGGTTCCCCATAAAATGTGCAAAGCTCTTGACCAGGGCACGGAGAGCATTCGGTGTTAGGCCCATGATCACCGCATCATCTGCATAGAGGAGTGTGGGTAGCAGGTTCCCTTGGATTTTAGGGACATCCGTTGTTGTTTTTTTCAAGGAGTCACTTAGTCCGTTTATGTAGATGATGAACAGCAGGGGTGCTAAAACGCACCCCTGTCGGACGCCTCTTTCTACCTTAATTGCCCCCGAGATTTCACCCTCCATTCCAATTCGTACCTGGGCTTTAGTGTCCGCGTGTAGGTAGGCTAGGAAGTGTACCAAAGGTTCATCAAGGCCATAGGAAAGGAGTGTCGCCCACAACTTCGACCTATTCACTAGGTCGAATGCGGACGACAAGTCCATAAAGGCTAGGTAGATAGGAGAGGCCTTGGCTATGGTATATTTGCCTATTATGAGATTGAGATTCAGGCACTGTTCTGTTGTCCCAACCTTACTTCTGAAGCCCATCTGACATCTGTC
The DNA here is from genome assembly GCF_964261635.1 of Lissotriton helveticus. Lineage (NCBI taxonomy): Eukaryota > Metazoa > Chordata > Amphibia > Caudata > Salamandridae > Lissotriton > Lissotriton helveticus. Next base: position 896,599,440 of record NC_136069.1, read on the forward strand.
CAGCACCCCTGTTTCTTCGGCCCAATCATTCACTCTATTATACAACACCCGGCCCAAGATTTTCAGGGTGTTGTCTAAGAGTGAGATGGGCCTATAGTTTGCAGGGTCAGATCTTTCACCTTTTTTGTAAATAGGCACTATTGTGCTTGTTGACCAGGTGGCAGGGATGGCGCCCGTCGATACGCTGTTAAAAACATTCACCAGAATAGGCCCCCAAAATTCTGGTTTGTGTTTGATTAAGTCAATTGGGAAGCCATCTGGCCCTGGCGCCTTGTTCCCCAGGCTTTGGTTGATGGCCAGAACGACCTCCCCCAGGGTTATATCCAGTGGGCTCAGTTTGTCGTAGTTATGGTCTTCTATGGGAGCAGCAGGATTGGCATATATTTTGGAAAAATGTTGCTCCCAATTCTGACTTGAGATAGTACAGCTGATTGGTGACAATTGTTTCCCCATGTCCCGCATCTTCCTTACAGCGGGCCAAAAAGTTGCACTGTTTCCCACAGCAGCGGAAACTGAGAGTTCATTCCAATGTTCCTCTATCATGGTGGCCTTCCTTATCCCTATAGCTATTTTGTAGGCTTGCCTGGCGGACCGTACATCTACTTGGTTCCTTGGTTTGGAGTTTAATGCTTTGCGAAGAGCCTTATTTGCCCCTGAACAACAGCTGTCAAACCACCTAGGTTCGCCGTTATTATTCCTGTGGGGGACTGTCAGTAGAGTCTTAATAACATGGCACAGATTTGCAAAGTCTTTAATTATCCTATGGTGGTTCCCATCGGTGAGTGAACAGGAGGCAACTGTTGGTTGATGATTGTTCATAATAATGTCTATAATGGCTCCGCAATTCACCCCTTTCCACTTTAACCTGAGGGTATCCGTTGATGTCATGATATCCCTTGCTCCCAAGGTGCGGGGGGGTGCTTGGATCGGGCCCATTCTTAAGCTGAGTTCTAATGCATTATGGTCTCCAAAGGCTGTTTTAACCACTCCTGCTTGGATGACTTTATCTAGTAGTTCCACAGACGTGAAGATGTAATCTACTGTGCTCGAGAAATCTCTCCCTCTGAAAGTTGGAATATAAGCGGCATCGCTATTTATTAATGTATCCATTATATTTGATAGGGTGTGGGTATTTATGAAGTTTTTCAGTTCATTCCCGCGTTTGGTTGCCCTATCTAGTTGGTTTGTGCCTGCTTTGGTTTTCGATAGTTTGGCATTAAAGTCTCCAGCTAGGATGATCCCATTGTTTGCACAATTGATAGCTAATTCGGTTATTTTTGTAATGTTATCAAATAGCTCTATATAGTTCTTATTAGGGGTCGAGTGAAAATCGTTATTATAAAAGTTGATCAGGTATAGCGGTGATCTACATGTAAACTCGATGATTTGAATATTTGGGCTCTTAGTTGGTATTGGCTTAATAGCCCCCCCTAGAGTTATTCTGAACCCAATCAGCAAGCCTCCCATAGGGCGTCCAAAAACTGGCTTTTGAGCGCAGATGCTATAACATTCAAAACCCTCTATGGCTATTTCAGAGGTGGCCCATGTCTCTTGTAACATTATAATGTCTTTGTTATAAGATATAAATTTTAACCATTCCAGGTCCGACACCCGTTGTTGGAGTCCGGCTACATTCCAGCTGACAATTTTTAGCACACTGTTAAGGTTTTTATGAATATATGGATCTGGGGGGTTGGATGTTTTACATCCTGTAGTGTTGTCCATTACCTGGTCTTTCCTTGCTAATGGCAACCTATGATGGTTTTGGGCCAGTTGGGTGCTTGGTTTCTCCTTATCGTGCATCTCTGTGATTTTGACTGACTCATCTGGGCGACCCAGTTTTGTTCCCTCCAGTTCAATGTTCAGCTGCCCGGGTGGTGAAGGGAGTCAGTCAACCATCTCAATATGTCAAAAAATAAAAATTTACAAAAAACACAGTGCGGACCCTACGACAGCGGTACAAAGTCCTCAGTCTTATGTTCAATATAATTGACTCAACCTAAATATTTGGGTGGTGATTCACCTGGGTTCCATTTTGTGTGTAAGTGGCTGGAACAGAGCCAATTCTGCCTCTTAAAGATTGGTAGGGAACTCAATAGGCTTTAGAACAGAAATAAGACAGTTGCAGAACCACGTTTGAAAGATGACAGAACACCATACATCCTCGCAATATGGATTATTCTCTCCATCGTGCTAGTAAGAGTGATACAACGTGCATGTCTGAACAGGGGGTAAGCTGGTTTGTGTTAGCAGTTACCGAGCAACCTTTAGCCATGTATAGCTTCAGCAGAGCTAGTTTAGCATTTCTGTTTCCCAGTTCATCCTAATGAGGCATTCGAAAAGCCCAATACGGGAGTCAGGAGTGCAAAATATAATTCAAATGTGCATTTAAAAAAAACGAACAAAAAAAAAAGAGAAACGCAATGTACCTCAAACTGCCATGCACCAATAGCTTGAGAGCCGCAGTTTCGACATCCAAACAAGTTAGGTAAGTCATTCTTCGTTCTAAATAAGAAACACAACAATTAAATCAACATTTATAGCAGCCTTTTTCCCAATTTTTCAGCAAGTTGTACCTTTTGCTGGTATCTCAGATTCACAGGCTGTCATCAGCATGCAGATGGGTAAACGGCAGTGACTCATCATGGAACCAGCACACAAATCTCATTATCAGCAGTGAAACGCCGATGAAACAGCAGCACTGAGGGGGGAGCGAAGAGCAGCCCCTACAAGTTCCTACGGCTACATAAAGAAAAATCCCCGCCGGGCCGCCGCGCTGCCTGCGACGACCCGGAAGCGGTTGGGAAGCCGGCCAATCACAGCGCGGCCCCCACCGGAAGTCCCGCCCCATCGCGGCGAGAGGGAGAGAGAGCTGCCCGAGGAGCCACGAAGGCTCCGCATTGAGTCCCGGTCCCGAGATGGGGGACCGGGTGAAGAGCGGGCGGGCGCATGGGGAAGGCGGGGCTCTCATGTGGTGAGAGAGCCCCGCAAAGCGCTACCGCCGCCCGAGATGCAGATCCGCCGCCGAGCACCGCCAGAACAGGTGAGTGTGTTGAGTGAGAGGAGGGGTGAGTGGGGGTGGGGTGTACGCGTGTGTGTGTGTCTGTTTAAGTGTGTTTGTGCGTGCGTCTGTCTGTCTGTGTGCGCGTGTGTCTGTTTAAGGGGGGGTGCGTGTGTGTATATGCAATGTGTGTATGGCTTTCTTTGTGCGCATGCGTGAGTGACGACGTGCGCGCTCACGAGGTACAATCTCGAAGGAAAAGCGCGTGGAAGATTGCTGTCCTCATTCCCCCAGAAGTAACAACATAAGTCGTCTCGCCCTAGACAGCAAAGCTTCGCTTTGCTTTCGTCTAGGCGAGACCTAAAAAGTTACTGCACATGCAAGCCTTCCTACAGCTTTGGGTGGCTGTGAAATGTCCAAACTGTCACTGCTGTAGGACTGTGATACCTACATGGAGCATTTATACTGGCATTTAGCAGCGATTGCAGGTCCAGTTAGTAGTGTAAGCTGCAGTGACATCATGAGCAATACCTTGGGCCGTACCACTTATGTTTTTAACATATTTAGCATTGCCTGGGACCAAGCTGATTTACTACTTCATTGAAGTATCTGACTTCAGCGATATACCATAACTCCTCAAACATCAAATGGTAGCAAATCAGCCAAAAAGTTCAACTGCCTCAAATTGTACAGCCTAAATAGCTCCATACAAAAAAATATCCTTGATATGCAGCCTCTAAATATCTTGATGGTGATATGCTACAAGAAATATGCTTGTCAAAGAAACAATGATATTAAAAACAAAAGGAGTCTGTGGAATTGAGTAGTTGCTGAGCCCTATAACCATGTTAAAATATGAAAATGCATTGTGATGTTACGCAAAAGTCTTGCACATAAGATACTGAAAATCTGGGTGAATACAGATGATACTATGCCTTTATCGATGTGGTTAAACTCAATCAATCAATCAAGCTTTTGAATAGCGCGGCTACTCACCCGTGAGGGTCTCAATGCGCTGACGGGGGGAGTGGGGCTGCTGATCCGCCTGGGCATGGAGGTTCAGTCGAAGAGCCAGGTCTTGAGATCCTTCCTGAATTGGGTCAGCAACAGAGATTGCCTGAGATGAAGGGGGCGGGTGTTCCAAGTATTGTAATTTGCTGATCCCAGATTCCATGTATACCCTCAACTATGGAAATGATGAAAGTCAGGCCTCTCATCAAAATATTCAGAGTGTTGTCAGAAAAAGTAAAAATTCCTATTTTGATATTGGGTTCTTTTAATATGACAAATAATCCCATCTTGGATGAACTGAGAAAATTAGATAAAATCTGCAACGACAAGAGAGTGTTAATATTGAAAAAATCAACGCCAATGTTTATAATGATACACTTGCACATACGAGTGAAATCGCATCACTATTAACAAACTCGCCCGTCATGAACTCTTTGTTCACCCTGAATCAAAAATACATGGTCAGGCAGGTTCTGCGACATAGGCCTTAGGTTACTGATTGACACATCACAGGTGGGGTGGCACGTAGCTGGCAGACAATTGCACAAGCGGGAAACTCAGGTCCATCCCACAGATAAGCGCAGCAACACCACAATGTGCCAGGGAGATTGGTCCCAATAAACCACACATAGCTGGAGGGGTGCACGCATTCCCAAAACATCATAAAGTCAGATGCCACACAAAGTTAGGAACACCTAGGAAATCAGCACACAGTACATGCAGTGATCGCGCACTCCTCATCCTGGACTCGTTACCCACTGGCCCACATTGTGTCCACACAAGGACGCAGCCCACCTGCATTTGTTATGAGTGACCTTATTATTTTTCTCATTCCTTTACCAAACAAGGTTCGCCTGAAGTACTTTTAGGTTTGCCCTAAAATTGTATACAAGCTCGCCCAGATTGATTGTACTATGAGACGGTCATCAGATCCACTTCTGAAACTGTGCTGCCGGTCGAAGTGTTTAATTAAACCAACTGTTCCTGTTTTACCAAAAGCATCTTGTTTTTTCAAAGTAAATTCATATTCGAGCAACAGGAATGTTAAGAAGTAAAATGCAAGAAAACTCTCTAGTGGACTCATGGGTCTTGTAACATCTTAAGTCCAGATCTTGCATGTTTGTTATGTATGGCATCTGTTGAAAGCCACTATCATGAATAACTGGACTGAAATCTGGTTATTTACTGCTGGGACTTTACCCTAGTGGGAAAGAAAAGTTGTTTCCCTCTCTTGTTACATCACAAGGGGCAGCACATGCTTCCCCTGCATTCTGCTACCCAGTGGTGCCCGTCGCCTACCTAAAGGGTGGCTGCGGGTGGAGAGAGGGGTGGGTTGGGGAGGGGAGGGCGGATAAATAAAATATAAGAATTAAAAAAAAGACTTACTTGCTGCTCCCGCTGACGCCTGCATTGCAGTTCCTCTCGGCGACCAACGGCCGGAAGGGGTTTGGCCCTCAGGGCATAGGCTCTGCACCCAATCCAGGTGCTGCTGCCAGAGAGCAGTGCCAGGATTGGTCTGAGCTGCCTCGTTTGCCATTCAGACGGTATATTGGAGTTTGTGCTGTTTCTCCAGCACGGCGTGTAACACAGCCAGGTTGGAGAAACATGTGTTTGATCAGCCTTGGATGACCAGCCAAACACACATGCCCTGTTATGAGTGCACATTACTCCTCCCTGACATGCCCAGCCCGCCCCACCCTCTACTTTTGTATTGCAGGGCTCAGACAGCATAAATAAAATAATAATAAAATTGTGTTATTATCATTTTATTTAGTTTCTGCTGGCCCGGGCTGTGGGGCCCACCATTACGGAGGAGCCACCTGTAGTAAACACACTTAAAGCAGGAGAAAGGTATACCAATTTAATGAGTACAAAATACATCAGGTGCTCCCAGCTGGGCGGACAGTCTCTCTCACCAACGTTCTAATGCTGCCTCTCAGTTGACAGCTGGGTTGAACCACTGTGTGTATAAGGGGAGGGGGGAAAACAGGGGAAGGGAGGAACCAAGGGAAGTTACAACACATCTTCCTCCCTAAAGGAGAGGGAATAGGAACAAGGGGAAACAATGATCCGAGGAGCGGAAAATAATACCATAATTGCATATAAGGAAACATGTTGAAATTACTTAAGTAATAAAGAACAGTCACTAGCAATGTTGAAAAACTTTACAGTTAAAACAGAATCATCTCATGCTATACTGTCTATGCCAGGACGGAGCAGATTTCTTCCTGTGACTTTCCCTGCGTTGCCCCTGAATATCAATCCTGTCCGCTGGCTGAGTACCAACCACCCTCGACTGATCACACTTGGAGGTGACAGGAACTACTCTATCTTGACTCCATACTCTACCATCCTGCATAACTACGACATTACTCTTGACTTCCCTTATTCTTCCTGGGGCAAAGAACCTGTCCTCACATTTGCCCTTCCTGTCTGGTCTCCTGATGTACACCAACTGTCCTCTGCTAAGATTCTTTTCTTTCACCCCCCACTTCCTGTCGTACCACTCTTTGTACTTGTCCTGCTTGTCTTCAATTCTTCTCTTCATTTCTTCCAAATCCACCTCCATGAGGGTGTCTTTTCCCATCCACTGCGGGGACAACTTGGAACCTGCTTTTCTTCCTCTCATTAGCTCGAAAGGTGATCGTTCTGTGGTGGAGTTGGGGGTAGTATGATAAGCCCATAATGTATCCATTACCGCCACTTCTATATTTTTCCCCGACTTTCCTGCTAATCTGATGCTCTCCTTAAGTAGACGGTTCGCCCTTTCCACCTTGCCATTGGCTTTGGGACAATACAACGGTGTGCGGATATGGGAAATGGAACAGTCTCTCAAGAATTCTTTCATTTCGTCAGATGTCAGCTGGACACCATTGTCCGTTACAAGTGTTTCTGGTATCCCCTCCCTCGAGAACACCTCCTTCAAGAAACCAATAACGGACTTTGTACTAATGCTCACTACAAACTTGTGAGTAATCCAGTTGGAATAATAATCTATGAGTACTAATAGGTACCAGTCTTGTGGGCCTTTTCCATGAATGGGTCCCGTGATATCAAATCCCAGCTTTCTCCAAGGGGCCAGGGGTACTTCCACTGGTATCAAGGGTGAGTGCTTGGTAACTTTGGATTTATCACTGATGCTGCACGCATAACAGTCACGCACCTTCTCTTCCATTTCACGGTCCATCCCAGGGAACCAATAGTCTGCTCTTAATCGGGATTTGCAAAGACTTCTGCCCAGATGTCCCTCATGGGCTAGAGCGATGACATGCTGTCTCACTCCCTCCAGGGGAACTAGTTTTCCAGATTTCAGGATATAGTTCGCCTCCACCGAGAGATCTTCTCTCACATTCCAAAACGGTTGAATCTCCCTTTCCAAATCTTTGCACTTCTTCGGCCAACCCATGGTTATGTGCTTCTTCACTTTCTTCAAAGTCTCATCTTTTTCCATATGATCGTCCCAATCTTCCTTCATTACTGCTGCTACACTTATCTGCAGGATAGTGTCTTCCACTTTTTCCTCTTCTGTCCCGCTACTCACCGGGGCTCTTGAGAGATAATCTGCTGCTCTGTTCTGCTGTCCAGGGATATACACCGCTTGAAAATTATAACCCTGAAGACCCAAAACCCATTTGGCAATGCGCGGGGTCATTTCTTCCATGTTCTTCTTGGAAAACAAAGGGACCAACGGTTTGTGATCCGTGTGCACCTCGAATGGTGCTCCCCACACATAAAACTTGAAATGTTTGATTGCCCAGTATACGGCAAGAGCTTCCTTTTCCACTGTCAAGTAGTTAGTTTCAGGAGATGTGAGTGTTCTTGATGCAAAGGCAATTACCCTAAGTTGCTTATCACCTCTTTGTGATAGGGTCGCTCCAATTCCCTTGTTACTCGCATCCGTGGTTATTACTATTTCTTTCTCCTGATCAAATTTGCCTATGAAAGGTGCCTGAATTATGGCATTCTTTATATCTCTGAAAGACACTTCTTGTTTCTCACCCCACTCAAAGTTGTTGTCCTTCTTGACCAATTCTCTCATGGCATGTGTTCTGCCAGCAAAGTCTTTTATGAACTTGGCCATGTATTCTGCTAGTCCCAAAAATGATACCACTTCCTCTTTGTTTGTGGGTGTAGGGGCATCTCTAACAGCATTGACCAAATCACATTTCGGTTTGATTCCTTCCTCAGAGATAGTATGGCCCAGATAATCTACTGAACTCACTCCCAATTTGCATTTACTCAATCTGGTAGTGAATCCAACCTCCTTAAGTTTTTTTAGCACCTCTCGTAAGTTCTCATTATGTTCTTCCACGTCAGAACCATAGATCAGAATATCATCCTGGAAACACATAGTCTTACAGCAATTCTTAAGGACGTGTTGCATCACCCTTTGAAATGCTGCTGCCGCCGAGGCCAAACCAAATGGCATCCGTAGAAACTTATAGTTACCAAAAGGGGTGGTGAACGCCGTCAGGTTCTGTGAGTCCGGATGTAGCACAACCTGATAGTATGCCGAAGACAAATCCAACACACTAAAGTACCTGGCACCCTGTATGGTTGTCAACATTTCCCCTATTCTTGGGAGTGGGTACCGGTCAATCAGGATATTCGCATTCAAGTCTCTTAGATCTACACACAACCTAATGTTCTTTCCTCCATCCTTGGTCGTGAGAACAATCGGGGCCAACCATGAAGAGGTTTCTATTTCTTTAATCACTCCTTGCCTGACCAGTTTGTCTATCTCAATTTTCAATGGCTCTCTCATGCGTAGAGGTATGGAGCGTGTTTTGTGTATCACTGGTTTAGAGTCCTCCTTAAGTGTGATCTTATGCACATAATTCTTCAACACCCCTAAATCCTCACTGAACACCTCCTTAAATTCTTGAGTGACATCTTCTGCTACACTGGTTGGTTCAACTAAAAGCACTTGTTCTTTGTTGTTGGGATCTAGCTTGATGCCCAGTTTCTTCTGATCTCTCCATCCCAACAGATTAGAACCTCTCATGGAGACATACACCTTCCCCACCGTATGCCTGTCCTTAAAGGATATTCTCATTCTAGTCATGCCATCAAGCGGAATGCGCTCCTTGAAGTATCCAACAGGATTTATATCTGCCTTCTCTAACACTACCCCTTGTCCTGCAAACTTTTCATCAAATTCTCTTTTGTCAATAAGAGTATAAGGGGAGCATGAATCTGCATAAGCCACAAACTTCTTACCATCTAAAACAATTTCACATGTAGGATAAACATTATCATCATTTTCTTCCTCATCCCCCACCTGGAATATATACGTTTTTTCTCCCTCATCAACAATCTCAACATTCACCACCATATGTACTTTCTGGTTGAAGTTTTTACACACCTTGGAGAAATGTCCTCGTTTATTACACTTCCTGCACAGAGTGTTCCTGGCAGGACACTTCCAGTTATTCGCAAAATGACTAGGGCTACCACATTTGTAACAAAGTAATCCTGGTGGGTTGCTGCGCTGATCACCCTTTACCTTCTCTCCCACCTTACAAATAGTTTCCCCTTCATTAGATACTTTGCTTTCCCCTTTTTCTCTAATAGCCCCCTCATGTATTTTCATCTCCTTCATACACATGGCTGTATGCTCCAACCCTTTAGCTATGCTCAAAGTTTCCTCCAGATCAGGGTTCCTAGTAAGGAGTTCCTCCTGTATTCTAGGATCATTAGTAAATCTCACAATCTGATCCCTTATCATGGAATCAGTAAGCACCCCAAAATCACACGTAGCTGCTAAGCCCCTAAGAACAGCTACATAATTAATCACTTTCTCATCTCTCTTCTGTGCTCTTTTGTAAAATTTGTGTCTCTCAAGAACAATATTTATTTTAATTTTAAAGTGTTCCTCTAATTTCATCAAGGTATAATCATACACATTTACCCCTTCAACTTCTTCCTGTTCATCATCAACTAATCTGCCAGTTATATCCTCAAACACTTTTCTTCCATGTATGCCTAGATTGTGTAACAAAATGTGCTGTTTTCTGACATTGTTATAATTTCCCCCTCCTATTGCTATGAGATAGGACTTGAAAATCCCTTCCCATCTCTTCCATGGTATTTCGGGCTCCCCTAAGTCATTTAGAAATGGTGGTGGTTGGCTCATTCCTTCCCCTGCCATGGCCATGCACAAAATGACACTGAAGAATAAAGTAAAGTAGATACAGAAAACCACCAGAAAAATGACTGGGGGGGGGGGGGGGGGATTGGGGGGGGGAAGAAACCAAAAAATTAGATTTGACCAGTGTGAATTCTTTTCTCAAGTAAAAGGTCATAAATATAAGCATAGGAGATTAATACCCCACATTGAGATCACAAAGGATATGAGTGCTGACTGTCCCTTCACAAAAGCAATCGAGTCCTCTTTCTGTTTCTCCAATACCCATAAGGCTTGAAGGTAGGCGGGAACTTCCTGGGAGGATCTTCGTTTCCTCAGAAAAGATCGAAACTCAACCCCACGATGGAAGAAAAGTCTCTCAACAAGTTAGTTCACCCTCCACAGCGCCATAGGAACTTTCGCTGAAAACAAATAGCGAACAGCAGAAGAGCGACAGGACTGCACCGCTCACCCAGGGCGCTCCGTCGAGCCGCGGTGGGGCTGCGCTGCACCACGGTGCGCTCCTCTCACTTCCCAGCGCCACAGAAAGCCGCGGTGAGACTGCGCTGCAGACGCGATGCACTCCTCTCACCTTCCAGCGCCACGGTGCGCTCCTCTCACTTCCCAGCGCCACAGAAAGCCGCGGTGAGACTGCGCTGCAGACGCGATGCGCTCCTCTCACCTTCCAGCGCCACAGAAAGCCGCGGTGGGACCGCGCTGCAAACGCGGTGCGCTCCTTTCACTTTCCAGCGCCAACCGACACAGCCACCCGGCTAGCTGGACACTCGAAAACCTTCTCCTCACAAGAAAACGCTGGGCAGAATTCACCAACAGGAGCCAGAAATGTACCAGACGGGCAACAGCCTGATAAAACTCCGTGGACACTGAGTGAAACGTCGAGGGACGCCTCTGTATCAATTCAGCACACTCAGCCCACCTCCGAGCGTCAGGAGAAGGCCGCAGCACCGCATCCACCAACAATAAGCTTCTCTCCTGTCAAGCTCTTCAAAATATCGAAGCAGTTGCGCCAAGAAGACAGCACAGAGACCAGGTGAACAAAGCGACGTCCCTTCACCAGGTAAGATGAACGCCCGATCTATCCCAGCAGAATCTCATCCAGGGGAGAGCACCACGCTGACCCTGGCTCAGCTCCTTGACCCTCGTCGCCAGAAAAGTGTAGTAAACACACTTAAAGCAGGAGAAAGGTATACCAATTTAATGAGTACAAAATACATCAGGTGCTCCCAGCTGGGCGGACAGTCTCTCTCACCAACGTTCTAATGCTGCCTCTCAGTTGACAGCTGGGTTGAACCACTGTGTGTATAAGGGGAGGGGGGAAAACAGGGGAAGGAAGGAACCAAGGGAAGTTACAACACCACCCCAGTGCTGCTGCCTCAACTAGATCTATGGAAGGCAGGGAAATGTCAGCTGCTGGCCTCACCTGCCTTCTACTGCCTTTCCTGGATCACCATGGGCCCGAAGGAGGCAGGAGAACACATGTGGTGCATTGTGGAGAAGTGTGGCTCAATGGTTAGAGGCGGCAGACCCGGAGGCTGAGGTCGGCCCGGGACCAGGGTTCAATTCCCGATGCGGCCGGGTGCAGGACCAATGTCAGCGGGTCCGATAAATCTTGCCTCGGTGCCACTCTAACCATGGGGTCCCACGCTGCAACTCTGGGCAATAGCTTGCTTAATCTCCACTCCGGCCCCACCACCGCCGGGGATGCCTGGCTTCACCTTGGGGATGCCCAGTAAATGGACCATCTCACAGGGAAAGCCAGTACGGGTTCCCCAGTGGTACAGCGCTGGGACGCTCCAGGGTAACCACGCGCTCTATAAATCCAACATTCATTCATTCATGCGCTCTATAAATCCAACCTGCTCCAACCACCATCTCCCCTGGCTGCATAGGGTCTCTGCAGACCCACACTGACAAAGGAAATCAACCTGCTCTAACAAGCAACTCAGGCAAAGCTGCTGTCATTGTGACAGTGGTTCTCCCCTCTTAATATGAGAGGAGAGAGTGTGGTTTTGGGCAGTGATGGGGAAGGATGGTACAGAGGGTGGTGAGGGTGGGTGGCAGAAGGCAATAATTCAAAACGCAAAAACAACACAAAATGCAAAAATACAATGAGTTGACGATACACAGATAGATTGATTGATTGAGTGATTGATTACAAATCTGATACAGATTACTCTGTAATTCATCTACCATGCTGAACAAAATAACCTAAAAGTTGTAGGCTCAATCCAGAAAAGTCTTTGAGCGCATGAAGCGATTTTTTGTGAGACGTTTGCACTTAAGAATTCCACATTACCACCTCGTGAATCTTCCACGTCACATTCTTTACACAATTAAGTCATTAATCATTATAAAAACTCTCAATCCACTTGCTCCCACAGAAAAAAAAAAAAATACGGTCCCCAAAAATATTTTTCTAAAAATTTCTGGCTCCCATTCATCCTGTATGTCCTCTTCTTTACAGTTGACCAATAGCTGTGTCATGCTCGATTTACCATAGTGTTTAATAGGCGTTCGCTTTATTTTGTGTTAATCCCATCCAGCTCCCTGCTAAAGCCGATTGAGGCACTATTGAATGACAGGTGGGTACCGGGTCTGGGTCCGCCTCAAGTGCGGCGTTGAGTCACCATGGGCCAAGTAGAATGAACCTTGGGCTAATAAGGGCTTAGGGGTAGGTTGTAGTTCGACACTACTGTGATTTTGCCACCCCTAAATGCAGGGGTTACTTCAGTATTTGCTTACTGGCAGGTAGGGTGAGTGTGCTTGTCCGTTCTTCTCCAGTACCACACACAGCTGATTAAGTATGATGAATTTTCTGACGTCAGTGAGGTGCCGAGCTCCCAGGGTGGCGCCATTTTCCCTGAAAGCCCCCTTTGCCCTTAATAGGATTCCAGCCGGCTGTATTCATGTCTGCAAACATCAAGCCTCGCGGTTTCACTGCCCCTCCCTGATGTGATTAGTATCAGCAACTGAGGTGGGTAATTGGTGTGTTCCTCTCTCGAGGACATTGTGGCGAGCAGCAAATCGCAAACATGCTTTGTTTTCGGGCTTGTCGGCTCACGTTTGAATACTTTTCAAATACTTCTTCGGGGCTCTCTGTGCAATTTAGAAGTGCTCCATTTCCACTTCCAGTGCTCCCTCGGAGGCAGTGTGAGGGGGGAGATAATTTGTCCCTGCTTGACCTTTAAATGTTTGTTGGACAGACAGCTGTATATTGCCTCCGTTCTTGTGTGTTCCACGATATCTCACTATGCTGTTTGGCCTCCTTATTCTACTGGGTGGACTTTTTAACATCTATTTGGTGGCTTTGTGGTTATGTTGCGGTCAGGAGCAGGGGTTGAAATCTTTCTTTTGGTGTTTAAAATACTTTGGCACTTGAAGGAGCAGGAAAGTTTTAGGATATTGCAATGCCATTGTTTTATATTTTCTGAGGTACTTTTTTATGAAAGGGTGCACTTTCTTTTCAACGACTAGACTTGTTGGGCTTTATTCCTTCATAGTACCTCAGTGCTACTAGTTACTGAGCTAGTGACGCAAATAATTTGCCTTGTTCATATTCCTAACCCTGCTGGAAGGAAATACACAGGAAATAAAACAATCCTCTGCAGGTAACTTCAGAACGATTTCAAATGTATCCAATGTAAACTTTATCTTCAGTATTAACTTTAGTGTCTAGTTGGGTCTCTTTCTACCCAATTTGTTTTTTTGATGTGGGCCTTTTTTATGATGCTATTCTCCCATATGTGTTGTGACCTATATATTTGGACTGTGAGGTCATTGCCGTTCATTCCTATCCATCTTTTTGGACTTGTGATTGATTTTTCTTCCTGTTCATGTCTTCTTTTTGGGCTTCAGTCCTAGCCTTTCCTTATTCGATCTATCGCATTCTGGCAGTTGTTGTTTTCGTTCACATCAATGACTAGGTGATAACGCCAACACCTGTGAGGGAAGATCGAGGATTGGTGTTCAAAAGCCTGATAATATGGAGTCCTCTGCTATCCTTAAATGGTCACCTTTTTCTAAGAAAAACTTTATTTATTGTCATTTTGTAATAAACATACAGCGTAATCAAGATGCATTATCACACATTATACAGTACGATGCATAAGGTACAGTAGGAGAACAAAAAAGGCAAAGTAAGCAGGTTTGTCAGTTATTTGAGGATTGATTACCCAAACTCCATCAATCTGATCCACATAATAATAGGGTGGAGAAATAATCTGTCATTGAATTGTAGGATCAGCCCCTTCCAATCTTTGCTAACCCCAACACGCTCCTCATACGGCCCAGTAATAAGGCCTTAGGAGCTCAACAATCTCGCCCATCTGCTCAAGACATTTAAAACCTGGAAGCTGTGGTAAAGATCACAAATGCCTAAATAAAAAACAAAAAACTAAAACAAAGAAAAATAAATGCAATTTAACTGTCTCAGAGGTCACGCCAGATGCAAAGCGTCTGGCGGTTCAGTGCTCCAGCTAAGGAAACGTAGGATGACGTAGCTCATCACAGGGCACTTTGGTAGTGAAAAAAAGGATCACCTATAAAATCCGGAAGTAGGGAATGGGAGGGAATGGAACATCGATAGGGCTGGTGGGAGGGTGGGAGGGGGAATCACAATGTACTCTCCAGCCCCAGCAAGCTGCTGAACCCATCACTCACTCTCTCAATCTTCCGACCTACTTGAGGAGCCTCCTCCTCATCCACCTCACCCAACCCAACATGTCTGTCAGGGCTCCCATCAGTGTCCCCCTCAAGGGTGTTACCTTGCCTCTAACACACCTCTGTCCACAACTCATTAATCAGTCATCTCCGTATCCCTTGGGCAGCCTACTGTATCAGCACTCTCTCCCACATCGTAACATCTTTCACACACGTCTCTCCTAATGGACCCGCCCAGGACATCCAAGCTATCGCAATTCTCCTCTAAGACAACACCAAAGCTAAATCTGAAATCTTGATCCCACCTTCCGATTTTTTGGGTCTATGGAACAATACCAAGAGACAAACCTTTACAGTACAATAGAGGGTGCGGTTCAACATGGCATTCAGCGTGTGAATCGCAGTGTCCCAGTATGTTTGTAAAAGGGGGCATTTTCAGGTGACATGACAAAAGTCCGTGTCTAAAAACGCACATCAATGGCAACCTCTTGGTTCATCATTATAAATAATCTGGAGCCTGTGAGATGTTAAATAGGTCACATGGGCATAACTAATTGGGTATATTTCAATCTCATATTTCTGGATACTTTCTTAGGGTATGCTAAAATATTGTGCCACTCAGGTTCTGTAAGATACCACCCTAGTGTCTCACAACACCTGCCCCGGAGTGTCAACAGGCGTTTGCGGATTGATACAGACAGGGAGCTATGGAACCACTTTACTAGGTGTCTCACCATGCCCATAGTCATCAACTGTTGTAAAACTGCATGCATCTGCGGCTCGTCTCGCCCCCCGGCCCACAGGTTTCAGAACATCTGCATCAAGGCCTCATAGATTAATAGCTGTCTGGGCGGCAGATCGCATTGGGCTGCTAAGTCTTTCAGGGGGAATATAACTCCCAACTGGTAGCAGGCGAATCTATGACAAAATATCGACTACAAAAATATCTACCTACCAAAATATCGCAACAAAAATATCGATGGCAATAATATCGAGATCCTATGTCTAACAAGGTAAGTACAAAAATATCGGAAAAAATATATCGATGTCAAAAATATCGTTTTTTAGAAAATATCGTTTTATTTTAATAGAAAAACAATGTAATATTAACAAAATAATAATTATAAATGTTATAAACATACTTAAAAATATATTATAATATTTAGAATTAATAAATGTAATAAAAACGAATAATAATAAAGATATAATACATAGTATATACTTCATTAATAATAACTCTAAAATAATTATGTTAATAACTTATAAATAAATGAAAATATAATAAATTACAAATACATTTATATACATAAAATAATAATATAAATAACAATTAATAACAATGTAAAACTAATAAAAAAAATTAAATACATTTTGGATAGCGTACGGGTAAAAATTACTATTCCCACTCCAGAGAGTGCAACAGTAGGGAAAGTGTTGGATAGAATAGGGGTAACAATTACTATTCCCACTCCAGAGAGTGCAACAGTAGGGAAAGTGTTGGATAGCGTAGGGGTAAAAATTACTATTCCCACTCCAGAGAGTGCAACAGTAGGGAAAGTGTTGGATAGCGTAGGGGTAACAATTACTATTCCCACTCCAGAGAGTGCAACAGTAAGGAAAGTGTTGGATAGAATAGGGGTAACAATTACTATTCCCACTCCAGAGAGTGCAACAGTAGGGAAAGTGTTGGATAGCGTAGGGGTAAAAATTACTATTCCCACTCCAGAGAGTGCAACAGTAGGGAAAGTGTTGGATAGCGTAGGGGTAACAATTACTATTCCCACTCCAGAGACTGCAACAGTAGGGAAAGTGTTGGATAGCGTAGGGGTACAAATTACTATTCCCACTCCAGAGACTGCAACAGTAGGGAAAGTGTTGGATAGCGTAGAGGTAAAAATTACTATTCCCACTCCAGAGAGTGCAACAGTAAGGAAAGTGTTGGATAGCGTAGGGGTAACAATTACTATTCCAACTCCAGAGAGTGCAACAGTAAGGAAAGTGTTGGATAGCGTAAAATGTAAAACTAATAAAAAAAATTAAATACATTTTGGATAGCGTACGGGTAACAATTACTATTCCAACTCCACAGAGTGCACCAGTAGGGAAAGTGTTGGATAGCGTAGGGGTCAAAATAACAAACTTATAAATACATGCATTTTTTTAAATAATAAAAATATTAACTATTAAATAAATATAAACCATTTACAAATACTAATACATAATTAAAAACATGATTATCAAAATATTTTTAACCAAAAAAATAATAAAAAATACCATATAATAATATTTAATTACCAATTAATGATTAATTATCAATTATATAATTAACAAAACAATTAAGTAAAGAACATTATTACTTAATTACATTTAAATTACTTACCACCCTATTCCCCTATAAACCCACAACCCGCTACAGAACATATTTATCAATTATTCAATTAATTAAAATTAATTACCAATTAATTAAAATTAATTACCGATTAATTAAAATTAATTACCAATTAATTAAAATTAATTTATAATTCCTACTAATTAATAATTAATTTAACATAATTAAATTAATTCCCACCCTATTCCCCTATAAACCCACAACCCACTACAGAACATATTTATCAATTAATCAATTAATTAAAATTATTTACCAATTAATTAAAATAATTTATAATTCCTACTAATTAATAATTAATTTAACATAAATAAATTACTTCCCACCCTATTCCCCTATAAGCCCACAACCCGCTACAGAACATATTTATCAATTAATCAATTAATTAAAATTAATTACCAAATAATTAAAATTAATTACCAATTAATGATAATTAATTTATAATTCCTACTAATTAATAATTAATTTAACATAAGTAAATTACTTCCCACCCTATTCCCACATAAACCCACAACCCGCTACAGTACTAAAATACAAAATGTAATTAAATTACATAAAAATAAATTAAAAACATAATAAATGCATAATAATATACAAACAAAAATTTAAAACATCGATATTAGTAACATCGAAATTATTAACATTGATATTACTGACATCGATATTTCAAACTTCGATATTACTAATATCGATATTAAATCTATCGATATTACTTACCTTCTATATTATGTCCCTTCGATATTTAAACTTCGATATAATTGTATATCGATATTTAAATATCGATATTTTGTCTGCATACCGTAGCATTCATCAACCGTCACTAGGACTGCATTGGTCCATGCTGACAAATGCCCCACGAGAATAAGATAAGGAGGTCGCCATATAGAAGTCCCACTAAGGGAAGAGCAGGGGCATAAAGCGCTGTCCCCAGAGTCTTCAGGACACATCACCTCCAACATTTCAGGACCACTGTCACTAACACTCCTGGGTGGGGGAGTGCCATCGCTGGGCAAAGTAAGGTGGCCAACAGAGCATGCTAACTTGGGGCTATCCCTATCTTCCCCAATTCGTCCTGTCCCCTCAAGCATCTGGGTAACCCACTGATGCTGTGCAGCTAAGAAGTATGCTCAAAATCTGGGGCGCCTAATCCTTCCTCATCTGCTGGGTGCCAAAGAGCTTCTAAAGACACTCTGTGGTGACCCCGATCCCATATCAATTACTTAAGCAGGACATCTAGATGTCTGAACCAAGAGACTGGCACCCCACCAGAAGGTCAGTAGAGAACTACAACAGTCGCTGGGGCATGACTATTTTGAACATGGAGATCCTGGCCATTATTGGCAGTTTCAGTGATCTCTAAAAGGGGACACAGGTTTAAAGCAATTGGAGAGACTTCCCCAGGTTACCATCCTGCAAATTTTCTAGAGAATAAAATAATTGAATACCCAGGTACTTTAATGTTGTGGGCGACCAAAACAGGCCTTGGAAGGGTGGGTGTCCGGGTGGCAGTTGGGTGTCCGGGGCAACCAGAAACAGACACATTTTTGATTTATTAACTCTGAGGCCAGAAAGCAGCTCGAATTCCCCCAATAGCTGAAGTGCCTTTGTAGAGCTTGCCGAGCCATCAGACAATTACAGTAGAAGATCATCAGCATATAAATAAATGATGTGCTCTCTGCACTCCGCTACCACCCCAGAGCCCATCCCCTCCATAAAAAATAACTTAGTCAAGGGCTAAATAGCCAGCACTAAGAGGAGGGGGGATAGTGGGAATTCCTGCCTGGTGCCTCTGTGGACTCTTTATTGCGGTGAGGTGGTTGAGCCCATTCTGACTCGTGTGGTTAGTGCAGTATAAAGTAGTTCAACCCAGTTCAACCCCAGTCCCATCCATTGCATGGCTTCCAATAAGAAATTCCATCTCATGGATTCAAAGGTATTTTCAAGGTCCACAGACATTGACAAGGCCCTCTGTTGGGACTGTGCCTCTGGATGATAGAGGACATGATACAGCTGCCGCAGATTGAGGGATGTACTGTGGGTGATTTTGGTCTTCATGGATCAGGACTGGCATTGGGCTTAACAGTCAAAGGGACAAAACCTTAGTAAGAATTTTGAAGTCCTTGTTGAGCATGGACAGAAGGCCGAAACGCCTTAACTGATGCACCCTGGACAGTAGTCTTGGGAAGAGGAATCATGACCTCATCTCTGGTAGAGGCTGGTAGGGCTCCATGTTTCAGAGATGCTGTATATACTGTCTCCAACTTTGGGGCCAGGGGCCCGCAAAGGCTGAGTAAAACTCCACAGGGAGTCATCTGGGCCCGGAGTTTTCACAGTGGCCAATTCCCTGATGGCAACTCATATCTCCTGGACTGGCTCTCCCGGGTCTCTCATAGAAGCTCTTGCCAGGGCAGTCCCTGCAGAAAGGCAGCCTGTGCCCCGGTGGAAGTCCCACAGGATGCTATTATAATGTTTCATAATATTCCTGACACAAGGCATCAATGGACTTGGGAGAATAGAGCAACGTGCATTTCCCAGTCTGGAGTTGTGCGATAGGGGCTCCTCTGGACTCTGGCTAAATAAATTACACTAGGAGCCTGCTCGGCCAACCCTCCTCCTCGTGCGGTCTGGCAATATACTGTTTGTAATTGTGACATTGCAATCATTCTAACATGGTGTTGTACTGTTCCCAAACCTCCCAAAGTGTTATTCAGTTCCTTTAGTTTGACATCTAGTGTCTGAAGCTCCCCATTCAGTTCCCTCGGAATTCCAGTTGCATGGCCTAAACAATGAACCAGGAACCATCACTTTAAAAGACTCCCTCTCTTCCAGGCTGGAGGACAAAGAACCCTGGTTAAGTTCCAACTACCGCTGGGACTCACCCCAAGGAGTCCTGAAAAGAGGTATCTTCAAGAGACACTGATTTGAGACACCCCCTGGGGGTTTTTGGGCGGTCCTCAATCGGTCAAAAGTCCAGCAGCAATGGACTATGGCCCGAGAGGGTCAGCCCTAAATATCAGTATAGCTGACATATTGACTGAGTTTGTTGAAGCATTCAAAGTTGCCTAGCCTAGTATGGAGTTGATGGATATGAGAATGATAAGAAGAATCTGTAGTCACCACATGTTGAGTGCTCCAAGGGTCTGACAGTCCCCATCTGTCCAACCAGGTTCTAAGGCCCTCTGTCATCTTATGAGCTGGAGCTCCAGGTACTGTTGGGAAGGAGTGATCAAGCATGACATCAGCCACATCATTAAAATTCCCACCAAGTAGAAGGTCATCTGTGACCAATGGCGCCAACAAGGCTGAAAGTGAGCGGAAAAAGGCTATTTGATCCTCGTTCCCAGTGTGATTTCCCTTCCCAGCAGTCTACCCTTAAGTAAAATATAACAGCCTTCCTTATCAATGGTGGAGTGAATTAGTTTAAAGTTCAAGTGTCCCCCATGCAAAAGCCAAATACAAGGTCGGGTATAGCTGGCCCCAACACCTACATCGCAAGCGCTCAACCTCTTCTCCGGAAAGGTGATTCTCCTGTAACATAGGAACTTCTACACCCCTATGGAACAGGTATCTATGCATATTATGTTATTTAGATGGATGCTGAACCCATCCCCCGAATGCTCAAGGTCAGTATTGTCTGTGTATGTAGATGGTCCTGCATCTGATCAAATAATGGGCGTACCCGCCATGCACCCTCCAGGCATGCCAATGTGGTTTCCTCCTCCACAACCAGTGACAGCGCAGTCCTGAGACAAACTATAGTTTCCCCAACTATAAACTCCTAACCCAAGAGCAGTACTACGATGTCTGGCCACCCAAACCTGTAAACTGAAAACATTGTCATTAGAACTCCTCCTCTACTTTCCTGGCAGCGGATAATTGGTGAGGTGCATGTTATAAAGCACAAGCATCACCATGCCCATGGGTACACCGTCCCCACAGTCAATTGCTATCTGAGTGGCTAGTTAAGTGCCCACCCGGTAGTTATAGCTCCTCCGGTCACTATGCAAACATTAGTAGTACATGCAGCTAAATTTCCATGGCCAAACATCACTCCACCAACCCCCACCCAACAGTAAAAAGTAAATATTCTCTGGACCGCTTCAATTGGTCAGCAGCCCTTGAGCAACTCAGTCTCTCAGATCAGCTCATCTACTGATTTTGATGTCACCAAGGGTAAGGAGGCCCCATTTGCCCAGGATTTGCCAGATTCCGAGACTATCGACCTTCGATCTGAGGGGGTGCCAGACTCCAAGTGAGATACCTGAATTGATGCTATTTCAACCACCACCTAGAGAGCAGCTGCTCTTTTCTGCTTGGTTTGTGAAGAGAAAGGCTTCTTCAACAACCTGCCACCTGGGGCCTTACGTGCTCTCTTCCCAGGCCTACGCCAAGGCACCCCTCTCCCTGGGTCTGGCCACTAGTAAGGTGGTCCTCGTTTTATAGGCCTCCAACCACACCTAGGGCATTGCCGTGTCCTCGCAGAAGTCAGTGGTGCCATCAGGTATGACCACGAGCTTGGCATGGAACATCGAAGAATACTGCAAGCCTTCTTTTCTAAGGGCCTTTTTACTTCCAGCAAAGGAAGTAAGCTTGGCTTGTACTGCTGTAATGAAGTTGGAGAATACCAAAACCTTACTGTTGCTCACTGCAAGAGGGCTGGCAGTCCATGCCGCCTGGAATATATTATCTCTGTCTCTGTAATGTAACAACCGCACCACTACAGGACAGGGTGGGCGCCCAGATGCCAGCGGATGGACCAGCACCCTATGTGCTTGTTTTAAGGCGAAAACATCATATCGCCCCTCCTCTGTACCCTCGGGCAACCCTGCCACCCATATATTATTGCGGCAGTTGCGGCCTTTCGCATCTTCACTGTGCATTCTAGAGTGTAAAAAAGTATTGACATTTTACAAAAAACAATTATCTGGGGTACAGCACACTGGAGGCTATCACATTAAGGGCAGTAAGATTCTTTCTAAACTCTAGAGTTAGATCTAGAAAAAAAATAAAGCACCATGGAGAGAAAAGGTGCCCCCAGATGTGTACAGAAACAAGAATAATTTGTGAAATTGGCATACATGAGCAGAAATAGTAGAAGGAATATGAAGACAAAATATTTTATAGTCCTCATATGAGGAGAAACTAAGATTTAACACCACTAAAAAAAATACTAGTTACAAAAACGTGGTGGCCTTGGAAAGCTGTCAACTTACCCTGACCCTATTGTAAATCTTAATTTAGATTAACCTGTAGTAAACATTTGTTTAGTTATATCTTTATTGTAATTTAAAATAATTACTCATACTGTTTCCCTAACACACACTTTCATCAATACCAATATGGGTTTTAATCATAGTATTCATTTATGTGAATTAAAATTGTAGTAAACTGGGGGGCGTGGCCTAGGAGAGAATGGAGTAGGACATGTTTTGCCTGCTCTCTGACTCTCTGGGGACCATCCAGTGCCATCAACTGCACCGGGCATCTGAGGGGGCGAGTTACAGCCGTGCGACAGTGGCTGCACTCCGGTCCTCATTGTGAAAGGGCTGTTTCCCCCTTCTGCATTGACACTGGCGATTACATGGCGGAGGTTCACTTTGGTTGCTGGGTGCCCCAACTCCATCTTGCATGGCAGCCCTCACATCGCCCAGTCTAGGCGTGGTGTGACCGCTTTGTCTAGCGGCCTACCCCTGAACTGTGCCCGGCAGAGGCGACTGCTTCTTTGCCACCTTAGGCAGGGTCCGCCCCACTACTGAACATTGTGGAGCACACACAGTTTGCTGGAGGTACCAGGTGGTGTCCTGGCACTCTAGAAGTTTTCAGCTGTGCTCCCCCTGCGATACCGCAGCTCATCGGCCTCTTAGGCCCCCAAAGGTAACTCCGACAGCAAGTGCATATGGAAGGGGAGGACCGGACACCAAATCTTCAGACCTGAGGCCTCCGTAGTGCGTGCACGCCTAGACTCACCTGCTCATCCCAGGCGGAGTGCAGTACGGCCTATCGGTGCTCTTATCCCAGGGAGAAGAATCAGAAGCATGGCGCCGTTGCGGGGGTTGGGTGAGCTGCCCCACTGCTGATTATCGTGACGCACCCAGAGTTTGCTGTAGGAACCACATGGCGGATTGACACACCGGGAGTGTGGTCTGTGTTCTCCTTGTGTGACCGCGGCCCAGAGGCCCCTCGGGCACCCAGAGCTACCTCCGACTGTGACTGCATACCGGGGTGGGGCTGGACTCCAACTCTCCAGATTCAAGGCCTCCGCGGTGCGGGCACGCATGACCTCACCTGCTCATCCCAGGCCTGCGATGCTGCCTATCAGCGCACTTGTTCCCAGGAGAAGAATAGGCGGTGAGGTCTGATCACGGGGGTAGAGCAAATTGCCTGCTGTGCCTGAGGCCCCTGGGGCTCTACTTTCCTTGCTGGTGGGGAGCTGTCCAACACGCCCCAGCCTGGAGCCTGGACATATGACAATGGGGAGCCTGAGTTACAGTTGGTTGCATTGGAACATTTCACTGACAGGTCCCCTCTCTTAAAGTTTTCATTGCGGAATGTGCCCCGGCCTGCCTGCTTTCGGCTCGTGATCCACAGGCCTGCCTCCTGAGGAGCGGCCGAAGGCTGAGAGAGCTGCTCATGCCATTCGACCTGCGGGCGCCCCCGGGACTGTGCCTCTCTAGGTGCCTGATATCTGCTGTGGTGCAGACCTAGAGGCCCCCTGACTGTGAACTTGCTGGCCAACATGGGTGAGAGTGGACTGAGCTTTCTTGGGGCAGCTTGTGTGTTGGCTGTGTGGGTGATATGGGGGGGGTCCTGCTGGCTTTCTCCATGGGGACTGCTCAGCTGTAATCTGTCTGCAGCATTGCGCTCCCTCTCTGCCACATGGGGCCAGGCCCCATACCTTCGCCTCTTTGCCCCAGCTGCCTCTGCCCATCCTCTCTTGGCCTTAGTGATCCCTACATTGACAGTGGGGCCACCAACGAATGCTGCCTCTTTTATCTCTCCTGATCTACCTGTGCCTGCCCTCCTTATCCTAGTGAGGTGGACTGTGCCTGCTGAAGGAAACCTCCAGGTGGAGGAGTGGAGAGATGGTGTGGCTCGCAGGTCCTCTGTTGCACAGGGGGCCCGAAACAGAGCTTCCTACTCTCCTTCAGCCGAGCACCCTGCACAATATTTCTCCAATATCTTAGGTGGAGAAAGCCCAGCTGAGGCATTATGCATCCATCTGCTCTCACTTCCTCCCCCAACTATACTGCACCGCTTTAGCTGATACTCACGCCACCTGTGGCAGGGATAGAAAGATACACGCCTGGTAACCCTGCTTAGCTTGACCTGGCACACTACTCGCTAATATGCCACACTCCAAACCCATAAGGACAACCCAGTGATGTCTCTCTGGACGTAGGCCTCGTCAGCGGATTTGGAGGTGCCATCTCCCCCATTGACATCAGAGAAAGAGCCTACTTCCTCAGCCTCTATTACACAGGATTATATGGACTGCTTTCTGCAGGAAATTCGCTCACACATTAGCTCACTCAAGGATGAGTACAAATCTTGCCTAAAGGACATGAAGAAAGATGTCTTCGAAATAGGTGAGCCAGTGGACGACCTTGAACGTACAGTAAATGCCAGGTCAGAAGACTAAGAGAGTTTATGGTGGCGTGTATCGGCTCTTGAAGATCAAAACATTGATTTACAAACTAAACAAGAAGATTTGGAGAATAGAAGTCGCCAAAACAATATTCACCTTTGGGGGGTGCCCAGGGGTGTTGATGGCAATGATATCATGTCCTTCTCCAGGAGATTCAAGGAGATGACAACGCTTCCCCGCCGTCCCTTGATAGGGCACACCGGTTGGCCTCAGCCTCCAGAAGCAGGAATGTAGTGTCAGACATTTCTTTACTGAGAAGGAAGCAACACTTCAAGTTTCAGGAAAATACTGCTAAACTCTACCAAGAGCTCACGCCCATCACTTTGTGGAAAACAGCATGATTTCAAGCCTGTCCTCGACAAACTGTGGGACCTGAGGGTTCGCTACCAGTGGGGCCACTCCTTTGCACTTTTGTTTACTTGGGAGGGCAAACGCCACACACTGAGATCGTTCACTGAGGCGAAGAGCTTGTGGGGCTGTTGATTCCCAAGAAAGCGATGCCTCCCCTGCTCGTAGTTCCCATGAAAATGATCTCAGACCTATGTGGACTACGGTAAAACCACAATGCCCTGATAAGCCACAGGCCAAGGAGTCCTCACAGGAAACTAAACAGGAAATCATACACCACCTCCGCAGTCTGGTGGGGGGCCTTCTCCTGCTCGGTCCACTGCAGGTTCCCTCTTAACACAGACGCTTCACTCCACTCTCGTGCGCCAGCATGATATGATGACGCTGCCCCTTATATCCCTCTGCACACTACAGGTGGTGCCAGGCCATGGGGCTTAGGACAGGCCCTCTACCCACACTTTGTTACTGAATCTCTTATTCCTCCGATGACCATCCTCCAGCGACTTATTCCCAAAGAGGGTGACTCCTCTAGTGTGTCTGGAATGCTTAGGGGCTGGCCTCCCCAAGAAGTGAAAGTCGCTGTTAGACCCTGTTGGCCAGTTGTTTCTACTGGTTGTACTTTGTTTTCCTTTCCAGGTCGACTTAATCTACCTGCAATGTGAACTTCTGCTGCCTCCGAAGGAGATGTAAGGCCAGATATTGACCCCCCATCCTGGGCCACCTTGGTAACAGATGTGTAGAAGCCTGCTTTGCAGAGAATAATCACCCGAGCAGTTAAGTATTTGTGTATGCCCAATGACGCCCAGGGTATTTCGGATGTGCCATGCAGTGGTGGTCAGTCCCCAAAATGTGGGTCTCCTCCGATGACCATCCTCCAGCGACTTTTTCCCAAGGAGGGTGACTCCTCTAGCGTGTCTGGAACGCTTAGGTGCCGGCCTCTGCAAGAAGTGAAAGTGGCTGTTGGACCCTGTTGGCCAGTTGTTTCTACTGGTTGTATTTCATTTTCCTTTCCAGGACTACTTAATCTACCGGCGGGGTCTACCACATATGACACCTGTCACTTATACATCAGGAGTGGCGGGGGGCACCAGTGCATTCACTAAAACCTCCTCTTACTTGGCTCTTCCTAGTGGATTCCCAGTATTTTGGATTTAGCTTGGGTTTTCTTCAGGCTGCGTTCTTCTGGAGATGGGTTGGCTAGTGCTGAATTCCACCCATACTGGCACAGAGCACCATCTTGCGCTATCTCTTCTTCATCTATAGAGCACCCCACACACACCATCTGGCTTCATGTCTATGCTGGGAGTCACTAAATTGATATCTCTGAATGTGCAGGGCCTAAACTATCCAAACAAACATAAGCAAATCTGGCAATACATACTGCAACATGAACCTGATGACGTCCTTCTACAGGAGACCCACCTTTTGGGGACTGACCACCACTGCATGGCACATCCGAAATACCCTGGGCATCATTGGTCGTACACAAATACTTAAATGCTCGGGTGGGCATTCCCTGCAGGCTTCTACACATCTGTTACCAAGGTGGCCCAGGATGGGGGGGGGGCAGTATCTGGCCTTACATCTCCTTCAGAGGCAGCGGACGCTCACATTGCTCTACATATATGCACTGAACACCTCACAGGACACTTACCTTAGGGGCATTTTGAGGGAACAATTAGAGGGGTTGGAGGGGGACATTATAGTATTCAGGGATTTTAATCTGGTCTGGGAACCCGCTTTAGACTGCAGTGGCACCACATTTCAACATGCAGGAGCCATGTCCTCTCATCTCAAATGTGACATTGAGAATCTGGGCTTAGTAGACACGTGGCATTACAAACACCCCGACAAGCGGAATTACTCCTTCTACTCACATGTACATACATCTTACTCCCACATAGACTACACATTATTCGCTCACTCCCTCCTTCGAAACCTAGACACAATAGAGCTTTCTGACATCTCTATTTCTGACCAGGCGCACCTAGAGCTGGCATGGGTGGGCAATAGCTTTTCTCCAAGGAGTCCGCTTCCCTGTGCCCCCACACCTCCTACATGATCCAGTAGATGTGGCTGAGATACACAAGGGTATTACCAATTACTTCACTCTAAATACTCTCCTTGAAACCTCTCTTAATACTCTTTGGGACGGGTTTAAGGCCACCTTTATAGCGGAAATTAAACAATTAGAGCAACTGGACAAAGCCACCTCCTCCCATAGAACCAAATGGCAGCTTGCCATGCTGTGCGGCTAACTTCGCACTCACCGGATGGCAAAGGCCGAGTGTGCACCCCTGTCGCTGAAACAGTGCTACTACGAAGGGGGCAACAAGGTGGGCAGACTCCTGGCTCGTAGATTTTGTCAGGCGCGTGCCTAGACATTTATTGCTAAGTTGCGGGTGGATGACAGGGGACGGGTGACTGCAGAACAAGACAAAATTCAGGCCTCTCATGATTATTAACAAATGTTATACTCTCTGGATGATCCACTCCCTGAGCTGATCAAAACATAATTAGACGCTTGTAAATGGGAACCGCTTCATCCAGGCCACGCAAATCTCCTTGATGAACCTATCAATCTTGAGGAACTCCGCGTGGTGGTCTTGCCTGATGGCCTCCCGGACCATTTTTATCTGCTCTTTTTACCCCAGTTACAAGATCACCTATTGTGGCTATTCAATTCCTTCTAACATGAAACAAGACTCACAGCCATGATGGTGTTCTCTCATGCCCTAAATAGGCAGGGACCTCAACTTGTGCTCTTTCTACAATCACATAGCCCTACTAAATTTCTCAATACGGACACAAAGCTGTTTACTACAAATACTGGCCTCTAGACTTGAACCATACCTCCCGGGCTCTATCAACCTGGATCAAGTTGGCTTTATTTGCCATAGACAACGTCTGCCACATAGCACACTTAGTTGAAAAATTGCACCGTTATGGTATCCCAGCATGCCTTCTCTCATTGGACGCAGAGAAGGCCTTTGATAAGATAAAGTTGTCCTTATTCTGGGATGTATTGGTAAAAGTTGCGCTGGGGCCGGGTCTGATATCTAATATGATGGCCTTGTGTGTGGCACCAATGGCCAGTGTCCGGGTTAATGGAAAAACCACAAGACCTGTACCCATTCTTTGGGCGTGTATCAAGGGTGCCCACTATCACCTTTATTAGTTGCCCTGGCGGTTGAGCCTCTTGCCATCAGAATTCGCAACACGGATGCGATGAAAGGCATTTCCTTCAGTGGCCAACCACACAAGGAGATGATCTCCTCCTCACGCTCTCTCAACCCGATGTCTCCCACCTAAGCATTGTGGCCTGTCTACAGGCTTCTGACGGAGTCTCTGGGTTTGGATCAATATGGCCAGGTCATCTGTCCACAATTTAACTATCCCTGACCAAGACCTTCCACCATGCACTGCCTTGCACCCTTTCAGTGGTCTCAGGACACCATTAGATGCCTGAGCCTCAACCTCACCCCTACGCTCTCCTACTGGTTAACTTGTCTCACCTTCGCTGCTCCATCTTGTCTGACTTCCAGAGGTGGAAGCCCCTTCATATCTCCTGGATAGGATGTGTGAACGTCGTAAAAATTAATATGCTCCCGCGGGTCCTCTATCGCTTCCAGACCCTGCCCACATCGATTCCGCAGGTTGATATTCTGCGCTTACAACGTGATATCCAGGCTTTTATTTAGAACAGAAAAACAGCCCTGAATAACCAATGCACTGTTGATGCTTCCATGGGATAGGGGAGGCCTAGCATGCCCCAATCTTCTTAAGTATTACTGCGTGGCCCATTTGCGTTATGTCTCCGAGTGGGTGGTCTGAGAGAGTGAGAAGCACGGCTTCCACATGGACTAGCGGTGGCGTTTCGGCCACTGCGGGACCTGGCCTGGCTGCCCCAGCACGTCCGACCATGCAGTGCAAACATTGCCACCTCTACTCGGACTGTGTTCAATTTTTGGGATGAAGTGGCCTTCAAGAAAGGTCTGACTACCTTCCCTTCTCCAAACACACCTATTGCGCGAAACTCAGACTTCCCTCCAGGACTTTCACCCCTCTCATTCCGTCTTTGAAGTGATGGGGAATGTCGGACACTCCGTGACCTCTTCACTGGAGATATCATGAAGACGTTTGACCAATGAGGAGTGGACTACAAGTTTACGGATGCCTCATGGCATCAATATTGCCAACTGTGGCACTGGGCATTACATCCCTTGGTATACCCGGTGGCTTTTCATCCTTATGCACTCTTTGAAAAGCTTGTCCGAGCCTATAATGGCCCAAGAGGCCTAATATCTAACACATACCATATGCTTCAGAACTCTACACCAAGGCACACCCATACATATCAGTCAACATGGCACAACACCACCCAGGAAGATATAACACCCAAACAATGGGAGAGGCTGTGGCGAGATATATCCAAAACCTACTGCAGTCTCTCGCTCAGAAAATCGTCTTACAAATTAATGTTTCAATGGCATCACACGCTGTCCCGTCCCTCCACTATCTACCTGGGTACTTTTCCTCTCTGCTTGCGTTGTAATGAGGATGTAGGGGGCTTTCACCATATTTGGTGGTCGTGTAAAGTAATTACCACATATTGGAAAGAGATACTGAGTCACATTAAAGACATTGTAGGCTACCCGCTTCCTTCCTCTTATCTCACGGTCATTTTGGGCATCCAACCCCCAGCCTTAGTCACAATGACACATGCAGACTGGAAGCTCATCGGCTGCTTGCTCTTAGTGGCATGAAAACTTATAGAACTCATGTGGAAGCAGACAGCCCCTCCCTCGATAGCTCAATGGTTTACCCGCGTTTGGCATATTCTAGCAATGGAACTCATATCGCACAATTTAGCTAAAACAAAAGTAATTTCAATATCTATGGAAGCTCCTAATTCACTATCTCATGCTCATAGAGTTAACTTGCTTTAGCCCCGGGAAACTCCGGATGCTCCAGCTTTTTGAATAAAGCCGCCACTAGTACCCCACTGTACTGTAATGACTATTGCCATTTCAAAGGGAATACCATACCCCTTTCCCCACATGTGTTGCCCTCGCCCCTCCGCATGCCCTCCCTGCAGCAGACCCCGACCTGTACTTTCCATGTTTGTTATGGATTTTAAGATTTATATATGAATGTTTCTTACCCTTCTTTCTCGTTTTTATTTGTGTATTAAGTCATGAGGTGTCGCTAGACAATTTATCAGATGCATTTATCAGATGCTGCTTCATTGTTGCCTCCTGTGTCTTCTGCATACCTGATGTTGCTTTATTGCTGCTTAATCACATACGCAGATATGTATTACGCCACTTTGTTATACTGATAGGACTACCTATTGCTCCTATGCACCAATGCTGACACCACGATGTGTATGTTTTGCTATTCTGATATACAATAAACAGAACTTGAGTAAAAAAAGATCGTACTAAACTAATTGTAATGTTATTACATTATGTTCTGTTATATGATTAAATTGGTTAAGTGTCCTAAGCTTTACTCTAACTCAAAATTAAATTAGTAAATGGAACCCTACACCACCCCATCCCTAGGAATTACCCTTACCATATCCACATCAGTGGGTTATTTTTTTTGTTTCATTATTTACATGTTTCTACATGTTGTATGATTTGTTTTAAATAGTGTAACCTAACCTGAACTTAAATATTATTCTTAATCTTGAACCTGATATATATATAATATTAAAGTTATATTACTTAGAAAAAAGCCAAGTAATATTACAATACGTACATATATATGTATATGTATATTCACTGAAAACCCCATAGACAGAGGAGAATCGGCTGCCCTGATCTTGCTCGACCCCTCCACTGCTTTCTACACTGTCTCCCACCACACACTCATCAATTGACTTCACCAGATTGGAATAACAGAAAACGCACTCAGATGGGTTGTATCCTTTCTCACAGGGTGCTTACCCAGGAAGTCCTCCTCCATCCCTTCACTTCACAACCCACGCACACCATCTGTGGTATCCCCCAAGGCTTATCCCTCAGTCCAGCCCCCTTCAACATCTACATGACACCACTCGCAGACATCATCAAATCGCATAACATGAAGATTATCTCCTACACCGAGGATACCCAGCTCGTCCTCTCGCTCTCAGCGGACCCCACCTCATTGAAGACACACTTTCACAACTGTATGAAGAACATCTCAACCTGAATGAAGAACAACTGTCTGAAGATCAACACAGACAAAACTTGTGAAGTTCTAACCTTCATCAGACACTCCACCCTCTAGAATTGCTCCTGGTGACCAGCAGAACTCAGACCCACCTCCACTCTGAAGACCATGCCCACAACCTCAGCATCATCCTGGACAGCGAACTCTCCATGAAACATCAGGTCAACACCATCTCCTCAGCCTGCTTACACATGCTCCCAGTTGTCAAGTGGCTCCTAAACAGCACCAGGAAAACAGTGGGGCGGGCCCTCATCACCAGCCTGCTACTCTACGGCAAGGCACTCTATGCAGGCACCACCACTGAACTCATAAAAAGACTCCATGCAATTCAGAACGTAGCTGCCAGACTGATCCTTAACCTGACCAAGAGGACCCAATCACCCAACACCTGAAGGACCTCCACTGGCTCCTGTCCAGAAGAGATGCCAATTCAAGCTTTTGACCCATGCCTACAAAGCCCTCCAACATGAACCACTGCCTGCATTTCCATCGACCTCCTAGGAGACTCTGCTCTGGACCGCTCGCCCTCACACAGATATCATGTATCCGCCACAGCCGATCTAAATGACCTTTCTTCTCCCACCTCGCCGCCAAATACTGGAATGCCCTCCTCTTCCACCTCCGTACCTCAACCACGCCGACCCACTTCAGGAAGGGACTCAAGACCTGGCTCTTTGACTGACACCTGCAACACAGCGCCTGGATATCCTCTCAGGTGATTAGCTACAGTATACAAGTACAGATGGGGTCCCGTGTGTCTTGCTTTGTGCATGGGTGTCTCCGACCAGCTTCTTGAGGCCGAAGTTGTCCAATCTTTCCAGGAGGTCGGTGGTATTAGTCTTGGTGGGGTCGTCCAGGTGGAAGTTGAGGTCTCCCAGGAAAACTTTGTGTTCAGATTCAATGACATGCGGAGTGATGATGAATTCAGCGATAATGTCGCTGAAGCCAGTTTGTGGTCTTGGCGGTCTGTATGACAGGGTGCCTTTGATGGTGGTTTTGTCGTCGGTTAAGGAGCTGGAAGTTTTTGTTTTCCATGATCGGCATGGTTTTGTCGTCTGTGGTTGTGCAGAAGATCGAGTCTTTGTGTATGATGGCGATACCACCTCTGCGTCTATTGCTGCGCTCACTGTGTTTTATCTTGTAGCCGATGGGTGTTGCAGTGGCAATGAGGATGGTGTGGCGCTAGTTGCTGAGATGGTGGTTGGTCCTAGGATGGAGGTGAACTGGTAGCAGGTGCAGGTGAAATTTCCCGATGTGGAGCGAGGTGATGCGATGCAGAAATTGTTGTTGTATCCGGGGTCCAGGACACTGAGTTATGCAGCAAAGTCTATGGGAGTATGGAGGGACAGGGTTACTTGCGCTGGGCGCGGTCTGGGTGTGGATGGGTGCAGACTGGCTTGCTTTTGGCGCGGTGCGGCCACAAAGCGGCCTCCATAAGTAGTGGTTGAAGGTGTAGAACACTGGGAAAACTGCAGGAAAACTGCAGGAGCGGTGGGGGCAGTACCCATGAAACAGAAAGGGTAAACGTACCCGAAACAGGAAAAAATTTATTAAATAAGCAAAATACAGAAAAAGAAAAAAATCAAACAGGAAAGCCCAAGTGAAACTGGGCAAAGGGTAGGGATTACCAGCAGTAGGCAGGACCAAAATCGTAGAGTTTGGGCAGCAGCAGGGGAAGTAGCACATAAGACCAGAGGGTTAACTGGTTACTAAAGGAGTTAGTTTCTTTAGTAATCTTCGGCGTCCTGTGCTCCTGCATTGAAGAGTGCTATTACTTTCTCGACCTACCCTCTCTCTCTCTCTCTTTTGCTGATGATGAAAGGAAGAAACATTCTGCTGCACTCATCTCAATTCTGCACATCTTGCAAAAGTTTATTTTTCTCCTGCAAGCATTGCATTTCTGATCATGAACTGGGGAGTCAAGTTTATGTGGGGTTCGGCAGCCAAATCTCAGACAGACTTTCCTGGGCATGAAGGCAGATAATACCATGCATTATTCCACAAAGTTGGATCAGCCCAAATCAGCAGCCTGAAGATCCGATGTATGACCTGAACCTACCACACAGTATGCCTACCAGTTTCCTGGTTATTTTTTTAAGGATTTTTTTTTAATATACAAAAAAATGGATGACTCACATCTGACCATGATCTGGAAATACAAGGCCTCCTCACCCTTTTAGTGCTCCAAGTGCACCTTCACATGCATGACACCCAATGTTCTGGCTTCAGCGTGTAGCGTGGAACACTTACTGTTCATAATTCACATTCTTACGAGGTTCAATTAATTTGATCGAACTATCCGTTAGCTCTTGAAAATTAGAATCTTCAGTTTTTTTAATTCGTACATGATGGCATGAGTAAGGGCTGTGAGAGGTATGCCAAGCCAAGCCCCTCTTCCTCTCATCATCTCTTACACCCACTGCAACAATTATGTAAAAATCCTTGATCCATGTAGCATATGGGGGGGTTCTAAATTTCCGAACTCACTCGTATCGAAGTGGGCGGAACACCAGAAGCCAGCACACCTAATCAAAGGCAGCCTGAAGGGTTCTGCTACCGCCTACCGAGGACCTCTCGAGCCTCGGTCTACTCAC
This sequence comes from Lissotriton helveticus, assembly GCF_964261635.1. NCBI lineage: Eukaryota > Metazoa > Chordata > Amphibia > Caudata > Salamandridae > Lissotriton > Lissotriton helveticus. The sequence continues at coordinate 896,633,454 of NC_136069.1, forward strand.
CAAAGGATCACTGTCTGATGTGGGCACAGTATCCACAGGCAGGAAGATTGAGACACAGAGAAGACAGAGTGCACATTTAGACAGTAGATCCCTACAGCATGGGTGTTGTGTTGTGAATAGTACTGACACACATATTCGTGCACCAACAGTAACCTTTATAACAGTGCACAGTAGAGCACAGGAAGTTCCAAAAACCCATCTCATTTTTTTCAAGAGCTGACCGAGAGGTGCCCACTCACTGTGGGGTGGGGAGGGGTCTTGACCTAGATTTCAAAGATACATTCTGAGAACGCATGCCGTGAAATGAGTGTCTGAGACAAATCACTCTAATGACACTACACAGTAGAAGCTTTAAGACGAATTGGGATACTGCGGAACTCAAAAGAAGCAAGAGGGGAGGAAAATCAGGCAGAAGCAGGAGTCAAGCAAGCGAGGAGTAGTTCTGAAAGGAGTTGTGTTGCCTGTGGCCATGGACAGAAAGAGGTGGGGAAAGTGGGCCAAGATATATGGAAACGGATGCATCGCACACAACCTCTATGGGTGACTAAATTAGTCTGATCCCGTTTTTTTCCCCCTTTGGATTCTGTCACTTGTAGCACTGTTTTTTTATACTAGGATAACTAGGACCACAAGTCCCAGAATTCTGAGAAAAACCGAGACTGGACTGACTCTAGTCATGGGCTGGGGCAATTTGGAAACTGTTCATGGGTTAGTTAAGAGATGCGGTTGTGTCGTGGTCGCAGCAGCATTTCATTCTTAAGTACCCCAGAAAAGTAAGAGTGGACTTCAGCTGCCCACTCACTTTTCTCTCCGTCCGGTCCCCTGTGCAGATAGCGCAGCCTTCGCGTAGTTTGCACCCTTGCCTCCATTGCGCCTGCGCCCGGCAGGTGGGCGTGGCAGGCGGGTGCAAGACATCTCCAGCCTCAGAGTTGCGGCGACTTGAGGAGATGTGATGAAAGACAGGGGGGGGAATCTCTAGCTTGTGACCGGCCGTCACCTGCGCTCAGCCCGCCTCGCCTCTCGGAGACACAGAGGGGGCTCGCAGGCACGACCGCAGCCGGCGGCGTCCCAGCCTTGATCCGCTCGCGGCTCGTGCAGGCTAATTAGCCAGGAGGATTAACCTATTGAGTGCGCAGCTTCTCGCCGGAGGAGCGGCGCGCGGGACCCAACGCAGTGGATTGTGATTCCTGGGGTTCCAATGTAGCGCCTGCGGCGGGGCGTGCAGGGGGAGCGCTGCTTGGACCGCCAGGACTGGGAAGCGCCTCTGACCGCGCGGGGCATGGGGGACTCGGTGTTCTGTGAAACGCGGCCGGCTTACAGAGTAAGTACCACCCTGGGGTGTGTGTCAGTCTTTGCTTTTCACTGCCACTCGGTCAAGTTTGTCTGTTTGAGGAAGGCTGTTGCAGGACCGTCACAGTTTCCCATTAGGCGCCATGCAAAGGTTTTTGGGAGGGGACACGGGATTCCACTGAGATAATGCAGCGAGCACACATGTTAACGTTGTCATGTATTCTTTGTTTCATGCATGTTGTACCAGTCTGCTTTGTGATTTATATTGCAATGTTATGCTATTTGAGGACTAGGACTAGAACCAACCTCGCCCACCTAGTGAACATCTTGTCCCCTGTATTGTGACGGGGGCTCCTGGGGAGTGTTTAATCAACAGGCACTGCACGCACCCGGTGTTGTATAGCATGAACCGTAGACACCGGACAGACCCGAGGCAGGGCTCGCTCACGGGTCTCTCTCTCTCTCTCTCTCCCCTGCGGTTCCTCTCTGCTCCTTCCTGTCACAGCTGGGCTGGTGTGAAGCAGCTGCTCACCCCGAGCTGTTCCTGCTGTTGAACCGCGCCCGCTGCAGAGGCCAAGATAACAGTGAAACTTGCAGGGGCGGCCGGGCCTCCCCATACCAAGGCCCCGGAGCGGGCGGCAGCTACTCGGACACACACACGGTGCTGGGGCCCGTTGTTTTCATTCATTCCAGGCCAGGGCGCCTCTACCAGGATTGCTGAAGGGCCCTTGCTGTGCAGCCCAGTCCCAGCACACATTGATTTTGGGGATGCTTTTGTGGTTATCAGGGAGTCAGTAATGGGACTTTTGTAACACTGCAGTTGTATTCGTGGTATCCTTCCCGAATGATTGTGGGCGTTTTGTTTATTTTGCAGTGAAAGTGCAAAAGCACTCGCATTATCGAAGCATGAAGGGGCAGATTTATGTTAACTGGCGCATCCCCAGGGATGCGCCAGTTAACATGCGCCACGGTGCGCCACTGCTACGCCACCCATGGTGCGCCGCATTTATGATGCGGCGCACCATGGTGCAAGGAAGTGAGGATGCGTGACGCATCTCTCGACGTATGGGCGGCGCATTGCAGGAGTCATGTCGCAAGTGCGACATGACTCCTGCAATGCACAGGAGCCACCTATTCTTTGCATTGTGCGTCACCCTTACGCCTGCTTCAAGCAGGCGTAAGGAAGTGACGTAGAAAGTGACTGAGTGAAATCTCATAGATATCACTCAGCCACTTTTAGGAGGCGTTCCTGCGCAGGAACGCCCCCTGCGCAGGAACGCCTCCTTATGGCGCAGGGCTTTCCAACGTGACGCATCTTAGATGCGTCACGTTGTAAATAGGGCGCATTGTTTGCGCCGCCGTTGCGTCACATTTAGTGACGCAATTGCGGCGCAAGGAGGCGCAAGGCCTTCATAAATCTGCCCCCAGGTGTTTGTTGCTTGTGGTGAAGTTTTTGCACATTGGCGTTTTACAATGTACGTCATTTCCCGAGTTGGACACCTTATTTAAAGGAAGGTCTGTCTCTTTTTTTTGCTGGTGCACTCACTATTTTGGTGATTATTTACTTAAACTTCCATTAGTGGACCCCTATTCTCGCCCTTTAAACCGATTGGTTTTTTAATGCAACAGCGTGGGCTCATTTAAGGATATTTTTCAATGTTTGCACTTAGGACATGCAACCTGTCTGGTAAGAAGTCGTTTGTTTATTTAAATGATGCGAGGGTGCAACAAACCCTCAGAACCCACATGTTTTAGGGTTATACCGGAAGTGCTTTCTGTAATGAAAACATGAACCTCTTCTGGAAGAAAAAAAGTACTTGTCTGTATTTTCATTAGTTCTTGACGGTCGCATGTTTTTCCAGTGGTGTAGCTGCTCTACGCTTTAAGCAATACTGCGGCTTTCAGTGTTTTTGTTCGTTGTTAACTTCAGGGTAAGCTTTGGCCATGATATGGGGCTCTTGCAAACCACATCTGCTTAGCCAGCATTGCACAAATGCAAGGGTGCTTATGGCTAAATGCATCTTACTTCCTCCTTAGTCATTTTCTAATGTAAGTTGTGCCTGATCATGTTTGTATAACGCCCCACTGGTCACATTTGTAACGAGAAGCATCTTTGAATGAAAATGTTAGACCTCAAGTGTGTTTTAAACTTACTTATAAGAATAAGGGTTTAACAAATGGGGACACTTGACAGGAATGCATGCTCTTACTATGTTGACTGTTCTATGTTAGAACAACTGGTTTACTGGCTGTTGATTCAAAGCCGAACCATGGTTATAAGAAGTGAGTTAATGAGGTTGTGCAGCCTACTTTGGAGTATGTTACTGGTATGTGAATCCATATGCAGTTATCAAATGGCCCACAATTAGGGCCTCTAGAGTTATGCGCCATGGTAGGAGATCAAATTATGTGGCAGGATTGACAAAATTAGGCGGCAAGAAAGGGGCAAATAATGCAGCACGTGTTTGTGATGGTATTACTTCATTATTTTGTAATTTTTTTTACATGGTACGATTTGAAAAAAGTTTCACCATAATGGGACCAATGGAACACCCAACAACAGCAATAAGCAACTGAAAGATGCCCATTCAATTTTTGCGATGGACTTCCCACTGTGCAAGAGCAAGTGTCGCCCTGGTTTTAGTACATTTTGATCTGCTTGAGCTATTTAAAAAAAAAAAAAGTTAAACTGCAGATTATAGAGCAGATAAAGAATAATGTGGCAAATCCATAATTATTTGGAAAATGCTGCAGAACCATATACTTTCAGTGTCCCTGACCACAGGCAATCAGGGAAGCATCACTCCAGTCTTGGGCTTTTATTGTAGAGATCGTTGTTTTCTGATGGGTTCAGTAAAAGCAACTGTGGTTTACTGTGACTACAGCTCCCACAAACCGGATTCGGTTGTTACTGCTCAGAATTGGAGCCCTGCACCCACATTGTCCCTGTTCTGGCATCAGGGGCAAGTTGTACGTTCACGTAGCACAAATGTTCAAAACTTCTCTTTTGTCGTGGGCTATTCTCAGTCGCGCGTGGGAATGGATGAAAAAGTTTCCCGGCTCCTCTGTGCTTTGGAACCAGCGCCCAGAACGTGAAGAATGTATTATTTATACTGGTATCCGCGAGGGCGGTGCAGTCAGCGTTGCATACCCTTGGAATGCAGCCAGTGTCATACTGCCCCCTCCCTAGGCAGAGGGAAGGACCAAACTAATTACATTTACCTCTGTTTCCTTTGCCTGAACACTCCACCCTCTGTGTGTCTTGTATCAGGAAAACGTGGTGCCAAATAATATTTAACAGAAAAGGTAGCCCTGTATTGAAAAGAAAAACACACATCGCCCCCCCTTTTACTGGGCAACATGCCTTCCCCGCCCCCCCACGCGCTCTTTCCCCAGTGCCACTTCCCTATTCAATTAGGCTCGTTCTCGCTGCACGTGATTTGAGGTGAGCAGCACCTCCCGAGCGCGTGCCATTGTTCCTGCACATTCTGCATCTGCTTGAGTTTGGGCTCAATGTCTGCAGTGAAGCTTGCCTATCTTTTTTTTTGTCCCACTTGGTGCTTTCGCGTGTTCAGGCGTTTCTTCTGTGACTCTGATTTCCGGGGCAGTTCGGGAGTCCGTTTTGGACATCCCTGCTGCCCCTGCCCGAGAGCCGGAGGCGGGATCCGAGCCGCACGTGGCCAGACTGGCAGGTGAAGCCTTGCAGGCCAGGAGCAGCTGTACTGTGCTCTTGAAAACATATCGGCTGTGCGGCATGTACACAGAAGCCGGGCTTTCTTATCTCGAAAATACCAAACAGGGGTGATGGGCTGGTGGAAGTTGTCTGAACGAGGTGTGAGCATTCCTTTCTTCCCTCCAGAAGGGCTGCCAATAGATCTGGCAATTGACATCGTGGCTGCCAGGTTTCCACATATCTGACCTCTGCCTCATAAATGAACAGCCTGGCATTAGCTGCAGGTTCACCTTGATTCTTTTTTGTTATGGTTTTATGATGTAGATTTACATACCTTACTACCCTGGACAAGGCTTTGAAGTGCTGTGCCAACTGACTACATGCAACTCTGTGGAGTCCAGTGTTACTTTGTAGAGCTAGTTGTAACTGGTGCAGTTTGTCGCAAATAATACACAGTCACTGGAATTATATGGTAGAGGACGACACAATTATGCGGCAAGAAGAGCACAATTTTTGCAGAAAACTTTCTGGCAGTATTACTTAACTACTTTTGGGTCTCTTTTTTCCTCTCACAATGTTAACACTTCCTGGGCAAATGTTTCACCTCATTAGCATGAGGTTAACAGGGTTAATGTCTAAACACAGCAACTGGAATGTGACACTGTGCACTAACACCAGTAGCAGCATTTCTAGACCCTTTTGATTAGTTTGAGTTAGAAAAAAACATAGAAGATGCTGGATTATGTGGCAAAACCATAATTATTTGGAAAGCTGCTTTCAACTCTCATATTTCCAGTAGCCTTGGTTATTCAACATGAGTCTGTGTACCACTCAGTTTACAGTGCTTTTTTTTTTAGAGGAAAGCTGGTTGTTCATTGTTTTTGATGCAAATGGTTTAGCTATGTATCCACTGGCATTCCTAATTGTCTCTCTGTGTGTGATTAAAGGGAATGGGGGCTTGCCTTATTATCCTGTTGTGTTGTCATCTTAGTACAGTGTGTCTATTGGATGGCAGTCATGTTGTTATCGTATTCTATGTTCTTTGGTGCTGTCCTCGCGCCACTGGCCTGGAATGTTGTATTTTGAGGAGAATTATATGTGACGGTTTGTTCATTCGCTGAGCTGCGCTTGTCCTGGACGTCTGAATAAATCTTACACTTGCCTCTTTGTTCTCCACCATTTCCTGTCCCTTCTGTAAACTGTGACTTTGGCACAGGCAATAAAGGCTTGGCACTCAGGACCACCCCACCCCACATTTCGTGAAGCTCTTTTGCTGATAACACAGGCAGCTTGCCTGCTATTCCAGGTAGAAAGGTGTTGACATGCTGTGTGTCAACAGTCGGCCCTTCGGGGATGGTGTGCGTTAAGGCATCCGAAGGACTGCCGCAGCAGGAAACATTTTAAGCCTCTTCCTTGGACATGCACCCACCCTCCCCTTAAAGCGCATGCGTGGCATGCAAGAAATTACATTAAACTTTCCGCCGATGACCACTGAAATTATGTGGCAGTGAAAGCCTAAGTTATGTTGCCTGGTTGACTGAATTACACTGCAAGTAAAGGCTAATTATGAGACGCACTGTGACAGTATTAGTTCACTATTTTGTCAATTTAAAAAGATGCCTACATTCTATTTGGGCCTCAATTTCATTGTATAAATACCAGTTTAACACCCGTAGCAATCAACTGAAAAGGGACAAGGTACCTCTGGCAAAGTGTTTGCCACTTTGCATCACCACATGGTGTGTGTGTGTGTGTTTTATTTTTTTTAGGATCTTTTGATCTGCTTGAGCTACAACCAGATTTTCTTTGTTGAAACGGACTAATAATACCGGAGATTATGTGGCAGAAACATAGATATGAGGAAAAAGACATGACCATAGAATCCCATTATTTCCGTGGGTCTGCTTATGATTTACGCATTGCGTAGCCACCCTGCAGTATTCAGATAGGAATTTCAACTTAGCGTCTCGAGACACTAGACACAAAAACTGAGTCGGCACACTTTTATCGGTGAACCTTCTTGTTTACCATAAGTGATTGCAAGTTAATGTTTGGGTGATGTGGTTTAGTGGACAAATTGCCACCTTTCAAACCAACAGATTAGAGCTTTTGCTTGGTTTTTAGTCTTGATCAAAAATGCGTGACCCCAGGTATATTGCTGTTTCCCAACTTTACCTTTACTTTCTGAGGCACTTAAACGATAGCTGTAGAAAGTACAGTGTAGCACTATAGTTATACAAAAGAGGTCCATTATCAATTTGTGATGTTATGCTCTACAGATCTTTTTCCATATTTAGTCTGAAAGTGGCGTGTTTTTCGAACATGACTTTAACTGTAGACTGACCTCTTTCAGAAAAGTTGATGAATCTTAAAGGATTACATTCAGCTGCACCATTGCTATGCAGCTGAGGAGCTTTGAGGTTGAGTAAACTTTAAGTTCGATGAATACTCCAAACCTTTAATTTTCCTATAATTTCTGTAGGATTGTCTGGTTTAGTGTTAATCTAAATGACTGGTTTTGTACTGCTGTTTCCCACTGGGCCATCTAGAAGGTTTAGATTGATTTTTGCCCCCTCTCGGTAGGAGAGTCCTGCTTGATGGTAGAAGATGGGATCCATATATTTAAGTTAGTTATTCATGGGATTTTTACTAACCAAACATCTGCTTCCCAGATATCCTACAAGTGTTTTACATGTAATGAAGTATTAAATCCTGAGATGTAATACTTGCAAAAAGTTTGATCGCATGTGAGTGTGAGAAAACTGAACTGGTGAATGTTGCAAATTACTTTATATATTATTGAACCTTTAGCATTAATGGTGTATGCATAGTTAATCATTTTTAGGTCAATCCTGGGCAGGGCATGCTATATTCGAGAATGGACTTGAAGCCCCGCACACTCTCCACCCATATTTTTAATTGGCTTTTGTCATTATCCTTTGTAAATGCTGGCTTCTGATTTGTTAACATGCTTTTTAGGCAAACCTTAGAACCACCTTGTCTTCATTTGTAACCTCCCATGAGGACTGGCCCTTGTACTTCTGTTGTTAAATGGTATTTCTTATTTAGTCTGTAAGCAATATTTTCTTTAATGAGTTTTTCATCCTGCAGCCACAACACGCTTTCCTACAACATTAAGCGCTCCTTGCGTGCTTTCACTTTCCAAGCAGCCCAGGACAATGGCGGCTGCTTCTTTGTAATGAATTAGGTCTCGAATTTACAAGAGTTTGAGCTATTGGTATTGTAAATGAGAGCCTTTTATTTGTGGGTTAATTATCAAAACAGATAAATAAAAGGCTTTGTCATTTACAAATGCCAATAGCTTAAACTCTCACAAATACGAGACCTATTGCATTGCAAGTGCATGTTCCCCATCCCTCTTGGTATACCCCTATCCTCGCCCTCTGACCCCCATGTTCTACACACTTTGGAATGTCCGGGTATATGCCTTATTAGAGTAAGAATGTTGGCATTGCTGTGAAGTGACTTGGAGGTGTCAGTTGGTAAATAAACCTCTTCCAAATGTATCAGTCGTCATGGAGTTTTTACAACCGTGAGGATGCCAGCAGGCAATAAACTGCCTTACAGGATAAAGCAAGGGAACGGTTCCTGATGAACCAAGAATGGGCAAAGGTTGTCCTCCTCTGTTACTAGGCACACTTGTCTAAGTGGAACCCACTCCCTGAGAGAAGAAGTTTTAATCCTGGATTATCATCCACTGCAGCTCCGTCAGATTTTAGGCAGCCCAAAAACGATATAGTCACAGCTGCCTAATACTCCCTCGTTTTACAGATTTACCTTCATGTCTACTATCTGGAGCTACCAATGTGAGCGCGGCACCATGATGGCTTTCAGAACCACATTTGAAGCAGTCCACAATTAAATACTTTCCTGACCACTTCGTGTTTCCTCTAGGGAAAAAATGTCAACTGGAAATATTTTTACAGTAAGATTTTTGATGTAGACAAAGAGGTCGAAATGTTGATGAATTTCTCGTTGTTCATGATCTGCAATAGTGCTCCTGAACAAACACTGCAGTTCTGGGGCAATATTGATATTTTTGAAGTCGGACCTCATTATTTTTAGAGGCGGTTTTTGGGCCTTTACAGTGGCAGCTGGCATCTATATGGGGGTGGAGTGGGGGGGTGTTAAGTCGGTGAGTGCGCACAAATAGAAGAAAATAAATACATTAAAATGAAAACGCTTACCGGATCCAGAAGATACAACGTCCTCCTCACTCAGACCTCTTCTGCTGAGACTGCAGCGTGAGCCCCAGCAAACTCCATGACTAATCCTGGTAATGTTCAAATGCTCTAAATATTTCTATGTAATTTTATGGTTATGTTGCTACGCCAGCCTGGTCATTTGATGTATCAGCCATTGTCTTTTGTCTTGTACTTTGGAAGTCTTCTTAAGTATTTTCAATATCCCGTACTATATAAACATCTTAAATTTTAATGTTTACAGTTACGTGCTATATTCTTTATATCCTTTTATGGTCTATTGTTTGCAAGACCGAATAAAGATTTATTGATTTGATAACCAGCATGAGAGCAGAGCCGTAGTTGGTGGGAGGGGCCTCTATCCGCACTCCCAAGCGCACTAGTGGCCTGCACTTGGTCTCAACCCAACTGGTTTAAGACAACTGGGTTGAGAGGTTTAAGGTGCGCATGTCTGTCCGGCCGTTACTATTCAGCCGGCCAAAGAGACATGCACACTTTAAACAGTGCACATGCAGCCCTCTGCCCACCACTGTTTCCGCTGGCACTCAGCAGGCCCTGACCCATCCTGACACTGTTCAGGACTGGGTGATAAAAAACAAAGTGGTAATAATTTATTATTTTATTTTTCCTCTCTGGGGCTTTGGGGCGTAAGTGAGGCGATGCTCTTCTGCTCCAATAGATGAGCCACCCCTGGGCCTTTAGTTGAATCACTTATTCTGTTTTCAAAATCACTGTGGCCTGTTTGCCAGTAGATCACAATGGTATGAAAAAGCTGTGCTGAAATTATTTTTGGCTTGTTCAAAGTGAGAAATATGACCTTCCTCATTTTCTGCACCCCACTTTTCATTGTGCGTTTCACTATTCCTGTCACCCCTGACTATCATTGTGTCTGTGCTCAACCTGATCTCCATCTGTGTACGTCCCTGTCTATAGTCTGTGACATATTCCCTAATACTGCCACTTTGGGTTTGTACACCACATCCCACCTGCACCTACTTCCATTAAATACCCATCACTTTGTTCCTCCTCTTCCTTGACCATTCACACCATTCCCTGTTTTGCTTTCCTTTTGACTTGCTCGAATCAAATCCAGATTCACAAGTTAAGTAAAAGGCTTTGGATATTGGATTGTGGGTTGTAGACCCAGGGCCGGACTGGGAACAGCAATAATCCCTATTTACCAGGCACGAACATAGTAAGAGTTGCTTTGTTGAAGCTTTGAAAATTGTTCTTTCTTTTATTTAATGTATTTCTTGGATCATGCATGTCTTTTATGGACATTCAAGCTTAAAACCCAAGGTCTCAGGAAAATCTTCAGTTCTGGTTGCCCAAACACCCACTGTACCACAATTGCACCTCACATAGTGCAACACTAAGGTTGCTTTCTATCCTCTTGACCGAGTGCCTTGAAATTACCATCTTGTCAGTGGAGCACTACTTCGAGATAAATTATGGTGGGGTTAATGCCTACAACCATCTCCGGTCTGTGACCAATAAAAGTCACCTTGAGGTATCCATAGTGAGTTTCAATGGCTAAAATAACCACGCTCCTTGGTCTTGGCTCCTGAGGCGTACTGTACAGTGCAACTGCAGTGCTCATGTGGCTTCCAGCTGGACACGCTACAGGCACTGCAGAGCCTAAGATGACATGAGGCATGTTTTATTTTTCAGTCTCGAATACAGACCGCTTTGGCTTCCACTAAACTAATTCGAATGACCGTTTCAAAATCAGTGATTTGTGGTCAAAAAGTTGAGGACTGGAGACAATGTTTGTGATGACCTGGGATGAGGTGGTCATACAACGCGGTAGGGATATTGGCAGTGAATAGGGATAATCAGTTTTGAATGAAAGTTTTTCGCATGCTCTTGCTTATCATTCTTTCCTTGTGTTTATTACATGTGTAAGTGTTTTGTGCTGTATGTTGTGTAATTTGTCTTGGCTGCTTAGCTATGTTGTATAATGTTGATGTGAGCATTTCTGGCAGTCTTGCCTAGTGTGATTGAGGTGGTGATACCTGCAAACAGAGAATTGCAAAAAAATACGTTCTTTGTAGTTTTACAAAATTTCAGTTTCTTCACCGGGGAGTACTTGAGTCGGTTTGGGTCTATTGTATGAAAAGCGGAGCTTGCTGATGTGGGTGTTTAACTATTGCTTCTGGAAGTTTTTTTTTTCTTTTGGGTGGTGGATTGAAGGATGGGCTCTTGCATGTATAACACTACACAAATAAAGTATCGCCATGGTTTTGTACATGTCTGATTTACTTTCTTAATGTGTAGCACATTTTTTCTGGTCATAATATACTATTCCCGTAAAGTTTGTTTGGCAATTTTCAGGTCTGGCCTAGAGTCCGCTGTAGTTGATTTAAGTGGCTAAAGAAAGCGAAAAACATGATTTAGAAATGCATACATATATACATTCATAATGGGGTTTGAGGTCGGCTTTATTCAATCATTAGTCAGTTAAATTGTCATTCAAATGTTACTTATGCCCACCATCGCATACAACATTGGGCAGTAGTTGTCACTTCGATCACTGGCTCTTTTGCAGTGTGAGCAAGTGCATTGTACCCCTTCATCTGTCTTAACCCCTTCGCTGCGGCGGCTATTCCGCCGCAGCGCTAAGGAGGCGGGGTGGCGGCGCGGCGGTCCCATGCTCGTAACGGAACCGCTCCGTCACGGCACGCGGGTGAGCTGTGCTTGTGACGGAACGGTTCCGTCACGGCCCCGCCCGCTCAATAGAACGCAGGCGCGAAATCAGCGCCACGCAGGCGCGGCAGCGGGGCCGTGACGGAACCGTTCCATCACCAGCACAGCCCACCCTAGGCTCGGAACGGTTCCCTCACGAGCATGGGAGGGGTTAAAGAAAGTTCCCTTCAGTGCCAGAGCTAGTGGGCCAATATTTACTTTGACAATGTGTTTTATTTTTTCCACTTTCTCCATTCTTTATCTTTTTTTTAGTTATGTTTATTTAGCCCCCCCACTCAATTTATTCTAGTTACCTATTCAGATTACAGTAATATAAAACCAAAGTTGCACTTTTTCTGGAAATATGGATCATGTTTTCCTATAGTATGCATAAAATCTAAAAAGGGATTCTCTGTTCTGAGTATACTTTTCTGCTAGGAAGAACCCACACTGTTAGTTAAATATATATACATGCAATGGTTACCTTTTTATTTTTAAGTGAAAAAACATCTGTTGTGGTCTCTGCCTTGGGTGGTGACAGTTTTTTTTCCTTTTTTTTTTAATGCTTTGTTTGTCGCATATGCATGCAACCAAAATGTAAATATTATTCATTTATATATATATATATATATATATATCTCCACTGCACCACCTTCCAAAGCCAACCGATTTATTTTGACTGCTTAATTCTTTGAGTCTTCATTTCTGATTGGTTGCTTGTGGGGCTTTAAGTGGACCGGGTTTCACTGGTGCTGAGCCCCAGCAGTTTTTTAAGGGGACCTCGAAACTGGTCTCTATCAGGCTCTGTTTTGTGCCCTGGCACAGTCGGTTCACTTTTTTTCTGGACCGCAGTGACAGTGGGCACATCGATGTGCCGGTGCTCACTTCTCACTAGTGGAGAAGTTACGGCATGACATCATGCCATTGAGCTTTTTTAGGGGAAGGGAAATCCTTTAAAAAGAGTCAATTTCTCTCTGGATTTCCATTCTCTTTTTGAAACGCAGGAGCAGCAACATTGTCTGTTGTCACCAGGGGTCTAAGTGGAAGCTTTTTCAATATTATATACAAGCCATAGTTGCTGCGTATTTATCTTATGCAACTATTCTTTCTTATGAAACTAACCACCATTGACAGAGCCAACAGTCCTGGCTTGTAGGTATGTTACTTGTTGTATCATATCTGGATGCAATGACAGAAGCAACAAAATAAAAGTTGGGTGGCAACCTATGCTAAACACAGATTTTTAGCTTACATGTTTTAAGCCACGCCCTTATTTATACTGGCCACGCCCCCTTATGAGATTTCCCCTCGCCCCCCCACCCCCCCGCCTCCTAGTTTTTTTTATCCCACTTAAATCCCTGGTTGCTTGCCTTGTTGGAGATTGGCAGGCAATGCGAATGCTGATTGACACTTCTGCTGCTCTCGTTCTGTCGGGAGGTTGTATTCATAGACTTCAAACAAGATTTACCACTTCTAGAAGTTTTTGCAGAGACTTAAAGGTTAAACCCTATTTTAATTTTGCTTTGGTGGATATAAGTTTATGCCATTTTCATTAGCCCTAGTAGGCTTTATGAAGGCGTTGTTGTGATGGGCTTCAATTGCTGAAAAGATTTGTGCCTCTGCGTTTCCGTAATGGTGCATTGTGCTTTCTTTCCTCGTTTTCTTGCTGACTGATACTATTTTGGGCTCACATTGCCTAGCTCTCACTTTGCTTATGCAATCTGTGTGGTGTTTTGTCTTGTGGTTGATCAGAGATGCTGTAGCTTTGCTTGGTTGCTAACATTTGGAGATGGTTGAGAGCGTTTCTCTGATGTATACTGGTCTATATAATGGTCTATAAATGTGTATGCAGAACTGGAATCAAAATCCAAGGTTAGGATTTGGAAGACTTGGTTCTGCATCAACCAAAAAAAATACTACTGATTCTCTGACATATACCTTATCATTTTGCTGAGTATTTTTCTTTGCCTCGTCCTTCCGAAATATAATTTGGCCCTTCCTGTAGTATCTTTCAAAGGACCTGCGTCCTTGAGCAATTGGGAGATAAGCTTTTAATACCAGTTGATTCAACCTCTAGACCAAGAGAAACACATTCGTTTCTTCAAAAACAATATCTGTATATAGAAATAAATGGGCCCTGTTAAAAAAAACCATAAGGGATGCACCTAAAGGGAATATTTGTGCCAAAGCAAATGGGCCTGTCTGATCTGGTATGCTACACTCCATACACAAGTTGTCATTCCGTACACTGATAAAATGCCATTCACTGTTCCTGCGCAGCTCCAGTTTATTCAAACTTTTGCCCATGTTAGAAGCAGGATGAACTTTATGCTAGGAGGCCTGATCCAGGGTGCTAAAGTTGTACTGAAAATGGTAGCCTGTTATAAGTATCAAGCAATGCCCAAAAAGTACCGAGATGGCTTATGGTATCGGAAGGATGTTGATTGAAACTGGACTGCTTTTGCAGTTAGAGGACTGGTGTTTGAGGCTTACACCTCAGACCCTGGAGTTATCCGTTAGGTTACAGGTAGTCTCGTGAGGTAGTTTCTGCTTTGTCCAAGATTGTAAAAGACCACCTCCAGTTCAGAAACTACATTGCTTTGGTATGTATATCGCCATTATCAGAACCTACCCTTCTCAGATATCTATAGCACTATTGTCCTCCCAGAAATCAAATTGTCTTAGTATTTAAACCCTCCTGTAATGGAAGCATTTACCATGTACTGGTTTGAACAGCACCATTGCCAGTCATACCACAACCCACATTCCTCGAGCTGTTAAGCTACACTGTCACATCGAAATTTAGACTGTGAAGGTATGGTACAGCACCATTTTCATGCTAGGATCCAGATTGTTGCCACTCTAGGATCCAGTTACTGAGTCGCACCAGGTTGCATGTTCTGCCCTTGAAGATCACGTCTGTGCCCTAGCAAGGAGCCAGACACTATTTAGGTTTCTTTTTAGCCAAAGAAAAAATCCAAACCTCTTCTGGCTCCTTGCACGGCTATAGAATTGTGTGCTACATACATCTATGGTGTTTCTAATTTGCTCAAAAGCCCATGATATCCAGAGCAACCAGTTGAACTGTGAGTTTTTCCACTGTCTGCTGACCAGGCATCACTTGATAATGGAAACAATAACCAGTACAAATTTTCGGTTGACAAAAAATTATGTATACTTGTAGTGCCTCCTTGAGCATGAATTTAGGAATTGTGCATCAGTTTAAACATTCTGAACTACCCATAATGCCAGGTAATTCAGCGGAGGGTTTTTGAAAAGTGTTTTACCAGATTGGCTCACAATAAGAAGCCAAAAATATAGGGTTATTCAGTAGAAAATGGAATGTGTCAAATTATTCCACACTTTTCAAGATTAAAAAGGTACCCCATAACTGTTTGGGCATATCACCCGAAACGGGAAAGGCAAAAGAATCCAACCATGGAAAGTGCAAGAAAGACACTTAGAAATATGTTGATTTATTGCCCCCCATCCTCCCCAGATGTAGGTATTTGTGATGTTTCTGCCTGTGGTTGTCTGAACGTAGGGAAAACTACCAGCCCTATGCATGTCTGAAAACGACTTACACAGCAGACTTCTGGGTGACATTGTTTGTATGGACATCACCACTTTTTCTTGGTGTACTTTGATTGTGATTTTCGTGTGGGCAAATGGGTTCAATTCTGTTCATGAGCAGCAAGCCCAACCACACACGTGATTTGGTCTTTTTTTTTTTTTTTTTTTTTTTTTTTACTATGAGAAGTGATGGCTGGCCTCTAGCACAAATGGTGCCAACATACCCTATGGACGCTCCCCATCAAAAACATTCTCTGGTGTCTAGAGTGTGGAGCTTTGCTCGAACCTATTCATTACCAACAATATATACATGGGAAAGCACGGGCAAGACAGATGGGCATTGGTGTCGGTGCTTGGCTTGGATATTTTTCTGGATGAGCAAGACAGAAGTGAATTTCCAAGATCTGAAACCATAATTGCAACAAATCAAACAAACTTGCTCTGCGCATTCTACCGATCAACCGATCAAGGTGATGGAGGTCTGTCAACTAGAGTTTTATGTTCAGAAAAAAATACTATAGGGTATATAGGCGTGGAAAATATATGGTTGTGTATCTTTCCAAACAACCCAGGATACTTCAATCTAAGCGACAGGTATGCTAAAACAGTGCATCTTTCAATTACTTTCTAAATCTTTTTTGGGTGAGGTAATGCAATTTTCTGCTTGATCTACTGGCCAGCCAGTCAGGAGATATTTTGCTGCACCATTATGTCCCCTAAGTCAAACAGAATTAGACAATATGTAGTTTATATGCATTCTATATAGACCTGGGAGTGACATCTTTCATCAAATGAAAGGTGCACGGTAAACCGTGATTCCCTCACAATATAGCAGTATGAGCTAATATTGAATAATCAATTGCACAGACTGCATTCCATAAGAAAACCCACACACCTTTGATCTTGCCAGTTCCCTACTGTGCCCTGGCCTGGTAAAATTTCCTTGGTTTGCGACAGAATTTGTTTAACCATTTGAAAAATGCAACAAAAAATTGAACAAATTTGTTAAAAAAAATTAAAAACTCTTCCTCTTTTGTATTCTTTCTAAAGGCTGCTGGGAGATAGTGATGTGTGGGTTACACTAATACATAGCCCTAGATATCCCAAACAAATCAAACCGTGCACAAAGACCAAGAGTTTAAAAAAATATATATTTTATTTTTATAAACCCTCTGTGCGGGAAGGTGTGCAAAAACACCATTAGTGAAAGAAGAAAATACCAGTTCCAAGATGCAAACGGAATTTTCTCTACAGCCCTTCAGTAGACGTTCAAAATTCCTGTTCAATGGGAACCATTTATAACTGGAATTTCCTCCCTGAGAAGGTAGTGGAAATGGTGGTGGGTGTCCATCTGACTGTGCTCAAAGCAAGCGCCTACAGAAAATGATGAGGGCTTTAACTATGTTCCTGTTCTCTATTAAAAAAAAAAAAATTACAAAAATTAACGGTCATTTTCCTCAATAAGCCTGGTATGCTGCATACACTACAAAAACCTTTCCTTAGCACACTCTGTTAGACCCGACTTGGATTGTTTATATAACGTTTGTGTGCTAAACCATGAAAATGTACCTTGTATGTACCCCAATGGGCTTATTGTAATCTCTGCCATTGCCTTCATTCATTAAACTGTCTGTGTTGTGTTGATATGTATCTTATTTGCATATTATATAAACTGGCTTCTGGGCTTAAATAAAATAAATGTATTTTATTTGTTTCGGAAGTAGTATATATTTGTTAATTTCTAAAGTATGGCCACTGATGTTTACAGGCACCATTGCTTTTTAAACAATTGTTAACGAATTGAAGCCTCATTTGGCTGCAGAGGAGTATTGACTGTATTTTAGATTGTGTTCATCTTAAACTTGATACTAAACACTCTAAAAACCAAAATAATGATCCTTTTGGGTTTCTAAAGGTAGCCATTTCTATTTTATTTCCAAACCAATCTCCAATATTATGTGAGTTTTCCAAATTAGGTGCATTATTAACTCCGGTAGTACCATGTAGCAAAGCCTTACATTTTCTTTTGGCAGCCGGTGGAAGACTTTAATGACTCCACTAAAAGCCGTTGAGGCAAATATTCTCCTTTGTGATTTCGACATTTTAGGTTCTTGATAGTTTCAAAAGTTGACTTGATAGAAAGGGCTCTTTGGAATAAATCCCTAATTTATTTATTTTTATTTTTTAAAAAGTGCCTCAGTCAACCTTTTGAACTTGGATTGGGCTTAGTGAATGCTAAATGTAAAGACTTCTCATTAGTCATCAGGAAATCGTATACACCTTTCTATGCATCCTTGGAAATGATTACTGAATCAATTTTTTAATGTGATACAATAACCAAAGGTTAGCAGTAAGTTAAAGTTAAATAGGGAAAATCTTTTAAAGATTTTACCTTGATATATGAAGTAGTGTTGACCATGTCTAGCAACACCTTGCTTACTTCGTTGTTAAAAATCGAAGCAAAAAAATATAGTTTTGAAGGGGTGGGGAATTAAATTATTGTGGGGCATAAAATTTGGATGCCCCCATTAACCCACTTAATGAATTTAAAAATGCGGGCACGTTTAGAAAGGTTAATGGTCCCATTAGTTCAACGTTTATTCTAAATTTACATACGAAGGGCTTAGCTTGAAAGGTAAATGTGAGTAGTTGGAGAGTGGGGTGGGGATACTATCAAATTTGTGGTATCTAACATTGCTTAAGCTGTATTAGACTGGGCTGTCCTGCCTAGACAGTTTGAACTAATGAAAATGTACCCTGAATATAGAAGTTGCAGATGAATTGATTTAGGTGCATGCTTGACATCTTTGGTGTGTTTTTTCCCTGTCTTTTTAGGTTTCGCTGGAGGGCGGAGCTCTTAGCTCCGCCTCCAGAGAAATCTCTTGATTTCCAGTAAGGAGAATGGAATACGCCCCCCTGTCCCATTGGCTATCTCCATAAATGGAGGCTAGCCATTGGAACAGAGATCTGTCCGTCAAGGCCGGACCAGATTCGGGGGCGTTCCCGAGATTTTTTCCCAGGGCGGAGGTAAATTTTTTCTCGTTCCCTCCCCTTTCACTGACAGTCTGTCCGTTCCCGCCCCCTCCGTGTGCCTTTCCGCCCCCCCCTCGCTGTCCTGTGCACGTTTCCCGCCGTCCGTGTCCTCTCCCGCCGTCCGTGTCCTCTCCCGCCCCCTCCCGCCGTCCGTGTCCTCTCCCGCCCCCTCCCGCCGTCCGTGATTCAGATTTGCTGTCCATTCCCGCCTCCTACCGCCCCCTCCCGCCGTCCGTGTCCTCTCCCGCCCCCTCCCGCCGTCCGTGATTCAGATTTGCTGTCCATTCCCGCCTCCTCCCGCCCCCTCCCGCCGTCCGTGATTCAGATTTGCTGTCCATTCCCGCCTCCTCCCGCCCCCTCCCGCCGTCCGTGATTCAGATTTGCTGTCCATTCCCGCCTCCTCCCGCCCCCTCCCGCCGTCCGTGATTCAGATTTGCTGTCCATTCCCGCCTCCTCCTGCCCCCTCCCGCCGTCCGTGTCCTCTCCCGCCCCCTCCCGCCGTCCGTGATTCAGATTTGCTGTCCATTCCCGCCTCCTCCCGCCCCCTCCCGCCGTCCGTGATTCAGATTTGCTGTCCATTCCCGCCTCCTCCCGCCCCCTCCCGCCGTCCGTGATTCAGATTTGCTGTCCATTCCCGCCTCCTCCCGCCCCCTCCCGCCGTCCGTGATTCAGATTTGCTGTCCATTCCCGCCTCCTCCTGCCCCCTCCCGCCGTCCGTGTCCTCTCCCGCCCCCTCCCGCCGTCCGTGATTCAGATTTGCTGTCCATTCCCGCCTCCTCCCGCCCCCTCCCGCCGTCCGTGATTCAGATTTGCTGTCCATTCCCGCCTACTCCCGCCCCCTCCCGCCGTCCGTGTCCACTCCCGCCCCCTCCCGCCGTCCGTGTCCTCTCCCCCCCAGTCGAGTGCTTGTAGATTTGTTTTGTTCCGGCTATGCGGGGAAGTGGATTTTAGCTTCGAGGCAGTGTTCATATTCAAGGAGTGCACTTGGGTACCAGTAACATATCAACTAGGTTGGTTTTTTAATGGCTTGTGGCATTTATTATTAGTGTCTTTATAAAACGTGTATCTTGAGCTTGTCCAGTAGGTGGTAGCTGGAAACTGGTAACCAGAATCTGAGCTGGGAGTGCGTAGCCCACACCCTGACAGCACCGACTCCTCTATGGATGGGCCCAATGCCGATCTGTTTGTGATGAGAGCAGTAGTGGTGATAATATATTCTATCCGACTGGATGTCTGTAATTCGGTTTTGTTGATTTCTCAAAAGTGATCATAAAACCGGCTTTTATCCTAAAATGGCGGTGTTCCTCCAAATATGGCGCCACTTGGTCGAATGTGATGCAGCTCATCCAGAGATTGGCCACTTATTGAAAAGCAACGTTTCTCAACCTAAGGTAACGTCGCTCATCCAAAGATGTCATGGTTCACGCAGTGTGATGCCCCTTACCCAAAGATGTTGCCTCTTATTCATTGATTTAGTTGGTGTTCCCGGGACAGGCAGGCCCCTGATCTTTGGGTGGCACCCTGTGTAAGACTGCATGCCTCGTCCACATTTGCCCCTGCTTCTTCGCTTTGCCTGGCTCGCTAACGAGCCTGCAGTGCCTCCGTGTGGGCGGGCTCCTGCCGCGGCGCGAGGCTCCTCCGTCCCCACGCCAGGTGCCCCGGGAGCCATTGCTCACGCTCCGACCTCATTTGGCAGAGCGCGTGTTGACCGAATTGCTGCTGTGCTGATTACTAGCTCTTCTCGCGCGGCCACAGTTAGCTCATTGCGAGCTGGTAATCGGAGAGCTACCAGTGTCATTAAGGATCTCTCAGCACTTGGATACAGTGGTAACGAACTGTGAAGAAAATAGCATTCTATAGCCAATCAAAAAGAGATACTTGTAAACTCATTTCAGGCGACGGAGTGTGTCAGAGCGCGCGCCCAATGAGGCTCATTGCAGGAGAAATTAAAGATACACTTAGATGCTAACAGGCAATCGGGAAATTACTTCCTGAATTAGTACTTAATTGATTTGGTAATTCCCTTGGCTCTATGCAGTCTCTCTTTGTTACTCTCCCCACTTTTCCCTCTCTCGTCCTCGCTCATCATTCTCTCTTCTGTGCTCCCCTTTATCACTGTCCGCTGGGTTCATTCTCTTGGTCGCGTTCTTCTTTTGCTCTTCATCGGCTCTTTATTTTTTCTTTCTTTCTACCTCCCGGTTTTCCACCTCAGTATCGCAATCCCCGCTCTCATTCTCTCTTTTCCTACTCCCTACTCACCACAGAGACACCCAACACTTGCCACACTGCAAACATGCATTTTCTACCCCTACAAAACAGACTTGGTATCCTCTCACCTGACCGGCCAGGGGGTCGCTTTAGGTTCATGAAAGTGGTATAGAGGGGCAATACAAGTGCTACTTTATTACTTATTTTTTGTTAGAGTTTTATATAGTGCAAACTAGACCCGAGACATTGGGTATCAGAGCGCTTTACATAGCACCAGTTTTGTTACAGAAGGACACATTCATTTTTGTTAGGCATGGGGAGATTAATGATTTGCCCAGAATCATGAGTAATGGTGCGGTTTCTCATGTTGTTTGAACGTCTTGCAAGTATCTAAAGCAGCTCGTGAATGGCACCGGGGTCCTTAGGAACTATCAACAAATAACAGAAAAAAATACGACCCCAGCATAGAGCAACAAGCATTTACAATGCAACGGTTTCGCCTTTGGAAAAGTTAGAGCGATTGGCAATGTAAAGGACAATGCCATTTATTTATCTGTTTTCAAAACCAATACAAATGTTGTCATTTACAATGCCAATAGCTCAAACTTTTCCAAAGGCGAAACCGTTGCATTGTAAATGCTTGTTGCTTCTTGCCTCCTGTTTTTGACTGTGCGCTACATCTCTTTTTTGCTGGTTTTAGTACTCTGGGCACTTTACCATTGCTGACCAGTGCTAAAGTGCAAGTGCTACCAGTGTAAAACATATCTGTAATTGTTTTTTCAGTGGTTGGCATATTTTATTTGCTAGTAAGTTCCTGGTAAAGTGAACCAAGTGTGCCCAGGGCCAGTAAATGAAATGGTACTAGTGGGCCTGCTGCACTGATTGTGCCACCCACATAAGTAGGCCTGAAAATATGTCTCAGACCTTCAACTGCAGTGTGTGTGTGTGGGCATTGTTAAACTGCCATGTTGACCTGGCAAGAGCACCTTCCCCTTTACTACATATAAAGCACCCCTAAGATAGGTACAAGGTATCCCCTGTGCAGGGTGCAGTGTATTTGAAAGGTAGGACATGTACTGATGTGTTTTACTTGTCCTAATAGTGAAATACTGCTAATTTCCTTTTTCAGAAGTGCACGGACTATCTCTCCCATTTAGCTACAATTGGAGCTGCCTTGTAATATTTTGAAAATGTAACTTCCAATCGGGACAGATAGCGATTTGAAGTTTGGGGTCTCTGAACTCCCAATGAGAAAACATATCTTTTGGTGAAGTTTGTTTTAAAATTGCTTTTAGAAAGTAAACATTTTCTCGCTTTACCATTCTGTGCCTCTGCCTCCTTGTGGAATCCACGTCTGGGATTGGTTGAAAGTTGAGCTGTTTGTGCATTCACTCTGGACATTCACACATAGGGTGTTAAGGTGTATAATGGTGGGAGGCGTGGTCACTGACACCTGAATAGGGCTGTACCTGTACTCTCACAAAGCTGTATCCACCCCCTTCGGTGTGTCTGGAGCCATGTCAGGGAAAGGCAGAGTCTTGTGCACTACAGAGACTTCCCTTTCAAGTTTGCCTACTTCAAAAGCAGAAACTGGTATAAGTACTGGCGCTGTGACACTAAAATTGTTTAACACTTCTGGTCTAAAGGAAATTCTGCCTAGAAGAAGAGCTTGATGCTGTAGGAGGGACTGACACACTGCTGGTTTTTGTTGTGCTGGTCTGCTGCTTGCTGCTTCTGTATTGGCTAGT
The DNA here is from genome assembly GCF_964261635.1 of Lissotriton helveticus. Taxonomy (NCBI): domain Eukaryota; kingdom Metazoa; phylum Chordata; class Amphibia; order Caudata; family Salamandridae; genus Lissotriton; species Lissotriton helveticus. The sequence continues at coordinate 896,655,887 of NC_136069.1, forward strand.
GAAAGGACTGGACTTTGCTTTCTGTATCCTGCTTTCAAGGTTATCCAAGGGCTTGTGTGTGCTTGCCTCCTGTTAAGACCTCTCGGGCCATCAAAGACTTCACCTACCAGTGCCGGGGCTCTTCTGCTGAGAGCCATGACTTGCTAAGTTGTGACAAATTCAGATTCTGGGCCCTTGGAAGTAAAATCTGGTAAATTTAGGAAGAGAATCCATGCATCGATTCACTGCGCACATTTTTCAGACAAAGCACTGCTGTGTGGCTGAAAACTCAATGCAGCGCCTGCAGTGCGGCTGAGAAAATCACTGCAACCTGAGTGACGAGCACTGTCTCTAATGCCTGTGGCACCTATTCAGATGCAGGCCCTGCTGTGTGGCTGAAGAATTGGCACATCACCTGCTTTGCAGCTGTGGAATCGACACAGTGCCTGATTTGTCATCGCCGCCGCATCGACACAGCACTTCTGAATTTTTGATGCATCATACGACGCTGTCTCTTCATCGACATTGCCTAGCAGTAAGGAACCAAGGTTGTGTGTCCATAGAGCGATGCATCACCTCCCCGCACAGTGGGGAACCAACGCATCACCTCCTCTGACCATAAGAAACCGACGCATCACCTACATATGCGGCAGTAAGGAACCGCATCCCCTTCCCTGGCAGTAAGGAATCAATGCATCGCTTTTCCGTCACCTCCTCTCCCCTGTGCTTGTTTTAGTCTTTGATTTTGATGCATCCCAGGTACTTCGTGCTAAACGTGCTGCATCCAAAGATTCCTATGAATTGAACTGTAATAACCTTTTGAAAGTGATGTTTTTTCTTCTGCAAGATGTTTTTTTTGTCATTTTGGTCTTGTTTTATTCAGACAAATATTGGCTATTTTTCTAAACTGGTGTGGACTCCTTTTGAAGCGTTATCACTGTGTTACTTACTGTGTGTGTTTTATACAAATGCTTTACACATTGCCTCTGAGATTAGCCTGACTGCTCATGCCAAGCTACCAAGTGGGTGAGCAGGGAGTAATCGTAGTTGCGTAACTCCCTTACCCTGACTAGAATAAGAGTCCCTTTTTGAACGGGGTGCACACCTCTGCCAACTAGAAACGCTAATTTCTAACACTTGTGCAGTTAAATCAATGTTCAAACAGTTAAACATTTCGTAAATACTTTAAATGCCTTTGTCTCTACGATCTATTTTTTTTTGTTTGAGCCCGTATACTGATTATTAGTTACATTTCAATTTAGTTTGTGTTACTTTTATGTTGGCTTATATAAAAATGAATGCCTTATTTTTCGAAAAACGTTTTAGTGTGCCCTCTTCTGTAATTATTGGTTAAATGAATGGATAGTTGATTTGTAAAGCGTTAACCTGTGACAGATTGCACTCCTAGTTTTTCTACTCAAACTGCCTCTTGTGGAGAATACCACAAACTTAAAGTGGGCTTAGTCTTAGAGCCTTCCCATTGCTTACAATTTGTTGGCTTTATTGTCACTCTTATTTGCTTTTCTTCCTCTACTCGTGTTTTTCCCCTCATAGCTTCTATATTATCATATTGTTGGGTGACTTGTATCCTTCCGCTGCTCAAATGTAGGGAACTTCATTTTCTTCATCTTTAAGCACTACTGGAGAAAGAATGAGTTACTTTGCTCTCTTGTGTACTGCCAAGCCTCCCCAATCTCCTCCCCAAACACTTATTGATATTCCCTCCTCCAATTACTCCCACTCTCATGAGCTGCTTTTCATTCAGTATATGCCCCTACCCCACATGCTATACATTGATTCCTCCTGCTCGGCTTTTTACATTCTTTTCTCCCCCTTCCCTTGCCTCGAGGTTGTTGTAGCTCCCTTGCTCAGTCTGTTTGCTTCTCCACCTATCGCAGACCTACACACACTCGCTCTCACTATTGTTGGCCCTGGTAGCTGCTGTTTTCTGCCAGCCCATGTGCTTTAAAAAAGCAGTTTTGTGAAGGTAAACTTAGTCTTTTTTTTATTTGCTGTTTCAAATAGTCCGCTATATTGCATTGGCAAATAAAAAAAAGAAAAATGATGCCACGGTCTTTCAGTAGGAGCGCGCATGAGTGATAACGGATTTGCACACAAATGGTATCCTACATTCTCACACCTTTTAAAGATATGGCTGCCTATAGCATCATGATGGGTGTGCTGTTGTGTGCAACGTTTCAAAATATTTCCAAAAAGTATTATTCTGATTGAAAGGATAAACAACAACTAATATGTTTATCTTGGCAATTAATTGCACTTTTTATTCATGGCTTTTTAGAAAAATACTGTTTTTTAGCGAGAAAGGACAATATCCTTCACAAACATAGCCAGACAATCTTGCTGTCTTAATTGTACTCAAACATATATACAAAAGGTGAAAAACATACAATCACGAATAATTACATTTCACAAAACATAACATTCAAAAAAGAACGAAACAGGTGAGAAATATCAAGTTCTGTCCAGATACCATCATAGAAGTATTGAAAAATAAATACAGTGAAATAAATTCTGATTATTATCAAAGAATAAGATTTGTTCCCCTTTATCTGAGGAGCGTTTCAAGAGGACTTAATCCCATTTGCCGACGCGTTTCGAGTGTGGGTTCCTTGTACCCCAACTCTCATCAGGGCCAACTTAATTCTTTTCTCAACCTTTATCCTATTGATAAAAAAGACAAAAATAATTTTTCTTGCTTATTAAAATTGCTTCCATCAACCTTAACAGGCTCTACGTTTTATTCCAACTTAGCCTCAGAGGTCCTACCTCAAAGCCGTGGAGGTCGAGGTCACTCTTCAAACTTGTAAATGAGGCTGTGTGCACGGTTCTAAAATGAGAATCGTGATGCGTGTGTCAATGCAACACATTCTACATTTGTTTCTCATAAGATTCAAAGGGGGCAAAAGCAGGACGATCATACCTGCATTTCCGTCCCACAAAACACAGGTATGTGTAATGTTCGTCAAAAACGAATTTCAGGGCACCACTCGTATAATTCAATTATGTTTCTTTCTGTGAAAAGAGTAACCGGGTGACACCATTATGGTTCTCCTTACACAATTTTTGAACAATCAACTCTAGTTGTCCCAGCGTATTACCGCCACACTCACCGTGAGCTGACTCACGTTGGTCGCAGTGTCTCGCGCTAATCCAGGGAGTCCCTGTGAGTTCACCACTTGCTGTGAATCTAAAATGTTGAAAACATCGCGTTAGGAGCGCTCTACCGATGGGAAGGCTTACAAGCGTTTCTATCCTGGACTGTATCTAACGCTTACCGCTGTATTCCATATGTATTTGTCCAAAAGCACTCTTCCCTCGTGGTACACCAGTCGTGATCAGGCAGACTGTTGTCTGTCACTTACTTCAAATTTCCTTAACCAATCAAAGACGGTGTATCCAGGGAAGTGCATTCTGGGACTTGTAGTGACTTGAACAGCCCGTATAAGCTTCTCATTAGAGTCTGTTCAGCTCACTCATGGAATTGAGTCCTTGACTAATACTGTCAAATTTCATTATTAGATATGCTTCCTTGCGAAGCAAAGCTTGTTCAACATTTGGTGATCTATGTCTTGGATCTATGCTTGCAAGAATAGTCCATGTGAAGTCAGTTTCTTTATGGTTTTGGGCCACAAAGTGTTCAACCATGGGCGCATTAGGTACTCTTTTCTTCAATCTTGACCAGTGCTGAGTGATTCGTGTATTGACTTGCTGGCACGTTTTGCCGATATATATCTTTTGACAAGCACACATTACCGCATAGATGACATTTTTGCTTTTGCAATTAGTATGCATATCATGCCTCCATTTGATGCCATTGTGGATCAATTCATTTCCTTCAACAGTACTGCTGCAGGCGACACACATACCACATTTATGGTGTCCAGTGATGGGTTTAAGATTCCATTGGGATATGAGGTCACTCTTAGTTTTGGGAATATAGCTGTCTGCCCGAATAATTTGCTGACCAATACTTAAGTTTTTCTTCATAGCGAAAATCGGTTTTTCCAAAGGGCGCTCAAGTCCCTCTAGCAAATGCCAATTGCGCAAAATGATCTGCCTAAATTTATTGGTGTGGGCTCCATACGTGGTCACACAAACCAATTTGTTTAATTCCCTTTTAGGTTTGATTTTTAGGAGCTCCTCTCTGGGGGTATATCTCGCTCTTTTCTTAGAGTGCTTAAGAAGTTTTTTAGGATAACCCCTCATATCCATTTCATCACAAAATGAAGTTGCGTGTGTGTCAAAGTCAGTTATCTCAGAACAATTTCTTCTTATTCTTAATAACTGACCGTAAGGGAGATTCTGTTTCAAACACTGGGGGTGCGCACTGTTAAAATGTAGTATGGTATTTTTGTCCGTCTCCTTCTTAAATAGGGAGGTAGTGAACCTGTTTCCTTCGATGCCGACTTCCACATCCAAGAAAGTCATTCTGTTAGCACTTGAATCAAGTGAAAATTTAATGTCTGGATGTCTTGCATTTAACCAGCCAAAAAAGTTGTTTAGTTCTACCTGGCTCCCCTGCCACAGCAGCCAGATGTCATCAATGTATCGTGACCACTGTTTTATGTTCTCACTATATGGGTTATTCATGTAAATAAATCTTTCCTCATACTGGGCCATGTACAGCACCGCCATCTCCGGCGCATAAGGACAACCCATGGCTGTACCTTTGATTTGAATAAAAAAATCATTTTCAAATTTGAAGTAGTTACTCCTCAAGGAGATTTCGGCCAATGATATAATGAAAGCTGTGGGGACCCTATGAGGTCGCTCCCGTTGCTCCAAATAGAATTCCATCACTTCTAAGGCTTCGTCTTGCGGAATCTGTGTATATAACGAATTGACGTCCATTGTGGCCATCAATTGAGTTTCCACATCAACTGTCGTCTCCTGTATCTTATTGATAAAGTCAATCGAGTCTCTCAAATACGATTTTACTTGGGGTAAGAATGGTTTCAAAAAGAAATCGATATATTTAGAAACAGGTTCCAATGCTGAATCACAACCGGATACAATCGGTCTTCCAGGGGGTGTCTGCTGGTTCTTATGAATTTTAGGTAAAAAGTATAGGATTGGAGTTCTTGGTGATTTTTTATTTAAATACTCATATTCTTTTGGACCCAAGAACCCTTCTTCCAGTCCTTCTTTAGTGATTATGGCAATTTTGTTTTGAATTTCAAACAACGGGTCCTCCTTCACTGGTCTATACCATTCCCGGTTGTCTACATGTGACCTTCCTTCTGATAGGTACATGGATCGTGGCCAGATCACCACCGCACCCCCCCTTGTCCGCCTGCTTGATTATGATTGACGTATCTGATTTAAGGTCCTTGATGGCCTTCAATTGGCTCTTAGAGATATTATGGTGAATGAAACTTTTGCCTTTCTCCAATTTTGTCAATGATGATAATACAGCCTGTTCAAAGGCATAAATCTGTTTCGGTATATTTGTTGTTGGCAATAATTTAGATTTAACCCTTAATCCAGTAGTTTCACTACTTGGCGTGGATTCGGCATCGGCGAAGAAGGTTTTCAGTCTAATTGTTCGACAAAAATCAAGTGCTTCCAACTTGAGTTTGGTAAAATCAGTTCTTCTACTAGGGACAAACTTTAAACCCAAACCCAAAATGATTTTTTCATCTGGGGTCAATGTTTTGTCCGAAAGATTTACAATTGTGGAAGTGTCTAGTTTTTGTAATATCTGCTTCTCGTGCGCATCTCCCATGGCTGTTTGAAACGAACTGCTTGTTGGCCGCCTTTCTCTAAAAAAGACTGATTGGAGCCCTTTTTAATCTGCCCCCCTTGTCTAGACTCAGGTGAAGACCCCGATGATGAGGTGGATGAAAAGGTTGTAAACCTGGTTCTTGACCTTCCCTGGTAGGAATTTAAGGCCCTTTTTGACTCAACCAATGTGTAGTAGTCCTCTTTTAAGAACGGGTACACTTGGTCTATTTTGAAAGACTTCGAATCCCTTTCAAACTGGAAACTCTAGCCAGGAAGAACAAGAGATTGCTGGTCTAATAAAGGCTATAAGTGACAATAATACAGTAACAGAAGCCAAAACACTATTAGAAAAGATCGAGAAAGAAATACAAACCTTTAAGGACATCACTATCAATACAAAAACCTTCCAGTTTGAAAGGGATTCGAAGTCTTTCAAAATAGACCAAGTGTACCCGTTCTTAAAAGAGGACTACTACACATTGGTTGAGTCAAAAAGGGCCTTACATTCCTACCAGGGAAGGTCAAGAACCAGGTTTACAACCTTTTCATCCACCTCTTCATCGGGGTCTTCACCTGAGTCAAGACAAGGGGGGCAGATTAAAAAGGGCTCCAATCAGTCTTTTTTAGAGAAAGGCGGCCAACAAACAGTTTGTTTCAAACAGCCATGGGAGATGCGCACGAGAAGCAGATATTACAAAAACTAGACACTTCCACAATTGTAAATCTTTCGGACAAAACATTGACCCCAGATGAAAAAATCATTTTGGGTTTGGGTTTAAAGTTTGTCCCTAGTAGAAGAACTGATTTTACCAAACTCAAGTTGGAAGCACTTGATTTTTGTCGAAAAATTAGACTGAAAACCTTCTTCGCCGATGCCGAATCCACGCCAAGTAGTGAAACTACTGGATTAAGGGTTAAATCTAAATTCTTGCCAACAACAAATATACCGAAACAGATTTATGCCTTTGAACAGGCTGTATTATCATCATTGACAAAATTGGAGAAAGGCAAAAGTTTCATTCACCATAATATCTCTAAGAGCCAATTGAAGGCCATCAAGGACCTTAAATCAGATACGTAAATCATAATCAAGCAGGCGGACAAGGGGGGTGCGGTGGTGATCTGGCCACGATCCATGTACCTATCAGAAGGAAGTTCACATGTAGACAACCGGGAATGGTATAGACCAGTGAAGGAGGACCCGTTGTTGGAAATTCAAAACAAAATTGCCATAATCACTAAAGAAGGACTGGAAGAAGGGTTCTTGGGTCCAAAAGAATATGAGTATTTAAATAAAAAATCACCAAGAACGCCAATCCTATACTTTTTACCTAAAATTCATAAGAACCAGCAGACACCCCCTGGAAGACCGATTGTATCCGGTTGTGATTCAGCATTGGAACCTGTTTCTAAATATATCGATTTCTTTTTGAAACCATTCTTACCCCAAGTAAAATCGTATTTGAGAGACTCGATTGACTTTATCAATAAGATACAGGAGACGACAGTTGATGTGGAAACTCAATTGATGGCCACAATGGACGTCAATTCGTTATATACACAGATTCCGCAAGACCAAGCCTTAGAAGTGATGGAATTCTATTTGGAGCAACGGGAGCGACCTCATAGGGTCCCCACAGCTTTCATTATATCATTGGCCGAAATCTCCTTGAGGAGTAACTACTTCAAATTTGAAAATGATTTTTTTATTCAAATCAAAGGTACAGCCATGGGTTGTCCTTATGCGCCGGAGATGGCGGTGCTGTACATGGCCCAGTATGAGGAAAGATTTATTTACATGAATAACCCATATAGTGAGAACATAAAACAGTGGTCACGATACATTGATGACATCTGGCTGCTGTGGCAGGGGAGCCAGGTAGAACTAAACAACTTTTTTGGCTGGTTAAATGCAAGACATCCAGACATTAAATTTTCACTTGATTCAAGTGCTAACAGAATGACTTTCTTGGATGTGGAAGTCGGCATCGAAGGAGACAGGTTCACTACCTCCCTATTTAAGAAGGAGACGGACAAAAATACCATACTACATTTTAACAGTGCGCACCCCCAGTGTTTGAAACAGAATCTCCCTTACGGTCAGTTATTAAGAATAAGAAGAAATTGTTCTGAGATAACTGACTTTGACACACACGCAACTTCATTTTGTGATGAAATGGATATGAGGGGTTATCCTAAAAAACTTCTTAAGCACTCTAAGAAAAGAGCGAGATATACCCCCAGAGAGGAGATCCTAAAAATCAAACCTAAAAGGGAATTAAACAAATTGGTTTGTGTGACCACGTATGGAGCCCACACCAATAAATTTAGGCAGATCATTTTGCGCAATTGGCATTTGCTAGAGGGACTTGAGCGCCCTTTGGAAAAACCGATTTTCGCTATGAAGAAAAACTTAAGTATTGGTCAGCAAATTATTCGGGCAGACAGCTATATTCCCAAAACTAAGAGTGACCTCATATCCCAATGGAATCTTAAACCCATCACTGGACACCATAAATGTGGTATGTGTGTCGCCTGCAGCAGTACTGTTGAAGGAAATGAATTGATCCACAATGGCATCAAATGGAGGCATGATATGCATACTAATTGCAAAAGCAAAAATGTCATCTATGCGGTAATGTGTGCTTGTCAAAAGATATATATCGGCAAAACGTGCCAGCAAGTCAATACACGAATCACTCAGCACTGGTCAAGATTGAAGAAAAGAGTACCTAATGCGCCCATGGTTGAACACTTTGTGGCCCAAAACCATAAAGAAACTGACTTCACATGGACTATTCTTGCAAGCATAGATCCAAGACATAGATCACCAAATGTTGAACAAGCTTTGCTTCGCAAGGAAGCATATCTAATAATGAAATTTGACAGTATTAGTCAAGGACTCAATTCCATGAGTGAGCTGAACAGACTCTAATGAGAAGCTTATACGGGCTGTTCAAGTCACTACAAGTCCCAGAATGCACTTCCCTGGATACACCGTCTTTGATTGGTTAAGGAAATTTGAAGTAAGTGACAGACAACAGTCTGCCTGATCACGACTGGTGTACCACGAGGGAAGAGTGCTTTTGGACAAATACATATGGAATACAGCGGTAAGCGTTAGATACAGTCCAGGATAGAAACGCTTGTAAGCCTTCCCATCGGTAGAGCGTTCCTAACGCGATGTTTTCAACATTTTAGATTCACAGCAAGTGGTGAACTCACAGGGACTCCCTGGATTAGCGCGAGACACTGCGACCAACGTGAGTCAGCTCACGGTGAGTGTGGCGGTAATACGCTGGGACAACTAGAGTTGATTGTTCAAAAATTGTGTAAGGAGAACCATAATGGTGTCACCCGGTTACTCTTTTCACAGAAAGAAACATAATTGAATTATACGAGTGGTGCCCTGAAATTCGTTTTTGACGAACATTACACATACCCGTGTTTTGTGGGACGGAAATGCAGGTATGATCGTCCTGCTTTTGCCCCCTTTGAATCTTATGAGAAACAAATGTAGAATGTGTTGCATTGACACACGCATCACGATTCTCATTTTAGAACCGTGCACACAGCCTCATTTACAAGTTTGAAGAGTGACCTCGACCTCCACGGCTTTGAGGTAGGACCTCTGAGGCTAAGTTGGAATAAAACGTAGAGCCTGTTAAGGTTGATGGAAGCAATTTTAATAAGCAAGAAAAATAATTTTTGTCTTTTTTATCAATAGGATAAAGGTTGAGAAAAGAATTAAGTTGGCCCTGATGAGAGTTGGGGTACAAGGAACCCACACTCGAAACGCGTCGGCAAATGGGATTAAGTCCTCTTGAAACGCTCCTCAGATAAAGGGGAACAAATCTTATTCTTTGATAATAATCAGAATTTATTTCACTGTATTTATTTTTCAATACTTCTATGATGGTATCTGGACAGAACTTGATATTTCTCACCTGTTTCGTTCTTTTTTGAATGTTATGTTTTGTGAAATGTAATTATTCGTGATTGTATGTTTTTCACCTTTTGTATATATGTTTGAGTACAATTAAGACAGCAAGATTGTCTGGCTATGTTTGTGAAGGATATTGTCCTTTCTCGCTAAAAAACAGTATTTTTCAAAAAAACCATGAATAAAAAGTGCAATTAATTGCCAAGATAAACATATTAGTTTTTGTTTATCCTTTCAATCAGAATAATACTTTTTGGAAATATTTTGAAGTGTGGGTTGTTCTTTTTTGAAAAGTATAGTTGGGCCCTTCCCCACTTCTGTCCACAGGGCCACACTCCCCTTTTGTTCAAAAGTTGCGTGCAACGTGTCATGACACATCTTTTCCTTCCTCTCACTGACTGCTGGGCACAGTATGTCAAAAAGGTGAGACCTATTGGCTTTGTCGATGCTCGTTAGGTTTCATGTATAAGAAAGGCACTTGTAATGTTCATGGTGAAAGTGTTCTGTTCTGTACTTGTTTTAATGGGATTTTAGTAAGCCTCATGTTTCCAGTGGCTTCCTTTTGCTCCTGGACCTTCTTCAATTGGATTGAGATATTGGTACTCACATGTTGGAGCCTCCAATAGCATTTTTTGTTCTTTAACTATTTGCTTCTTTGGTGTCTAATCGCCTCTTTTAGAATGCATGAGCGACTCCTTTGCACCTTGCTTGGTGAGCAGCCCAGAAGCACTAGAGTTTGAGGACCGACAAATGCATATGAATAATGATTGCTAAGCAAAAAAAAGTTGCTTTATTTTCTGTTGTATCCATTTCGCATATTATTTTGTTGCCTCTGCTTGGCCCTCTCTTGGACAATAGTTGCCTCTCATATTTGGTGCTTGGGAAGGGGCGGGGAATCCTCGCCAAGCACTCTTGCTGAACTCTTTCAAAAGCGTTCTCCCACACGTGGCATACTTTCCCTGCCACGGTCCTCCCCCAGACTTGCAGTCATTTATAACTGAGTGGAAAGGCTGGCCTGGCTATGAGCTCCATCTGGGAAAGATCTAGGAATGTAGTGGCCACGGAGATGCAAGAATCCAGCACAGTTCTGAAGAATTTGTTTATGGCAAGGGTTGTGGGGGGGGGGGGTCGCTATTTTCACACTTTCTCCACTTGTGTATGAAAATGGGTATGTCTGTAACATAATATATTAATTGAGACTTACTTCCCAATTTAATACACATCAGCTCCTTAAAATATGAGGGGATTTTATTTAAAATGTGCGTTCATTAATGCTTATAACTATTACCCAGCATAATGGTGACAGGCTTGTGATTGTGCGTAAGAACAATCTTATTTGTGACAAGTACAGCATGTTGGTACAGCCAAACCTCTTCCACACACCAGAAGCGGGCAGTGGAGCCGTAATGGTAATCCGGAAGTGACGTGTTCTGCCGTAAATTACTGTTTGGTGAGAGAAAGTTGGTAACCATATTGTCTTGTCAAAAATAGTGTAGTGGAATTACCCCCTCCTTCCCACCTGCGGCTTTCTGTGTGTGCGTTAGAAAGTAGTGAGGGTAAGGTCTGTGCTGGGTGCTGCTCATAGCAGGAAGTGTTTTGAGCCGGCCTTTACAATGTTACTCTCTTATGTTTATCTTGGCCACTGTTTACTCAAATTTCTCGAAGCAGATTTTATTGATGTCCTAGCAAATCCTCTTTCAAATGCCCGGCCGTTTGACTAAGATCCTATGTAGCATCTGTACTTGCCAATTTAATGTCTGATACATATTGTATGTGGGGACCATATATTAAATGTAAACACTTTGTGATAGCCTCCCTTCTTTTAGTGCCAAGAAACCCATGCAGGGTGTTAGGTGCACTCTACAAATATGAAAATATAAATTCGTTGTTCAGACTACTTTCCTCCCTGCGATCTTCATTCTAATCCCTGCACTCCCCTGAAACTGCCTTCTCATGACGTACGACTGGTGTCCATACATCAGTACTTCTTAGCCACCTCTCACCTGTTAAAGTACTTAATCTCTTCTAGATCACACCTCAGCAGTTGATGTTATTAATCACCCTGCCTTGGTATCTCTGAGCCTGCACTCGACTGGCTTGCATCTTCCCTCTCTGGCCCTACCTTTTCATTCTCTTGGTGCTTCTCACTGTTGTCACTTCGTCAGCGGTGTCCTACAAAGGGTCAATGACAGAATCAGCTCTTTGTTGGGTATGTATATATGCAGAGACTCGTCAAATATTTCGTCCTCTACATTTGTCCTCCTTGTCTTGCATCCATCTGTCCATACATAGTCATTCACTCATCAATATTGAGTTCTTCCAAGGTAATTAATTCCTCATTTTTTCTAAGCAAACTGTTCTAATAGCCTGTTAGGTACATTCTTTGTATATTCTTTTACGCCACGTGAAATATATTCTAAACACCAGGACTCCCTTCAGTCTTGCTAAACACTACCTTATTATCATTTTTTTGTTGTTGCAGTTTTGTATAGAACGTACTAGATCTGGAGATATAGGAGTGCTTTACACAAGAACAGTGTGTGCGAGCAATTTGCATGTGGATAGATAACAGTTCACATAAGGACATTACTAAATCACGTAAGAGGGTAAATTATGGTGCCAAAGAAGATGGTACTAAGAACAGGGCAGCCACATTTTACTTTATTATAAAAGTGGCAGTCTCTTTGCACCTGGTTATTGCTGAGACAATCGGTGTACCTTCAACATGGCCCTGATAGGACCATGCTGAACAAGACAACAATTGGCATTCTAGATTATGATTACCCGTCTAAACCTGCTGCGTTGAGCAAACAATAGAGCTGTGCATACACTAGTAATACTGGCCTTCAAGGCTATTAATAATAATAATAATATCCACATTTGTAAAGCGCACAATCACCCGTTAGGGTCTCTAGGCGCTGGGGGCCGTCGGGAAGATTAAGCAAGCTATTGCCCAGAGTCACATGGTGCTGGGCTAATCTGCCACCGGTGCCGGGGATCGAACCGTGATCCCCAGATTCCGGAGTCAGTCGCCCTGGCCGCGGCGCCACACCTCTTCACTGCACCCCCACCTTTTCCATATGCATAGCCCATTACACCCCAACGTGTAACCTTCGATTGGCTAGTCAAAACCTACTGTTTCTATACCTGTGTGTGCAACATCTAGATCCTTCTCGTGCTAGCTACAGGTGCAGCTGCCTGGAGCCCACTGAGCTGTATTCAGTCTGAGTGCTAGCGCATGTAAGGCCTATTTTCTCACTCAAAACTGTTGTTATAAATACCCACTCCAGCACACTCCTATAACTGCATCATCGTCTTCACTGTAAAGATGTAGGTTTTGATAAATGTTTGTCATATTTTGTATTGTTCAGCCGTACAGCCGATCTTACACACTTTGTGCCTACCCACCCAAAAGCTGTATAGGGTGGTGCACCATTGTACACTGTTGTTCGTTACAAGGTTACAGCATTTCTTTTAAAATGCTTCTGTTTCTGCGAAATAAATAAATATAAATACATTTGTCTCCAAGTCCTTTTCGTGGGCGTGACAGTTCTCGGGCAGGGACACACAAAGTGCGTCTTATGCAAGCAACAGGCGACATGCCTCCAGGCAAGCCAATTATGCCTTTGTGCATTGACTTAGTTTGTCAACGTGTACCAGTCATAGGATCATCAGACTTTGGCTGGCATGGCATTGCCTTTTAAAAAGCACAAGTGCCGTAGCTAATCGTAAACACGATGCAGATTACTGTTTATCAGCCAAATGCTTTTCACTGAACAAACCAACCGCACCCACATGCTTTTTCTTCCCCCTCATTCTTGAGTGCTTATTACAACACAAAATTCAGCTTTTTCAAGACCCAATCTATGGCTTAATGGTAAGTACCAACATGTGTCGTGAAAGGAGGGCACGGTTTGTGTACCCAAGGCGTAGGGCCCAAAGGATTTCAGATGTATATTATCTGCTGAGAGGGAAGCGAGGGGCTCCCTCCGGTGTAATGCCAGCTGAATTGGTGGCCATTGAACTCGGGTCTCGACTGAGCGCTCTGCTAGAACTTATTGAGAGCCTTAGTGTTTCGTATCCAAGTGGCTTCCATATTTGGATCGCGCATGAGTGATGTTAAATATCCTGTATCATAAAAGTAAACCTCACAGTTACTTGGTTGAGAGAAATGTTGCAAATGTGTTAATGGTAGTGACACACGTGTGGGGTTAACTCACAGGTGTACTCTGCGTTTAGCTCTGTATTCACCTTTTTATGGCAGGTGCCCATCTTGGATACTAAAGTGAGAGAAATGTTGCAAATGTGTTAATGGTAGTGACACACGTGTGGGGTTAACTCACAGGTGAACTCTGCGTTTAGCTCTGTATTCACCTTTTTATGGCAGGTGCCCATCTTGGATACTAAAGTGAGAGAAATGTTGCAAATGTGTTAATGGTAGTGACACACGTGTGGGGTTAACTCACAGGTGTACTCTGCGTTTAGCTCTGTATTCACCTTTTTATGGCAGGTGCCCATCTTGGATACTAAAGTGAGAGAAATGTTGCAAATGTGTTAATGGTAGTGACACACGTGTGGGGTTAACTCACAGGTGTACTCTGTGTTTAGCTCTGTATTCACCTTTTTATGGCAGGTGCCCATCTTGGATACTAAAGTGAGAGAAATGTTGCAAATGTGTTAATGGTAGTGACACACGTGTGGGGTTAACTCACAGGTGTACTCTGCGTTTAGCTCTGTATTCACCTTTTTATGGCAGGTGCCCATCTTGGATACTAAAGCAGAGTTCATAGTGCTTCCACTCTGAGGGATCACCTTATCGACAGTGGGACTGCAGCCCCATGCAATTCTTGAGTGGCTACAGCCACGAAACACGGGCATAATGAAAGCCAACCCCAATTTATTTGGATACTAACTGCCCTTTATATGATAATAGTGGGCGCCGTTCTGTTCTTCTCAAGGTCTCCTGTGGGCTGAGGACATCAAGCTTGGGGCCCCATCTTGCATTCTTGGGGCATTTTGTACTTGTTGGAAATTAAGTGTGACTTTAACTCACTAAGTCTTGAGGTGGTGTCCTTGACCCATATAGCCAAACCGTCCCAATTGTAAATTGACACAAACTTGGATACTTTCACCGTCTGTCAATTCCAGAGTTTTGCTTTCTTAGAACTGACCATGGTTGCAGACTTGAGTGATTTTTCCATATCCTCCGAATGACTGCTGACAATTTTAATACAGATTTATTTTAAACGATTGCAGTAGTAGCGGTCAGCAACAATCACTAATCCAATATGCACATGGGACCGGCAGTGGAAGGTTAAAAGGAAGATCATTTTTTATCACATGCCATGTACAATTAAATACTGCTATGTTCAATTCTAGTACACGTGATTAAAAACAATTTGGTGGTCAGAGTAAGCAGTTGTCTCTCTGTAAGTTTTCCAATGAGTTGGTTAAAATTCACTAGTTTCAGACGTAATCTTGTGCTATAACCGGTGACAAATGTATTTGGTTGAAATTAGTGGGAGGAAAAAATCTATATCGCCTCAAAGATGGATCCTTGGAGATCACAGTGTAGTTTGGAGCATGCAGGTGTTTACTATGCAAGCAAAGCTTTGTGACATTGCTGAACAATTCTACTTCAAGCCGTTTGCAGACTTTGGCACTTTCTCAACTTTGCCCAGGAAATTATTTGTCCTTAAACATTAGGTATAGAGTATCAAAACTTTGTAAACGAACAGTTTCTTTCTGGCTGATACCGGAATGTCCGACTTTTCTTGGCACCTGTGGTGGCTGTAATTTTTACACAAGGAAACCACATGGTCTGGGACTGCCTGCCACCACCCCCTTATCATGCACACTACAGTTATCAAAACTTATCAGACCAACACAGAATTCTTTGGAAGGCAGGGGGTCACGTGACCCCCCGGCCGTATTTATTAAAATATGAAACAAAATTAAAATTGAATAAAATAACGTTTACATAAATATTAAATGCAAAATTCCGACATTAGATTTACATCAAGTTTAGACAGGTATGATGGCCAAACCTTAACAAATGTCTAATACAGCGTGTTTCCTAACCGAATCTAACATCCTCATATCAATTTTGCATTCTAATAATTTCTGGTCCTACTGCAAGGTCGCTAACCGGTGTCGGATCCTTTTACCCAGCTACGCTCTCACGTCCGAGATGCGCATGCGCAACAAGGGCCCGTTTACCATTGTGCGCTCCGTGAACTCCATTTAACCATAACAGAAGGGCCCTTACACTCGCGCCCTTTGATGACGTCATAGTGTATGTGAGGGGTGGCTACCAGCCTGATGAAAGCGTGACTCCCTCCCCCACACCCTTCCACGTGACGGATATCCTGCCCCTGAAGTTCTGGGAGAGACCAGTGGCCCCTCCCCCTGGGCGACCCCTTTCGTGAATGGGGCCGCCCCCCCCCCCTTAAGGACCTTAAATTGCTGCTCACCGATTATGACCTTACCGCCACAGGCCAGCATAGTTGACCGACTATCTGGCCCCCCCTAAAACCTACTCTGAAAGGTCCTATCCTCCTCGCAAATCCTTCTACTCATGCTAAAATGTTCCTTATGAACAGGGCATTCCCTGACTCTGTCAAATGGACCCCATCCCGCACATAGAACTGTTCTCCCCAGATGCAACCATGAGGTATGGTCTGTAAGAAAGGAGTTCGAAATACCTTGACTAGTTTATTGTTGACCCTCTTTACCGAGTGATTCAACGCCCTGACTGATTCGCCCCCCCTCCACTGCAGCCTCGGTATCAACTGTGACCACACTATGGTGCAATCCGGTAAAAGTTTTGCCAGCCACCCTGCCGCTGCGATGATCTCTTCCAACAGGACCCTCCTGCCCAAGTCTAGCAAGTCATTCCCCCCAGGTGCAAGATGACCACTGAGGGCGGTAAGGTGTGTCTTTCGAGTAGATCTGACATGTAACCCCTAAGCTGACTGAGGCAAAGCCCCCTCTGCCATGGAAGGAGACATTGAAACCCTCGCACTCCTCCCTCCGTCTACCCGCTCCTGCAAGGAAAATTGGTTTAGCACGTTTAACATAAGAATGACCTACTACCCATACTACATGGGTCCTCCGTTTGTCTTCCTGCCGTTGCCGAGATGTTGATGGTTGGCTTCGATGGTCCCTTAGTAGTTCCCGTCCTGAGTCACAGTCCCGAGAAACTAGAAATAAACAAGACAAAAGTCGGCGTCAGGGGGGTGGCGACTGACCCTTACAACATGTGCAACCGCACATAACGCTTATAGGCATTGGAAGACCACCTCCCAATCCTCTTCACACTATTGACATTCAACCCCGGTGCAGTGGCCTCAGTGGCTGCCCCTATCCGGAAAGAATGTGTCCCAAATTCCTTGGGGTTTAAACCTGCTTTGGCAATACTCATGGCTAAGACTCTTTGGAACTGAAACCTGGTCAACGGGGTGTCATCAGCATGCATTAGTAGTGCACCACTTGGTTCACCTGTCCGTTGTCAGATTAATGCTTCTACATGTGACACCGGGCAGCACGGATTATTCGGTGCCCGATGTAGTACTAAACCTTGCCCCTTAGCCTCCTGATCAGTCTTGGATTTCCGGATGGTGACCCGCATCGTGTCGTCCCGGATAGTGACATCACGCAGCTGCAGGCCACCTTCCCTATCTAATTTGTTGACCGCCACTAATTCGCCCACCCTGAAAGCCCCATAGAAAGCCAGGGAAAAAGCAGCTTTGAATAATCTCACTTCAACCGAAGAGCTGCACGTGTCTGGCAGGGCGAGGAGCACCACTGCCTACCGCTCCAATCCTATCGGCCTTCTGCCATCGGCGGTGGGTGCCTGTAAGCGCCGCCATCCCTTCAAAGCTTTTTGAATTAGGAAACTGTTCGTAGGGTCCCTGGCTGCCTTTGCGCGCGCGAAAAAGGAAACCGCTGTCTTATGCCTGCTAGCTGTCGCAGCTGTGCGCCCCTCCTTGTGTAATGTGCTCATGTACCCATTAAAACTAGCCTCCTGATCCCACTTGCTCTCCCAAGCCTGTCCCAGAAAGGTACAGTAAGACCTGAACGCCCCTTCGTAAGCTGTCCTGGTCCTGGGAGCTAGGCTGGCTGCCACAAGGTCATGTAGTTGGGGGCACCAATCTGCCAAAGATTCGATGGGAAGTGAGCTGGGGATGCCTCTGCAGCTGGTAGGTGTACCCTGAATACCTGCATCTTAAAGCGAGAGAGGGCGTCAGCTGCGTTATTCAAGACCCCTGGAACATATTTGGCCCTGAAATGTATATTCAGTTTCATGCAACTCTGCACAATCTCCTTTAACAGGCGCAGTATGAACTGACAACATGCCGCCTGTTGATTGATTCATTCCACAACGGTCATGTTATCCGACCAGAAAACAACAGAGCGGTTGGCCAATTGTTCGGGCCATACATTCAATGCCACCCATACTGGGAACAGTTCCAGGAACCCAATGTTTGCAGTCAGCCCACTCTCTTCCCACCATCTGGGCCTTCTTTGAGCCACCCACTTGTTGCCAAGTATGGTGCCAAACCCCACACTGCCCGCAGCGTCAGTCCATAGTCCTCTGCCATTGAAGTTTTCCAGAAATGCAATCCATATCAGCATGTCCTGGCGAACCTCGGCTGACAGTCGCGTGCGATGATGCTTTTCCCACAAGCCCTTCATGGCTTGCGCAATTGAACGGGAAAATGGGCGTGCCATGGGGATGACTCTCAGGGCAAAGTTTAGCTGGCCCACTGTCTGCTGCAACAGCTGCAGAGTGACCTTCTTCTTCCGCAAACATAATTCAAGGGTTGCCCTGAAATTCTCTTTTTTTTTTTTCTTTGGGTAACCTGAAACAGCCGTCCACGGAATCCAATCCAATTCAATTCCCAAGAATTCCAGACATGTCAATGGCCCTACCGTTTTTCCCTGCGCAAGCGGGACCCCAAAAGCACGCATGAGCACGCAAAATTCCTGCAATGCCCACGCGCACTCCTGCGAGCCCGCCGGACCCAGGAAAAGAAAATCATCTAAGTAATGCATGACATACCGGTGACCCGTAGATTGTCTCAGAACCCACTCAAGGAAAGAGCTGAATGTTTCAAAGTAAGCACACGAAATAGACTTACCCATGGGCATGCACATGTCCATGTAGAACTTGCCTTCGTAGGAAAAACCCAACAAGTGTTGATCTGCTGGGTGCACTGGGAGTAGTCTAAAGGCTGACTCGATATCTGATTTTGCCATCAGTGCCCAAAGACTCTCAACATTTCGACTGCCTGGTCAAAAGACGCGTATTTTACACTACAAATAGACTCATCAATTGCATCATTCAAGGACACGTCCTTCGGTGCAGACAAATTGTGTATGAGCCTATACTCGCCCTTTTCCTTCTTTGGGACCACTCCTAAGGGTGAGCAAACAAAATTCTGTACAGGGATGTTAGGGAAAGACCCCGCTACCCTACCTAAGCGCAGTTCCTTCTCTTATCTTGTTTGCTACTACCCCGGGGTTATTCTGAACAGACAACTGGTTCCTACACTGCGGTGTCCCCGTATAACCCCCAGCTGGAATCTGGAAACCATGTGTGAAACCATCTTGAAGCATCCTTGCAGAAGTGTGGTTAGGGTATCTATTGAGCCAAGGGATCATAGCTGCCAACAAAATAGGTGAATGCGCCATAAGGGGGTGTACTCTGCTATTCTGGTTTCCTCCTCCCCCCTGTTACCGGACGCATTGCCCTTTGACCGGCATGTCGCCTCTGGGTGGGAATGGTGGCCGCATAAGTTGCACGCGGGCCTGAATTTGCAAGTGCCCGGTGCCCTGTTGCAAGTTCGCCTATTGAAATCCCAGCATACTCCTTTCCCACCCGTACTACCTCTGGTCCTGTTGGCCATTTCCCCGCCTTGCGCTGGTCGAAAGGGCTGCTGGGGCTTGGGGGAATAACCTTTGTTCCAGGTAGTGCTAGTACTTGCAGACTGCCCCTTCTCAAACTGGGAATGCCAGGAAATAGAATCAACTTTATCCCAGGCTAAGGATCGGTTAAACTCCCTCGATTTCCTGAAAGCTATGTCATATTCCTTCCATGCGTCCTCCCCTTGATTCTCGTTAAACATTGTAATCCTACTCTGATAGCAGGCCATCTCAGCTTGCTTACCGGGGAAACGTTCACCAATAACTGCACTATACACAGAGAAGGCCCTGATCCAGTTAATGAGCGTCTCCTCCACCCTAAATTTGTACAACTGAGATCGCCATTCACTAGGCAACATCATTTCTTTCTGCGATTTCATATATTCCCACTCCCTGTTGTCAATCAACAATGAGAAAATATTGATGTATTTGTCCGCCCAAATTAACTCCTTCACACTCAGGGGCACATGCTGCGCCAAACTCTCACTCCTAGAGGGAATTGCGCCCTCGCCCAGTACTGGCTTGGCAACCTCCTTACCACTTTCGGTGGGTTGTGTTGGTTCCACGGTTTTGACTGCGCCCGCATTGCTTGCTGGACCTGTTTGGGGAGAAATTGGTGCACCCGGCGTGCTATTTTCACCCCTAGCCACCAAGATTTGAGCAACCATTCTCTGGGTCTCTGCCGAGGGATCTGCCGCGTGTGGTATATAAATAAATAATACCGGATCTAGGTTTTACTGGACATAGTAATAACAGATAGCTCAATAAATAAGAGTCAAGATTCGAGGTAGTAGGAGTTTGCAGGTTTAATACAGCATAAAGGACGGGAACAGGACAACCTGCACAGGAATGGGAAGGCAGAGCCCGGCAGCTGCCGGGGCTGGATCTGGGATGAGCGCGCTAACTTTAATAACAGTACACAAGCATATATACTAAAACAGTTGCAATTGCAATACATACAATAGGCGGAGCAGTGGGTGTGGTCAATAGCAGTCGCGAAAGATAAGGGTGAAAGTAGGTGTAACAGGAGGTGTGTACATAGACATGTGATGTAAACGTAACAGAATATGTCATAAATGGGGCGGAAACATGGAGGGGGCTACCTGAGGAGCCGGGACCTCTAACCTAATGGTGCGCGTAAACTGACAATGACGTGTTACTAGGAGAAGCTGGGGGCTATGAACTCTGCGCTAGGAGCAGAGACTGAAGTCTGGAGAGTCAGGGCGACATGTGCCTAAACACTATCTAGTATCTGATGTTTAGAGAACATGTTGATAGAATCCAAAAGTTATCGGGGTAAAGGCTAACAGACTCTAAGACTGGTGCATGCATTATTCTACATGTAGTGCGTGATGAAGAATATTAAATGACCATAAATACAGTATTTCTCTTGCATGGAGACGTAAAGGCTAGACTATGACGGAAACTATTGATGCGATTCAGTAGCTTAGGAATGCAGAGAAGGAGGGCTGGACTGATAACTAGAATCATAACATACTCTTGGCAGACTCGTAGGCAGAGCCAGGCCGAGCCGGGCACTGTGAGGCAGGAAGTAAGTGAAGGGTCGAGGATACAGGTGGGGGCTGTATCACCCCTCAGCGAGGGCTCAGGAGACAGGAGCTGAATCTGGTGTCCGGGCCCTTTTGAGGCCTAGAAACGGGGACTTTACAATGAAATAACGTGCACACTGGGAAACGTGGCAACGTAACTTTACATAGGCCTAATACTCGTAGCTTTCACGAGAACTGGGAACTGGCATACTAGAGATGGACACAACTGTAATTGCGTCTTTAGTCAAACATGGGGAATACATATGCATATTAATCATGCACACATAACATAAGATGGGGAATACGTAGGGACACAGAACATGGCAAAATTTACTTTTCCACACGCGGGAGGTAACATTCCCCCGATCCCCAACCAAGGGAGCACAGCCGCTATCTGAGCCGCCAATTCTGGTGGCACCTGACCCGGAATTGCTGGAATGACCGGCGGGACAATGGCCGGCACTGGGTCAATCACTGGCGCTACTGGCGGCGGGATACCAACGGGGACCGGGGCAGTGGGTGGCATAATTGGCGCTACTGGCACGCTTGCTGGCGGTTGCGGGGCTGGGGCTGGGACGCTCGCTGGAGGCTGAGGAGCAGGAGTTGGTGAGCTAGGTGCAACAGGCGCTACATTCGGTGTTGGACTCGGGGACCCCCCACCCCACCGGACCTGGGGGGGCGACCACCAACTTTCCTAGTTCTGGCACGTTTTGGTGGTGTTTCAAAATCCCCCCTTGGTTTGGGGGGCACTATGGTCCGCTTAGGCCTTACCATCGGGCCTGCCTGGGCATCCATCCTCGCCCCCAATTCAGCCACAGTCTTACCCAATTTGTCCACTTTCCCCAATCATTTGTCCATTGCTGACATTCTGCGCATCATTGTTTGAAACATTAACTCCACGTTCGAACCCCCTGCACCCCGTCTGGCAGACATACTGCTCTTAAACCTACACTGCACAATGCGTTATTTATTGGCACAATGTGCCCTGTACCTGTCCCAGTCGGAGGATTACGGGCTAGCCGTAAGCACCACGCAACTGTGACCGCACACCCCAGCTAGCCTGGTGTGTTTGGGCGAGCGAACTCTAGCCCAGCGGCCCGCCAGAAGCAGTGAAATGCAGGCCTGCCCGCGTCCTCAGGATCCGCCGTCCTCCGTGAGCTCCACAGCTACCCGGTCCGCAGCGGCCCTTGTCTTTAGCTCCTAAAATGAGAAAAATTGTTACAACCGAATCGAGGCTATTCACAAATGAGGAATTCTTCCGTCCCAAACTGTGTAAAAGCTTAATTAATGCTTTAAATCTTAACTCAGCTCACCACTGACCCCGTAAACCAAATGGCTGACACTGTGATACAGCAAACCGTATGTAGAAGCAAAACCAGCTGTTGTAACTTGATATAATGCAAAACTCTGCCTGAATCAGGAGGGTACAGTGAGATCAAAAGATTTGCCCAAAATCGTGCCTCATAACCATTGAGCAAAATTGCCTATTCCACTTGGATCAGCATACAGAGTAACTGGGCTTTTCAGAAAACAGTATGCGAATGCAAAGCTAGCTGGTGGTCAAAACGATCTAAAGATTTGCCCAAAATCGTGCCTCCTAACCATTGAGCAAAATTGCCTATTCCACTTGGATCAGCATACAGAGTAACTGGGCTTTTCAGAAAACAGTATGCGAATGCAAAGCTAGCTGGTGGTCAAAACAACTTTCTATCGTGCAAAATTTAAACTGGATTAAACAGTATGCTGAAGCAAATAACGAGCTGTTGAAGCAATTTTATACAGTGCAAACTTGCCCTAAATCAGCTGTACATGTGCTTTATTCAGCAAAGATGCGTTACGTGAGGACACTTTAACTTGATAGGCACAGTGAAATTCAGTGATTATCTCGGGATTCCACCTTAACCGGAACTCCCTGAGTCCTAAAATGCTTTTCCAGTTTACACACACAATGCTATGTCTGCCCCCCCTAAATACACAGCGATCCGTTTAAATTTGCCAAACCCTGCACCGGACTCCCACCCAGATGCTGCCGAGCCCGAGCCTGCTTCGCCCGTGAAAGCGTTCTTCTTTATGGCTCCAAGATCACACACGCTCCGATGGGCCCAACCTCGAGCGGCCATACCGCAGAGCCCGCCACATACCTTGCGCTCGATAGCCTGACCGTAATTAACACTCGCTCTTTGTGCCTGCAGCTCCCTTGGGCCCGTCCACAGAAGCGCTGCACCGCCTGACTCGGGCCTTCGGATGCAGTCCGCTTCCCACTTCTGATCGGCAAAGCTGCTCCCTCGGTTCGGTGAGACGCCGACCGCCGCTCCGACTCGCAAAAACCTGAAAAATTAAGAGAGAAAATTAAAAGCCCCCACAGCGGGGTGAGGAGCGAGCCTGGGAAGCGCGGGCACACAGAGACCACTTCCCGTGCTCCCCAGGCACTTAAACCCCCCCCTAAGCCAGCGGTCCCGCCTCCTTGACCCGGAAGCGATAAAATGCTTCCGGGTCAAAGGTGGGACGCGCTGACCAATCAGACCGGGTGACGTGGGGGGGGGGGCGGGCCCAGCCATGTGTGTGTGGGGGCCGAGCGGCCCCCCCTTTCCTAATGTGCGGTCCTGGAACTTCACACTTTTTTCTATTGAAATGTATTAATCGTGACGTTTTTACTTTGACCTTTACAAGGGAAAGGTACATCATATTACACGTGCAGACAAACCAGGCATTGGAAAAACCAGTAGCTCTGGTCTTGGTATGCTGGTGCCATGGCTAGTATTTTTTTATGTCCGGCACATACCAGAAAAATGGATGGGAAAAAGAAAATATGCAACCACCCAAACATGGCTGCTGCATGGTTACAATAAAACCTTTTCTCTTATACAATGCGTTTTATTATTATTTACTTCTAATGTAGATAATTGAAGGCCTTAATAGGCACTTATATTGCAAGTTGCTTCAAAGTTACAATGTTACTTAAACTCTTTGCTTAAAATCTTTGTAACCGCAAGTTTAACAAGCATTTACAATGCAATGGTCCCGGCATTATTAAAGGTAGAGCTATTGGCATTGCTCATGACATTTTTTTTTTTTTAAACATAAATAAAAGGTATTGTCATTTACAATGGCAATAGGTGAACATTAGAGAATATTCGCGGACACACACACACACACACACACACACACACACACGCATGCGAACGCAGAGCCGGGCACGCAGACCGGCGCGCGCAGAGCCGCGCGCACACAGAGACAGAGCCACGCACACACAGAGACAGAGCCACGCACACAGGCACACAGAGACAGAGCCACGCACACAGGCACACAGAGACAGAGCCATGCACACAGAGGCACAGAAAAACCGGGATGACAAGCAGGGAACAGAGGCAGAGAAAAACCGGGGAACAGAGGCAGAGAAAAACCGGGGTGACAAGCAGCACAGCTTGTGCTTAGTAACTCAGTACAGAGTGCAGACACCCTGCTCTTTCAGATGTAAACACTTGCAACACCACAATCCTCATCCAGCAACGAAAGGCTGGTTGGAGAAAGAATACCACACCAATATATCAGATGAAAGCAAGTACAATGCCACAATCCGCGCATAGTTACTGAGCCGAGCTCTAAGGAGGAGGTACCCAGACCAGTAATCAGATGTAAGGTAGAAAACCACAATTGAATTGAACTTTGTGCAGGAACATGACACTAACATCCTAGATGTAAATATGTGCAGCAGCGCAATCTGCACTATCAGCAAAAAGATGTCTTCGCTTGCATTCCAGATGTCAAAATAGGGAACGCCACAATGCCTGCATATCAGCTGTGTCGTGTCCAACATTGCTATTATAGACTGGGACTGCAGAGAGATGACCACATTAAATGTCAGATCCAGCTACAATCCCTGTATATTAAGCCAGTAGAACTCTGCAGAACGCTGACCACACTATCCTTTCCAATCCTTGAACAGGCAAGAGCTATGCGCAGAAAAATGTACAACACAGCAATCCCTTTATTATAGCAGATCGGGGACCCTTTAATAATTGGAGATTAGTGGCGCCTGCAAAAAGTGACCACAATGAAGATTCTTATATGTACAGAATCACGAACCGTGTGCAGGGACAGACCAGTTGTGTCTGCAGAAGGCTAGGAAGATGTGCACAATGTATATGTACATTTGCAACGCCAAAAACCCCATTGAGTAAGCGCGAAGTACACACACCACGTCCGACTTGTAAGCTAAAGACAGAGTGGAACGGGTGTACACCAAACACACACACACACACACACGCACACAAATGAGAAACCCCGCCCGCCCATAAACAGATGACAGAGCGGTATTGTTGTAATCTCCCCTCTGGTTCTGGACTTCCCTCCTTTCCCCCCGGTGGCCATACACCCAGTGGTTTGTTCCTAGAACCTTCAGAGGAAGGCTGCATTAGAATGTTGACTGAATGTTTGTTCCCCTCTGGCACTGGAGGCACTGACCTGCTTTATACTGGTGACAATAAACAAAGGTGTTACCTAGAAGCTGTTTGTGATTTATTACCACAATTTGGCAACAGAGAACGGGATGCTGTGTCGGGGACAGCGTGGTGCTTTCCCCTGAAGTTATTAATTTTTGCCAGAGGACGGGAGTTTTGAAGAAGTTACTCTTCATCTTAAACGTGAGCGACAAGCTCCGGTATTTCAAGGACTTTTATTGCCACAAATTTAAAGGAACTCCTTCCTATGCGGTCTTGAGTTTGAATTGGTGGTTACTTTAATCATCTGTGGTGCGGCCACCAACCTTTGCGGAAGTTCATAGGAGCCTGACCGTAGGAGCGGAGACCTGCTTGAGAGTATTTACCGTAGGAGCAGTGCGGTGTGGTGTGGCTGGAATTAGAGTGTCAGGTCGGACACTGGGGCTGCGTGAGGAGCGACATTGTTTAAGGGGGACCTGTATTAGTGTTCTTCCAGAGGCTGAAAGGCGCAACCTCCCCCAGGAGTGGAAGCTGTGAAGAGCCAGGTGAGGTGATCTGGTTATGTAAGGGGCAGCTGCGGAAACTCGTGTGTCAGGTCGGGCACAGGGGCGGCGAGTACAGAGCTGCGGATGGTGTGTTAGCAGTGGTGTGGGGCTCGTGGCAACTTGTGTGTCAGGTCGGTCACAGTGGCGGCGTGTGGAGAGCTGCGGATGGGGTGTTTGTTCATTGGTGTAGACATTGGAGCGAGGAGACTAGTTCGGAACCTCGTAAACGGCAGCGCAGCAATAGTCTGTTAAAGTGGACGCTTTGAGGCAAAGATTCCTGCTCCGGTCAATATTTACAAAAAAAAAAAAAATTATTGGGAAGAAAGTCAAGTGTTTTTTCCCTCATTCGGCGTTTACCGGGCGGCGGACATACAAGCCTGGCTGACACCTCTCACAGTCTCCTCCTCAGAGGAAGTTCCCGCCCGAGCAGTGAGCTGATTGACATACACGGCAAAAAAAAAAAAAACATAGAAAGGGGGCTTTTAACTGATATTGGTCTGGTTATCCCGGGCAGCACTTTCCTCGAAATGGCTAGAAAGACGCAGACAAACACAAAGACTGCGGCGCCCACCAACTTGAGAAATACCACATTTACGTCTTCGATTTTAAAACTGCTGAACATGTAAAAATGTTTTGCTTTACCGCAGCCATGTGCTCGGAAATAGAAATGTACCTTTAAAATTGTAAGCTTCAGAAAGCGGCAGCAACGTCATTCGATGCAGGGTCGTAATTAGCAACACCCGTGGGCAGAACTTAACAAGCCCATTTACTTCGCCACCCCCGCAGCCCCTTCCTTCCATGGGCCAGCCTGGAAGCCGTAGATTTATCTGTGGCAGCGATGCATTGCACAAAAAAATAAATGGCGGCTGCAAGCTTAAAAAAATTTCGGATTCGGGGGAGTGTATTTGTTGTTTTGAGTGACGGATGATGTCATTGGCGAAAGAACAGCAAAACGTACGCCCCCGAATCCGAAAGAGACGGAGCTTCTTTCGAGGGACGCCTCTCTCCTCCAATGGCTGGCCTCCGTTTAGGAAGCCAGCCAATGGAGGAGAGACGAGGAGAGAGGCGGGTTTAAGCACCCTACTGAAAGACATTAAATCTCCGACTTCCGGCTGGCAAGCCAGCCTTCGGTCCTCGACCTAAAAAGGAGACAGAAAAGAAATCCTCACTTAACTGGCCACCCACAGTGCACGCAAAAAATGGCTTGTATTTAAAGTCATATAACCTAAAATGTGCTTTGAAGCTATTGATGTGGCCCTGAAGAGATGGAACAATTTTCAGTGTAAGTTAACAATTTGATCAGACTTTCTGCCATAACTCAAAGTGAAGAGAGTCAGTGGGCAAAGAGGGCATACCCATAGTGTTTAACCTATTAATGTGTTTTGTTGTTGTTGTTTTTTTTTGTTTTTGTCAGCAATGAGAGAAAAATACAAAAACAACAGGCACATCCGTAGCGTTAATAGAGCACATACATGAACGGAATACCATCTCAGAAGTACCCACAGCAACAATCTGGCAGTTCTGAAGAAAAAAAAAAAAAAAAAAAAGAACTTCCCATGTAAATGCAATATATATCAGCAATAGAAGAACAATCCAGAGCAAATGCAAGTCAGCGGATGTCAGCTCCTTAACAAGGAATAACAAAGAAAAAACCCCCAGTGCAACAGAAAAAGAAAAAAAAATTATAACAAAAAATTATAATGAAGGAACATCCTTAATCACAACGCTTTGTCATACACAGATCGCAACCACAGTGCCATTCGGTACATCCCGTGTTCTTGCGGCCATCACGCCGCCCCCCTCGGAGCAACCCCCAGCTACCACCCTCCATCTCACATCTCGCCTTTCGCCAGTATTTTAGCCGATGCCCTCATCTGCATGTGCTAGCAGATAAAGCCTCAGAGGTTTCCATATATCCCTCGGCCTTGACGTCGGGGGCAGCTCCTCTGCATAGACGTTGAGGCTGTCCCGGCAATACACTAAATCAAGAAGCCAAGCCTTTAGGATAGGCCGTTTACCCCGCCCCCACGTGATTGCCACCCTCCGAGCAGCCATAAGTAGCGCCAGATGCACAAACATGCCATTCGCCCCCTTAACATGTGGCACACAGCAGAGAAGACATATCAGCGGCGTACAGGGTAGATCCGCAACTACCATCTCACGTAAGCTACTCATCACAGCAGACCAGAAAGCGGAAACCTTCCAGCAGTTCCATGCTAAGTGCAGAAAATCTGCATTATCTTGGCCGCATCTGTCACACCTCGCCGTGTCGCGCAACCCATATTTACACAATCGTGCCGGGGTGTAGTACACCTGATGCACATATTTAAATGGATGATCCTGAGATTGCCATTCATTCATAACCTGCCAGTCAATCCACAGATGAACTACCAGTTATCTTCAGAAATGTCAACAGCCAGACATGCATTCCATGTGGCCCAGCTCTTATCCTCACCTAGCACTGTTTCATCTTTAATAAGTTTGTAGAGTTTGGAGATTAATCTCTTGTTATTAGGTACAGTTAGGACAGTTTGTAGTTACACCAGAGTAGGAGGCTCTTCAGGAAAGGCAGTGTAATGTTCACGGGACACGCTCCGCAGTCTATGTATTGCGAATTGAAATAGCAGTGACTGATTCACAATGTGACTCAGGTCATCCTGTCTGATAAAAGTGCCATTGGGGTACATGTCCCGCATATGGAAAATGCCTGCCTCCCTCAGCACCCTCAGAGACTGGGCCTCGTGCGTGACCGACAAGTGTGCATGATACTCTAGTCGCAATTCCGGCGCATATAACTGTAACTTTTTTGCCAGTTTCCCTATTCGCTGCCAGGCCGACACCGTAGCATCCACCGCATTTATCTCTGATTTCGAGGTACCTCTTGAGCAATGAGTGACCACACTGTGCAGAGGAATCTGAGCCGCATCCCCCTCCTCCACCGCGACGTGCGGTGTGAAAGCATGCGGTCTATACCAATAGTATAGGTATTGAGCCTGTGCGCTTAAGTAATATGCATAAAAATCCGGCGCTGCAAAACTTCCCTGCTCATAACCCCGTGTAAGCACCGACCACTGCACCCTCGCCGCCTTCCCCCCCACCCACACCAGTCGAAGCAAATGACCCCGGAGCGTTTTAAAGAAAGACAAATTGAGCACTATGGGCACATTTACGAACAGATAAAGGAACCGGGGTAAGATTACCATCTTAATGAGTGCGAGACGATCCACCAGTGATAGAGGTAGCTGCAGCCAGGTGTCGACCACATTTTCTAATTTTGAACACGCTCTGCCATAATTTTCGTGGATCACCACCTCCGGATCCCTGTGCACCCATACTCCCAGATATTTCACTGGGTCCGTCAACCAGACCAGCGGAAACTCCATATCTGGACACGTACTCCCAGCCGTCAGCGGTATTATGAGCGACTTCTCCCAATTAATATTCAGCCCAGAAATGTGGCCAAATCGCACATACTCCCGCAATAAGTGCGGTAGATATCGCGATGGTTCCCGCACGAATAATACCATGTCGTCCGCGTAAAGTGAAATTGAGACCAGCCGATGGTTAAAATTCAAGGCCGTCTCTCTATGTCGCTGCCGGATGACGCAGGCCAGTGGTTCAAGAATGATCGCGAATAACAAGGGCGATAGAACGTGGGACTCGGCAGGGATGCCCCCTATGTGCAACACGGCAGACATTAGCCCTCCGACTCGCACCCGTGCCGTCGGTGCCGTATACAGTACAGCTATCCTCTGAAGAGGAAACCCCATACGCCGCAAGACCCCATGCATATATTGCCATTCGACAGAATCAAACGCTTTGGCAGCGTCCAATAACACTGCCGCCGCCTCCAACCCTGGCTCTAGCACATGGAACATAGAGAATATTGTGCGCAGGTTATGCGAAGTGGATCGGTCGGGCACAAATCCGGACTGATCCGGTAGAATCAGACCATGCATCAGGGGCTGTAGCTTAGTCGCTATGATTTTCACTAGGATCTTGGCGTCGATATTAATCAATGATAATGGACGGTATGAATCGCAGCGCTCCGGGGGCTTATCTTTCTTGAGTAGAGTAACTATGAGTGCCTCTCTCATCGATGGTGGGAGCACCCCTGTGTCGTACGCCTCAAGGTACACCTCCAGCAAGTGCGGTGCAATGAGATCAGCATACTTCTTATAAAATTCCACCGGTAGCCCATCAGGGCCCGGCGCCTTGCCATTAGCCAGTGCCGCGATAGCCAACTTGACGTCTTGTTCGTCGATTGGAATACAGAGATATCGATGCTGCGCGTCCGACAACCACGCACACGCTATACCTTCCAGATATGCGTCAAATTCTTCCAGCGGCCCTCTTGTACTGTACAGATCCTCGTAAAAAATACGAAATTGCTCCGTTATGGCCTCCGGAGTGCAGTGCTCACCGCCGTCCGCATCCCCTATTCTATCCACGCGTGTATGTTCCGATCTCGCCTTTATCTTAAATGCCAGCGTCAGACCTGGTCTGCCTGACTCCCCGTATCTCCTAGCTGCAGGTCTGCGAGTCATATTCCAGCAGTAATTCCTGTATTCTACCCAATGTGGATAAATCTGGTCGCTTAGCGTAATCTCTCTCCAAATCTCGCAGCTCCGCCTCAAGTCTCTGCAGATGCGCCCGTATGTCCCGAAGAATACCCGCAGCAGTCCCAATACATACTCCTCGAATGGTGACCTTGAAGGCCTCCCACAGTGTGGCAGCCTGATCAACTGTGCCCTTATTAAGTGTGAAATACTGTTTGATGGCGTCATGTACAGTTTTATCATACACGGGATCTAAGAGCGCCTCAGTGCGCAGTCTCCACGCAAATGGACGTCTGGCTCCGCTCTGGAGTTTCAACAGCAGACGTACCGGGTTATGATCTGACAGTGTGCGAGCAAGAGGCACCACCTCAACGACCCATTCCAAAATCTCTTCTCCAAGCAACCAGTGATCTAGTCGTGACCAGCTCCCATGCATGGGCATAGCATGCGTACCTTCCTTTCTCCCCAGATTGCGAAGTCGCCATACATCACACAACCCAAACGACTCCATGACTCGCAGCACATTTGCGGCTACCCTCGGGTGTGATGTGTTTCAGGGTTCGATTTATCCAACTGCACATTCAGGTAGGTATTTAGATCCCCACCCCAAATGACAGGGGCATCAGGCCAGTCTCTCAGTTGCTCACAGATACGCGCCACACATGCCGGGTCATCCACTATGGGTCCATACATATTGACAATGATAACTAATTTTCCACTCAGCCTTCCACACACCATAGCGCATCTCCCTTCATCATCTACATATGTGTGCAGTGCCTGGAACTCTCCCCCTTGTTTGAACAATATCAGCACACCCCTTGCATAGGAGGAGTATGAAGCGGCCACACAATAGCCCGCCCACTTTTCGAGCGCCCCACAGGACACATTTGGATCCAGATGTCTCTTGCAACAGCGCGACCTGTATTCCATGTCTGTTTAAATAGGCAAGCACCTGGCGCCCCTTCTTGGGAGAATTGAGGCCTCTAGCATTCCAGGTCAATAAGGCACATTTAGTAGCCATTAGACAGTCAATATGAGAAGCATAACAGCTCGTGAGTGGCGATCCCCCCAGGAGGCATGCAATTCACCGCAGAACACCTTCAATATAAAGCGCATCAAACATTCTGGGCTGCATCTGACTGACCTTCACGCATAAACTGCAAACAAACAAAACCCACAACATCCCCGCCACCCTCCACCCCCCACCCACTCCAACCTCCCAATTAGGTTGACTGTCCCCCCCCACACCACCCACCTTACTCCAACCATACGGGTAATACCCTCAGGGGGAAGAGGCACAGCAGCGTATACACACACCGTAGTGTGGTCGCCGGACCTATTTCCATTATGCTGACGCTAAGTCGAAATTAGACAAACAGTGCAAAATCCGCACATCGCAGGAGCTCCAGGGAGCGCAATTATGACTTCCACAATTCGCACACATCCATGCTTCATACACCATACCAGCCCACATTGCCCCGCACTCTACAAAAAGTGATATGGCAGTGCATTAGTGTCTGAGAGCAACACAGTGCAACAGTCAGTCTGTCAGTCCGTGACATCCAGCCCTGATTCCGCTTGTTTAGTATCTGTACGCTTCTGCCGAGGCTTCACTTTACATATATGCTTTGTAAACTTCAATGCAGACTTAGCGTCCGTAAAAAAATGAGACTGTTCCTCATGTGTGATTTTTAACTTGGCAGGGTATAACATCACGTAGGGCACCGTGGCTTCTCGCAACAGCTTCTTGACCGGGACAAATTCCCGACGCGCAGCTTGGACTGTCGGGGTGTAGTCTGGAAAGAAAGAGAGGGTGTCGCCCTTGTACACCACCGGTTCTTTAGCCCTTGCTTCTCTGAGAATAGAATCCCTATCAGCATAATTAAGCAGTCTGGCAATGATCGGTCGCGGCGGCGCTCCCGGTTTAGGCCTAGGCCCTAGCGACCTGTGTGCCCTCTCGACTATCATCACGCTGGACAGAGCAGTCCCAAAAAGTTTGCACAGCATGCCGTCGATGAACGGTTCCATCCGGGTGATAGGCGTCGTCTCTGATAGGCCAAGAATGCGCACATTGTTGCGCCGAGAGCGCGCCTCTAAATCCTCATTTTTCGCGCTAATGACTTCCAAGAGTTTTTCCATTTGAAGAAGCTGCGTGCGATTCTCGGCTTGCGCATCATGGCCATCAGACACTCGATTTTCCAACACATCCAGCCTGCATTCATGTTTCTCCAACTTTTTCTTCACAACATCAAGACCAGTCGCCAGGGCGTCTATCTTGCTATCAATAGACTTCATTCCCGCGCGCAGCTCAAGGAGAATGGTGCGATTGTCGTCTTCAGTATCCTCAGGCGTGGAGGACGGCCTTCTAGTCTGGCTCTGGGCTCTCGAGCTCTCTCCCGCCCGCGACTGTCGCTGAGCCGCAAATGCCAGCTTGGCCCGTTTGGGTTCGGACTTGCCCATGGCAGTGTTCCACTTTCCTCCAGTGCCCACAGACCAGGGAGCAGCAGGCAACAACGGTATCACTCTCTGGGATTCACAAGGGTCCCACTGCAGCTTCACTCACACAGCTGGCGTCTGCACTACCCAGCGCTGTGGTTGGCGTCGCCTGTACCTCAGTCCTCTGCCACCCGTCCCCGTGGCTCAGCTCAGCAGGACTTCACCTCAGCCCCTCGGACCTCCACCTCTGGCGCCTCCAGTGGGCACCCGCAGCACCACGCCAGCCCTCCGCCCACTGCGGCCCCCACGGAACCCATCCAGCGACCACCCGCCGTCTACCCGACCTGGGGGAGGAACGCCGCAGCCCTCAGTCGGAGCCCCGCCGGCCCCGCAGCCAGCACAGTACCCAGCAGGACGCCAGGGGCAGCGCCGATCTGGCAACCCTCTCACCGAGGCCCCGCTGCGCAAGACCCGCTGAGCACCGCCACCTAGGGGCTACAGTATCCTCCGTCAGCCTCACACCGCCCAGCCCCGCAAGCCTAGCCGCGACCAGCGCTGTACTCACCAGTGTCGGCCTCCAGGCAGCCCGTCTTCGGTCCCTCGCTTCGCTGCCCGCGAGTGACTGTGCCCAGAGTCCGGATCGTCACCACTCCGCCGCTCAGAGCCTGGGCCAGGGAGCCAGTTCACACCCGCGGCAAGGCTCCGGGCGAAGCACCGCTCGGCTCCTGCAACTGTCCCTCTGCGCCCCGCAGAACTCCAACAGCAGCAGGGGACAGTGGCACCTAGCAGGATGCACCCCGCGATCTGCCGCCTCAGCCGCCAATCTCCTCTGTGCTATTTGATGGAGCCGCCCGGTCCCCCTCAGCTCTCCGGGCCCAGCGCCCCCTTTTTTTCCGCCGCCTCGCGAACCACGCCACCACAATTTTCAGAGCGATGACTTAGCGCCCAGACATGCCACGCCGCCAGGAATCACGCCGCTGGCCCCCGGGATCCTCCGCTGTGTTTAGCGACTCTGTGCAGCGTCCTTAAGGATGGTAGTAGCCAAGTGGAAGGTTCCGGCGAGCGGAGCTACCTCACAAGGCAGCCATTCCGTTTCGCGCTGTAGCCACGCCCAACCTAGTAATGTGTTGAAAATAACAATATAACCGACCAATAGATGAAGCTAGTTGACCAGTGTACGTTATTAATAATTTAAAAAAGATCTTGTTGACAGCTCAAGCTTTCGCAATAGCCAGACCTAAAAAGAATGTTAATTGCTGTTAAACGTTTTCCTGTTTTGTGTTGGAGATACCAAGAAGCTTTTTTTGGGGAAAAGGGAGGAAGTGCTGTTTAAAGCATACCAGCTTTCACCCAAAATGCAAAGAACATTTGTCTGTTTTTTTTTTTTTTTTGCAATAAATATGCAAGTCCTTGTTGAGGCGAGTACAGAGCCTATTTCAACCTGCCAACAGGATCCCAACTCCAAGAGCTCTGAGATCCTGACTCTTTACTCGGTGATGGCATTATGAGGAAGTCCAGGGCAGAGGAGCGGATGCAAGGCGAGCTGGAGACTGGTGGATTGTGTGATTGGGATCCATGTAGGTGAGTAGAATCGGCAGTCTGTCTGGACTCTATTGCAGCAGCTAAAGTGGATCTTTGTGTGGAGTCAAAAACGGAATCGCCTTTCTAACTCAGGGAGTGGTTAGTAGCTTCAGAGTAAACACTGCTTTAATCCCCAGTTAGTGAACATATGTTCTGAGGTTCTTCTGACATAGTCACCTGTTTTCGATACTGAACTACCTTTTAAACAAATTATTCTAAATTGTGTTTGTCCAATCATTTAATTTGCTTGGACAACAACTCCCACATTGCAATTACGTGCCACATGGTAAAGGATTGACATATTTTTTTTCCCAGTGCCATGAAGTTATGCGAGCACTCTAAATATGTATCTTAAGAACTGTGGAACTATTCAACAAGGTTTTACTGTAAATAGAAGCGACTTAGTCTAGTGGTACCCCTGAGTCAATCCGGGATTTCAGGAGTAACAGCAAATTCTTTTGATTCGAACTTGTAATGGTGGTTAGTCACGGTGCACGTAACATTAACTGTAAATCTTTGTTTGGTTTTCATAAAATGTTGCACCTAAACTAAGCGTTGGCTGGATGCACCATAGATAATACTTATAGAATGACATAAAGTGATCAGACTTTCTGAAGTGTGTCCTGTGTTGTGCTCAGTTACAGTTTTTGCACAATCCGTTTCAGGAACTCCAAGTTAATTGGTGTGGTACTGTGTTGTGACCTCATGAAATGCTCACTGCTTTTGTAATTAACTCTGAACCAACATTTAAGACTGAATGTTGAAAGCCCTCCACCACAGCATTTTTGGAATCTTCTTTTTGATTCTGTATTTGCCCAATATACTGTCACACAACCTATCCTTTAAAAACGAATACCCCTGTAATCTAACGGTAACTAATTTCATGTTGATCATCTATTAATCCCGCACAGTAGTCGATTCATTGACCGAACCCCTCTCCCACTAAAGAATAAGACTAACTGTGATTATTTTAATCTAATACATTGAAAATGGAGTAAATGCATGGAATGGTTTCCTTAAGAGCATAAAACTAAACCCAATAACCACTAAGAAAAAATAAATAATCCTTAAATTCAATAGCAGGGTGCTGCCTGGCGTAAAGCATTGTCATGCCTCATTAAGAGTAGTAAGTGAGGTATAAATGCAATTGCAATGCAATCTATAACTCTCCTGGCCAGTAGCGGCTCGTCCTGGCCAAAGTGGGATGGCAGGCTGGGCCAGAGGAGGGAGGTGGAAAGGGTTTGGTGGGGCAAAGAAAACAAACGAAAATAAACTTACCTCTGGGCCGTCTCCCGCAGATCGATATGTTCTTCTTCTGGTCCTGGGCACAGGCTCCCAGCCTGCCCTGCTGCCAGTCCTGAAGCTGCTCTCGCATGAGAGCAGCTTTATGATTGGCCGGCGCACTGGCAACTTGCGTTCCCAGGCTGGGAGCCTGTGCCAGCTCTCTCCAGCCCCAGCAATACAGCTGGGACTGGAGAAAGCTTCACTGGGCATGAGGGCTTTGGCTGGCCTGAGACGGCTGGTCAAACATCTCATGAGCAGTGAAAGGAGTGTCCACCACTTCCGCACCAGCAGTGTCATTTGTCGTCAGTCTTCGGGCGAGTCCAGGGGATTCAAATAAAACTGGTTTAAAACCAGTTTTATTTTCTGCAGGTGGCAGGAGGGGCGGTGATCCTTCGTCCTAATGGAGCATACCACCCTTGCTCCTGGCCCACAATAATACTGATTACTAAACTTAGCAGTCAAGCTGTCGATTGTAGTTTGTATAGGCGGTATACTAATTCCTTTAAAGTGCTTGACGCGCTTACACTCACTCACTTAAGGCAAAATTGCTGTGGGTCATGTCCATCTCCAACTAACTGAACAGACATAAAATAACTGAAGAAGTATAGAACATGCTCCTGGCTATTAGAGGATTTTAATATAACCCACCACTGGAGGTCCAGACAAGCATCGCACTGCAACTGCTTCTTGACACCTCACAATGAGATATGGGATGATATTAACAAAGTCTATCCTAGCAGATCTCTCCAACATTTCTCCCTTGTGCTTGTGCTTGCTGAGGAAAATAAACCTTAAAATATCTCCGAATGGACAACCCAGTGAAGTACCCATCTAAGTGGACTTTGATCATAAGAAACGCATAATGGGACCTGGAGAACTGCAAAAATCTCCTAGTTTACGGAAAATCCTAAACTGCACTAATCTCACTCACACATCTTCACTAATCACACTGATAAGCATTTCATCCTATAACAAGATAACTTCACATCGGCAGTCATCAAGCACAACATTGGAACCCTTCTCACACAGGATCAAAAGAAAGACCACACACCCTACACAGTGAAGCATGCTACTGATCCAGCGAAAGGCCAGGATGAACATTTCACAATCAACAAAATCTTTCAAATGGGCCCATAAACGCATTCAAGTTTCCTGGCTGTTTCGCTGGGGGTCAAGTTTTATGTTCACTTTGATCGTGATTAGTCAATGTCTAATCTTCACAGATCAACACTCTTCCTTTAGACAATGGACCATTAGTTGAGTAGTCCATGGTGATATTCACAATTAACTAACTAACTCACAGATCTTAATGAAATAACCACAGCCTCTGGGTAAGATTCAATACATTTTATCTAAATCCCAGTCATAAATAAACGCTCATTAGTACAAATTCACAGTGCTAACTCAATCAACTTTCATGGAAGAGAAACATTAATTTAAAGAATACATTAAATTTACAGACTCCTTCAAAAATTCAATGCATTAGGAGTGGATAAATGAAGAGACAAAAGGCATAATAAATCTTACATTTGCAAAAGATATCAAATTTAAGACCAAATAATAATTACCAATGGTGAAACTGGAAACCCAACCCTCTGGCCAATGAACTGGTGGAGGTCTCCCGATTTTAAGAATCCGGAGACAGACTATAGGACAGGATCAGGACAGGGCAATACTTAATACACTTCTCTATAGACCCGACGCACTAGGGGACATCCCTCTCTTACACTCTCTACCTCCTCGATATTCTTCCGGAATCTTCAATCTAATCAGGTTGTCATTCAGGTATGAATCTTCCCATTCTGTTCTCTTCTTTTCAGCAGCAGTTCTCGCCCACACCTCACTCGCCATCGACGTCTAACACCCTAACCTTTTTCCAAGTCACTCCAGTTATACTCTTTATTTCTGCATGTCCCACCCTCAAAAGTTGCAAATATCAGTGGATCACGGACTGTGATTGGGCAGGGGAGTTGCATTTGAATACACTTCTACAGTCTAGAAGATGGTT
The DNA here is from genome assembly GCF_964261635.1 of Lissotriton helveticus. Taxonomy (NCBI): domain Eukaryota; kingdom Metazoa; phylum Chordata; class Amphibia; order Caudata; family Salamandridae; genus Lissotriton; species Lissotriton helveticus. The sequence goes on from NC_136069.1 coordinate 896,693,883, forward strand.
CACACTGTGACTTGTCCTTGGCAGCCTGTCAGCAACACGGTCAGCGGGTCTCATCATTATCACATTGCGCATTTCCAAGCTTGTGTCCATCTTAACCGCCATCTTTTTCCTTTGCCCATCACATTAGACCCAAAAGTCCACCATTAATAAATGAATCATAAACAAATGTTACTTTCTCAAGTATGTGATAGTCACTGTTCACCACCCACTTCTACTCTATCCCATGTTAAATTCTCTTTTCTTTAAGCAAAAGCATTAGCAGCAACAGCTCTTTTTAAGTTAAGGCAAGCATATGCCAGGCATGCGGTTCCTCAAGACCTAAGGTTAGTAACTCTTGCGCATGTGTGAGAGTTTTCCCTCTCAAACGGGTTAGTCACATAGTTATCTACGTAGTTCTAGTTTGCACATGTTGAAAATAATTTTCCGGTTTCAAGCGGGGTTTGGTCGCTCTGCAAATTATTCTTTGTTATTTAAGCGCGCATAAAGCTCTTTTCCCCATATGGGAATGTCGTACGCATGTTATTTCTCTCTTTACTATTTCTAGTGATTGGTACTTGTTAATGTGAGGTTTGTCCGAGCAAGTGCTATAGTAGTAGTAAGTGCTCTATAAATGTTGCAGTACAGTATAATGATCAACATAAAGAAACTGTGCCCATTTCTGGTGAAATAGATAAAGCCTTTGTTGTTCATACTGGGTTTTAAGCAGTGCACCACATTTCCTTCACTCTGAGATATGCTTTATAACTATACCAATGCGAGTTTTAATTGGCATGCCTTGGGGTTAAGAAGAAACTGCCAAGTTTAAGCTTATTTAATTCATATGATCATTTAATGAATTTTGCATGTGGCTATGTTTAACTTTCTTTGTTTTATTTGTGGGCGTACGTGATCAATGCATGGGACTTTTAATTTTCTCTGTGAGTGATGATCTTCTGGAGCAGATTCCACATGACAAAAGTGGGTTTCAAGATGTATGTGGCTGTTTTGAAACTGCCTCTTAAAGCACAGCTATAGCGTTTGTGGATTGGAATGTCTAAACTTGACCTCCATCCTTAATTATGTAGTTGCAGATGTTGGTCAAGTTGTCCTGAAAACATCCTTCCTTTTTTTCTTTTTTAATCAAAGCAACATTTCTGAAGTAAGAGAGCGCTGGTGAAACAGCATGCAGCAATATTTGTGAGAAAAGGCCTTGTGAATTATGCAGAAGTTTACTTTATACGGGTTTGGTTTTTAGGTTGAGCATTTGAGACTTCTTGTATATACTTTAGTATATACTTATGTGTATGTACTTTTTGGGCTCTGGAGGTCAGCTCTAGGACTTGTCTCCTTCAGCTTATGGACTTTTTTTTCTGTTCAACTGCCTCTATTTACCTGTCTTGATAGAAAACCACCAGTAGAGGTCAGTAAAATACCAGAATTGCTTTCAGCTAAGGGACTTTATTTTTTTTATTTTTCTGGCAACTGCCCCTATTTAACTTTCTTCATAGAAAACAACCAGCAGAGGTCAGTACAATACCAAAATCACTTTAGCATTCTCTAGATTGCAGTCCATAGAAATTGTCTTCCACGAGCACCCGTAGACAATATTATTTTTTTTAAATCTTGTATTTTCAGTGATATGACCACAGAAGGCCCTGATGTTATATTCAAAACAGAGCTTTGGACTATACCATTTCCAGCTGAAAGGTAATATTTCTCTCCATGTGTTCCCATACCTGGCATGTCGCACAGTTTGGTGCTTACTTTCACTCAATGTTAAAAAACAGTAGATGTTTCAGCACCCAGGCTAATGTGCTGCATAGCTAAATACATATACGGTCCCAAAGGCGAGACCGATTGCATTGCAAATGCTTGTTAGCGATTGTCACATTTACTCCTCATCCCAAAAATACCTTGGGTTGTATTATGTAAAGGGTGCGCATTGCCTGTTTGCAACGCACCTTTAACTAGTGCGCCAGATGCGAACGGGGACAATGCACCCTTTTTCAGATAAAGTGCTGCCTCCGGGGCAGGTGCCTACTCATAACTGCCCTTAGGGGGTCAGAGTGGCTGCTTGGAGCTGCCACTCCATCTTTCACATGAAGGTAGTACCTGACCCGCACTTTTAATATGGAAATGGTGTCCCTCCTGCAGGTGGGTGCAGTGACTCGCTGCTCACGCCTGCAGGGTGGTGTCTAGGGTGTGGTACATTCGAGCCTCTGTACTCTCTTCCTAAGGCAGTGCCTTCACTGTGCACACCTTTTTGTGGCACACTGAGTGCGACTGCTGGTGGCCTCTTTGCCTGTATGTTAGCGTCCATCATGTAGTGTAGCAGCTTAGCCAAAGTATTTCCCTCATTTGCATGGGACCATGCCCCTATGCAAGCCGAGTAACAGCTCCTTAAGATAGCGCAGGCGCTATATAAGTGTCTGCCGTCCCTTGTGTAGTATCAAAATGCCCCAGGAGTTTGGAAAGCAGAGATGCACACCCCTCTCCAAGCGCTTCCACCAATATGTAGAGTACTACAGCCACTGATGTGCTCTTGCAGTCAGTCAACATGTTCAAAGCGTTCGTTAATTTATCTCCATACAATGTATTGGAGTATTTGCATTGCATTTAATATAGTTGAAGAGGCAGTGAACCACTCCAAACTATGAGGGTTGCTGGTCTTTTTAGGCTTTCCAAATTCTACTAATTCTAAATGTAAAACCTGAGGCCCAAGACATATAGTATGTAGCATTAGGGTAAACAAAATGTGATTTTCCCTTTTTATAAGAAAACGTTTTCACATTTTTTTTGGCAAACGAATTGTTAAATATATAGTAATGAATTGTTAAATATATAGTAATGAATTGTGAAATGTTCACTGTGCGGTGACTTGTGTCTGTAAATACTTGTGTTTCTCGGGCAGACACTGTTTTCTCTGTGTTCGTATTTCAATGTGTACCTAAGTGAGTCTGTATATATGCTCTACTGTTTCAGGGAGGGGTGCCTGTTTGCTGCTTTTCTCTATTTAAGAAATGACACTTCACATTGTGCCCAAAGAGTATGATGTGCAGATGGCCATCACTCACTGAAATTAGCCCGTGAGAAAACACATTTATTCAAAGCGCTTGAAAAGGCTAAGGAAGGATATTTGGTGTTAACGTTATTTTTTCGGTTAGCACACAAACCTGTTGGTACCAGCAGTGATGGCTGTGCAAAGGCTGGCTGTCCTAAGGAGTGGAATAAACAAGCCTTTACACTGCAATAGGTTTCACATTTACGCGAGTCTGAGCTGTTGACATTGCAAATATCAATGCCTTTTATTTTTGTTTTAGTTTAAAAAACATAAATAAAAGGCATTGTCATTTACAGCGCCAATAGCTTAAACTTGTGTAACTGCGAGACCTATTGCATTGCAAATGCTTGTTTTATAAAGATACCGCTATTTTTATGAAACCAGTGAGGTGTTTTTTTTTGTGTTATCACTGTGTTACTGGGAGTGTGGTTGCAAATACTTTACAAATTGCCTTGGAGATAGGCCTGGCTGCTCGCACCAAGCTACCAGGGGGTGAGCACGGGTTATCTAAGAGTGTGTCCATCCTTAGCCTGACTAGAAGCAAGGGTCCCTATTTGGACTAAGGTACCTACCTCAGCCAGCTAGAGACCCCCAGTTCTAACAATCCTTCTCAGTAAATGCACGCACCGGTGCCTTTCTGCCAAATTTTCAAGAAATACCTCAAGGATCTACTGTTCAGTAATATCCTGTTCTAACCTCCAAGGTTTACGTGGAGCAGAGACCTTAGCTGATCGCTTGAATATAATTTATTGTATTGTGTAACACTAATCTACCAATAGTAACTAATATTTGCAAATCGCCTCTGTTCTCATTCAACCATTACACTTCTAATAAATAAACAAATCACATCTAGGCTAGTCAGCAAGTGAGTGTGTGCTACTGCTAACGACAGGGGACAATGACGTTGTTTCACAGAGAGCACCATGGGACACAACTACGTGATTACATTTGAATCTTGGAGCAAGGACTGCTGGATAAACGAATAAACCTCGCCTACAGTCTTAATTTTACTACTGGTTATACTTCATGCAACAGTAAAAGAGAAAAATAGATACATTCATCAGTCATACAAAACATTTGGCATTTTTAAACAAGAAAAAAATTCTTGTATTTAGGCCTTTACGCGCGTCGGCCAACGGCCGTCGCGAGCACCACCTCGGTAGTGCTGCGCATGTCCGTTGGCCGACGCGGCCCCGCCAACACTTTAGAACTCCTGTACCGCGGCAAAATTTGCGTCCGGTAAAGGAGATGAACGAATGGATGTAGTTGTCGCCGACCGGCTGAAGTAGATTCTAAATAAGAAAGACGCGCCACTCCGAGGCTCTTTTATGCATTTCTATCAGCAGGTCCATTAGCTCCTCAGTGGCTGTCCTCCTCTCCCAGTGTTTTCGGGGGCAATCCGTTACACTTATGTGTTGGGTTGCCGGAATTAGTTTTAAGCAATGTAATATACAGCGCACAGCCACTCGGCGCGGTGCGCCATTCTTGTCAAGTTTTGTCATTAAAAGCAGTGAGTTTCTATCAACAAATACTGCAAGTGTCAATGGAGGCGCCCGCTCTTTGAAAAATACTTATTGCTTTCTTGCTTAAGCACGGAGCTGCACCCAAGAGAATCCAAAAAGTACTTAATTTGTATTTTCTCCTGTCCAGTTTTTGTATGATACAAAATGAAAGAATTTGCGGTCTTTGCCCCTCTGTGGATAAAGAGCTTGGTGCGCTGTGTGCCGTTTACTGAATAAAACGTTATTTTGACAAACCCCGTTTTCCTTCGATTTAATGAAAAGTGATGGTTCTATTTATTGTTTTCCTCTGTCACTCCAAAATGCTGAAATTGTGAGTGTTGATATACATCTGCATACCAGAAATGAGCGTGTTTGTGAGTACTTAGCATTTTTTCATATAAAGGAATTGAAGCGCATATGAAACGACGGGTCCATAATCAGTCACGATGGAAGAGGAAAATAAAGCGGGTATCGATGGTTAGTGTCCCGATTTCACATTTATTACACGTAACAAGAAATAAGTTGTGGCTTGAATAAACAAGAAAACCAAGCGCTCGCCATTCCCGCTGTTTATTTTTGGATTGCGCTTTCACTTTAAAGTGAAAGCAAGAAGCAAAAATAAACATGTGGTGCCATGTCTCTTTTTTTGTCCAGCCCATCCAGACTGGATCACACAGTTTGTTTACATAACACAGCTCCTTGCGATAAGAAACTGCTTCACGACAGCCGTGAAGCAGGCAATCCAGTACAGATGGGCTGGACAAAATAGCAAAAAGGAGGCACCCCAGAAAGCTTATTTGCAACCGCAGGCCACCGTTTAGCATAAACGGTGATGCCAGCCAATGGAAATAAGGGGCAGGGCTTCAAGCCCTTTCCTAAAACTCCTCATTAGCAATAAATCTCGCTAAGCAAGCTGGGCATGTGCGCAGCAACGCTAGGCGAGACCTAAAAAGTTGGCTTCTCTTCTCATTTGATACAGTAAAGTGGAACTCTAAAAGTAAATCAAAGTTTTCTCCAAATGAATGTAGGTTCTCATTAACAAGTAAATTACATTAAACCTAAAACGGCAAGCTCAAATTCCAGATGAGCATTTATAGGCACATTGCACCAATAACTTCGCACTGCCCACGGGGTGGAGAAGAGATCAATGGCACTGGAAAAAAAATTCCCAGCAAGCCAATAGGAAAGTTAAAGGTTAAATTCACTCAACATATGAATAACTTTATATCCGAGTTCCGGTAGGGATAAACGAAAAGACACCGTCTCTTATTATCATTTGAAATGGATACTTCCAACATAGATTACTTGCGCATTCAGATGTCAGGAAGACATAACTCATGCCCTTGTTTAGCATCTCTTAATTGCATGCTGTTCTGGGGCCACAGGTACCACATCTTACAGCAAACTCACACACGACCAAGAGTTGCCCGGACTGTCACACCTGATTAACTATTCAAGTTTTTTGTTAGCATTCTGGGACTTGTAGTCCTGGTTTTATCACAGAATAAACTAGACTACGAGTTCCAGAATCCAAACTCAAAATCTTGACTTGAGTGGCTAGTCGTGCACTAAGACATTTGGCACCCATGGTAATGGTTCTTCGTTCTGGAGAGGTTTGTTGTCAGTGCTTTCCTGTCCACGTCACTTTTTTTTTGTTCATTAAATGTCCAAGCAGCAGGAAGTTCCGGTTTCCCAAGCAGACAGCGTGAGAAAGGCAAATGTCAAAAAATACGAAAATCAAAGCCCCCTGGTACACACCTGACCTAGCAGCCGCACACCTACTCTGCAGGAAAGCGGAACGCAAATGGCGAAGAACCTATGATAATGACGACCGCAGTCATTACACTCTACAGAGGAAAAATTATCTCTCCTCCATCAAAGCAGCTAAAAAAACATATTACGTAAACGCCATTAAAGACGCCAGCCAAAAGCAAAAAACACTTTTCTCAATTGTTAAAACCTTCACCAACCCCAAAGCCCTCCAACCTGAAATCCCTCCATCTCAGGAGCTTTGTGACAAGATCTCCGACTTTTTCGATGACAAAATCTCTTCTATTCAGAAAAACTTTCCCCCCTCCCCTCCGGCGCATGTAATCCCGGACTCGGACACATCGTGTCTGACTACTAACAGTCTCAAAAACTTCACCCCGGTGACTCTGTCTCAGACCAGAGAGGCGATCCTCTCCTGCAAATCAGGCTCCCCCTCCGATCCCTGTCCCCCTAAGATCCTCCACCTTATCATCGATAAAGTCAACCCCATCATCAACGAAATAATCAACCTTTCCCTCAACTCCGGTGTTGTTCCACTCTCTTGGAAAAAAGGCGTGGTCAAGCCGCTCATGAAAAAAGCGTCCAAACCCCCAACGGATCTGACTAATCTCCGTCCCATCACTCTGCTACCTGCTCTGGGTAAAATTACTGAACAGCTAGTTCATAAAGAGCTTAAATCCTTTCTGGACGCCCATAACCTACTTCATCCCCAACAGTCCGGTTTTCGGGCTAAACATTCAACCGAGACCGCCCTCATCGAACTGACCGAGACTATTAAAATCCTTCAAGACCAAAGGAAGAAGGCCATCCTGATCCTTCTTGACCTCACGGCAGCATTCGATACTATCTCCCATTCCATCCTGATCAATAGACTTATGGACATCGGCATCACCAACTCAGCCTTGTCATGGATCAGATCTTTTCTCAGCGATAGGTACCAAACCGTCACCCTTGGCTCCTTCCAATCCAATGAGAAAAAGGTATCCTCCGGAGTCCCTCAAGGATCCATTCTAAGCCCCCTTCTCTTCAACATTTATCTCATTCCCCTTCTCACCCTCATAGAATCGTTCGGCATAACCGTTACTTCCTATGCCGACGATACTCAGCTCATCATCCCACTAGAGAACAATTCCAACAAGGCAGAGCTCAATTTTAAGCACTGCCTAACAGCTGTCTTTCAATGGATGGATGCCAACCATCTACGCTGCAACTCAAATAAAACTGAGATCCTCCCCATTGGAAAAAATGCCTCATTCTGCCCCGCCTTATGGTGGCCTGACAACTCCGCAGCCCCCCCTCAGACGGTCTCGTCAGCTAGAAACCTCGGGGTCCTCTTTGATTCCGACCTCTCTTTCGACCTCCACGCCTCGACCGTAGCAGGAAGATGCTTCGGCATAATCAAGTCCCTGAGAAAGTTCTTTGAATTTCTCCCCCTAGACTCCAGAAAGACTGTGGCGGTAGCGCTTATACTCTCCCGAGTAGACTACTGTAATGGTCCTCTTGCAGGGACTAAGAAGTCCACTCTCTCGAAACTTCAAAGTGTTCTGCACACCGCTGCCCGCCTTGTCTTAAAACTTCCACGCAAATCATCAATCTCTGCAGCCCTTAAAACCCTGCATTGGCTCCCCTTACACAAGAGAATACTTTTCAAAATTCTCATCATAGCCTTCCGTGGTTTTAACAAATCCGGTCCCTCCTATTTGTCCAGACGCTTCCCTCATTATAATCCGATTCGCACCCTCCGATCTTCTCATGAAAATTTCATGACTCCCACCAAATTTAATCTGAAGTCTAAAGGTGGGAAAACCCTCACCACCTTAGCCATTAAAGCCTGGGACAGCATGCCTAGACATCTCAGACTTCAGACTCTTGAGAAGCCTTTCAGGAAACTCCTTAAAACCTGGATTTTCAATCTTCCTGATGACTGGACAAAAGCGACCATCTAGTCCTTTTCTTCTATCCCTCTGCAACCTGGTTCAAGGACTGACAGCGCCATGATGCTCCTTCCGGAGCGAACGCCGCGCTCTATAAATACCCCTCCAAATCCAATCCAAATCCAAATGGCTTATGGTACAACCTGTATCTCCTTCAGGTGCCTAAAACAATGAGATTTTTTTGTGAATTAATTTCATAGGATATGTTTATTTATTCTGCTTTGCAGTTTCTCGGGTAAAATTCTCCACCAAGCTCAGAGGCATCTCAGGGCTTGGTTAACCATCAAAGATCTTATAATAATTTGTCTGTGTGTATATATACATATGTGTGTGTGCGTGTGTGTATATATATATATATATATATATATATATATATATGTGTATGTATGTGTGTGTGTGTATATATATATGTATGTGTGTATATATATATATGTGTGTGTATATATATATATATATATATATATATATATATGTGTGTGTGTATATATATGTGTGTGTATATATATATATGTATGTGTGTATATATGTGTGTGTGTGTGTGTGTGTATATATATATATATATATATATATATATATGTATGTGTTAGACGGGGACCCTGAGGGTCGGCCGGATACCGAGGGAGAGATCCCCGAGGGGGACCGTCTCCGGCGAGCGTACAGACAAGTACCCTCCCTCCCCACAAACAGGCACCACACCAAGTCGGGTTCAAGGCTTAATATAAGGTTCTTAAGGCAAGGATATCAGCGATATAGTTATCTTGGACCCGGGGGTCCTCTCACTTCTAGTCTCTGTAGGGAAAGGGGGTAGCGGGACAGTCTTGGTACCGGATCGGTACAGGTAGTGGTAAGAGGCGAGCTCACAATCCTCGAGCTGGAGTGTCTATGGATCGGGCCGCGGCAGCGCCAGCAGGCCAAGGTGATAGTCTCATAAAGCAGAGGGCCGCGGCAGCGCCAGCAGGCCAAGACGATGGTTTCACGAGGCAGAGGGCCGCGGCAGCGCCAGCAGGCCAAGACGATGGTTTCACGAGGCAGAGGGCCGCGGCAGCGCCAGCAGGCCAAGACGATGGTTTCACGAGGCAGAGGGCCGCGGCAGCGCCAGCAGGCCAAGACGATGGTTTCACGAGGCAGAGGGCCGCGGCAGCGCCAGCAGGCCAAGACGATGGTTTCGCGAGGCAGAGGGCCGCGGCAGCGCCAGCAGGCCACGACGATGGTTCCACGAGGCAGAGGGCCGCGGCAGCGCCAGCAGGCCAGGTCACGGATGAGTTCTTCTCGGGTCTCTCGACTCCAGGATACAACTGCCTTCCTGGTCTGGCCCTGCCCCAGTTATAGGTCTGGTCCCCTTTGATGTCCGGACCCTCGCGCCTGGGGGCCGGGAGGTCCGGGATGAGGGAGTCCAGACACCCAGCAGGGGGGTGGAGCCAGCGCTCAGGGCGGCCGGGGGTGATCGACACCTGGCGGAGGAGAGCCGTTGACGATTCCTTCTCCCATTGACTCGCCAAGTGGTCACTCTGCCTCCTGGGAGGAGGTTGGGGCCTCGATGTCGCGGCCGGCCGGGCCCGGGGTTAGGGTCGAGTTGAGGCCACGCGGCCTCGTGCTGCAGTGCCCCAAGATGGCGGCCGGGTATATGTCGTGGTGTGGATGGTGACCCGGGCCAGCTGGGTCCGGAGCTGGTGTCTTGTAGTGGAGGGATTGCAGGGTACTTCGGGTGGTCGTTGGTGGACTCTGGCTGGGGATGCAGGGAGAGACAGGGTCCTGGTCCCATTGCGGGGAGGGGGGACAGCCCGACCATGCGGCCTGTCCAACATGCGTCCCCCCCAGCTGAAGGCGGGGAGAGTCAGCCATCTTCCTGGGGACTCTCCTCGCTGAGGCGGAAAAAGCGTGACAGGCCGTCGGCGTTGGCGTGGTCCTGGCCTGGACGATGTTCCACCGTGAAGTCCATCCCCTGCAGGGAGATGGACCAGCGCAACAGCTTCGGGTTCTCCCCCCGCATTTGCATCAGCCATTGCAGGGGTCGGTGGTCTGTTTGCACCCGGAAGTGGGTGCCGAAGAGGTATGGCCGGAGCTTCTTGAGGGCCCAGACTACGGCGAAGGCCTCCCTCTCAATGGTACTCCAGCGCTGTTCTCGGGGCAAGAGGCGTCTGCTGATGAAGACCACCGGATGGTCGACCCCTTCGGCGTTGAGTTGGGAGAGGACGGCCCCCACACCATGATCGGAGGCGTCCGTCTGCACGAGGAATTCCCGGCTGTAGTCGGGAGCCTGGAGCACGGGGGCCGTGCACATGGCGGTCTTTAGCTTCTCGAAGGCTGATTGGCAGCCCGGGGTCCAGTTGACGGTTTTGGGGCTCTTTTTGGAGGTGAGCTCTGTGAGGGGCCCCACGATGCTGCCATAGTCCTTCACGAACCGCCGGTAGTATCCGGTGAGCCCCAGGAAGGCCCGGACCTCCGTTTGGCTCGTAGGGGGTTGCCAGGCCTGGATGGCAGCAATCTTGAGTTGGAGAGGGGCCACCAGCCCGCTTCCCACTTGGTGTCCCAGGTAGGTCACGGACCCTTGGCCAACTTGGCACTTGCTGGCCTTGATGGTGAGCCCGGCTTGCTGGAGGGCGTGTAGAACCTCCCGCAGGTGGCGGAGGTGGTCGGTCCACTGGTGGCTGTACACAGCAATGTCGTCCAGGTAGGCGGCGCTGAAGTCTTCCAGGCCCGCCAGTACCTGGTTTACCAGCCGTTGGAACGTTGCCGGGGCGTTTTTCATGCCGAAGGGCATGACTTTAAAGTGGTAGTGCCCGTCTGGGGTAGAGAAGGCGGATCGTTCTTGGGCCCTAGGGGTGAGGCCGATCTGCCAGTAGCCCGCTGTTAGGTCGAAGATGCTCAGGTAGCGGGCGGCCCCCATCCGGTCAATTAGCTCGTCTGCCCGGGGGATGGGATGAGCGTCGGTCCGGGTAACTGCGTTCAGCCCTCGATAGTCCACGCAGAACCGGAGCTCAGGGGCAACGCCCGGGGCAGCTGCCTTGGGAACCAGGACGACTGGGCTCGCCCAGGGACTGTCTGAGGGTTCGATCACTCCTAGGGTCAGCATCTTGGACACCTCGGTCTGGATGCAGGCTCGTACCCGGTCTGGTACGCGGTATGCTCGGTGTCGAATAGGAGGGCTGTCCCCGGTGTCCACATCGTGGAGGCACCAGGGGGTGACTCCGGGGGTGAGGGAGAACAGGGAGGCGAACTGCCTCAGGAGCGTTTGGCAGTCTTGGCGTTGCTCCGGGGACAGGGCCTCGGAGAGCTGGACCCCTTCCACTGAGCCATCCTGCTCGAGGGCCCTCAGTAAGTCCGGAAGGGGCTCGGAGTCTTCTTCTGTCCCAGTATCGGTAGCCATCAGGAGGCTGAGTTCGGATCGCACAAAATGGGGTTTGAGCCTGTTGGCATGGAGGACCCGTAGGGGGTTCCGGGCAGTCTCCATGTCGATTAAATAGGTGACGGGCCCCTTGCGTTCGATTACCTTGAAGGGCCCGGACCATCTGTCTTGGAGGGCACAGGGCTCAACCGGGGACATCACCCAGACCTGTTGTCCAGGTTCGAACTCAATGGAGGACGTGTGCTGATCGTACCACCTCTTCATGTCCTCCTGACTGGCCTCGAGGTTGGCTTTGGCGGTGTCTCGGAACCGCCGGGTCTGGTTGCGGAGAGCCAGGAGATACCGGTAGATGTCCGGGGGAGTTTTCTGGTGAGGCTGCTCCCAACCTTCCTTGACTAGGCTGAGGGGGCCCCGGACGGGGTGCCCGTACAGGAGTTCAAAGGGGCTGAAGCCGAGGGACTTCTGCGGGACCTCCCGATAGGCAAACAGGAGGCATGGAAGCAGGACGTCCCACTGGCGTCGAAGGGGTTCTTCTAGACCCATAATCATCCCCTTGAGGGTGCGGTTGAATCTCTCGACCAGTCCGTTTCCTTGCGGGTGATAGGGGGTCGTGAATTTGTAGGTAACCCCGCATTGCTGCCAGAGGGACTTCATATATCTGGAGATAAAGTTCGTGCCCCTGTCACTGACGACCTCCCGGGGGAACCCCACCCGGGATAAGATCCCCATCAGGGCCCGGCCCACCACGGGGGCCGTCACGGTCCGAAGAGGGATGGCCTCGGGATAGCGGGTGGCGTGGTCTACAAGGACCAGGATGAACCGGTGTCCTTGGGCTGTTCGAGGGTCGAGGGGCCCCACAATGTCTATTCCCACTCGTTCAAACGGGGTGGTGACGACAGGAAAGGGTTGTAATGGTGCTTTGATTTTTCGGCCACTTTTTCCGCTGGCCTGGCAGGTGGGGCAGGCCTTGCAGTGGTTGGTGACATCCTTCCGCATGTGGGGCCAGAAAAAATGGGTCACCAGGCGGTCATAGGTTTTATCCTGCCCCAGGTGTCCGGCAAGGGGGACATCGTGGGCTAAGTTCAGGAGGAAGTCTCGGAAGCGAAGGGGCACCACCAGCACCCGGCTGGCCCCTAGTTCTGCAATTTTCTGCTCGCTGTAGAGCAGGTCTTGGTCCCAGTAGATCCAGTGGGCCCCCGAGGTATCCCCGGTGCTCTGGGCCAGGGCTTGCTGCCGGAGTCCTTCGAGAGAAGGACAGGTTTTTTGTTCGGCCCGGAATTGTTCCTGCGTGGGGCCTCCCTCCTGCCGCCATTGTGCCAGGTCAGGGACGTCCCGAAGCTGGTCGGGTCCTTCTTCGGTTTGGGTCAAGGGAATGGCTTCTGGGGCGGCCTCCTCTGGGATGAGCGCGGGAGGAGGTTCTGGCCACTCGGGCTCTTCTGGGCTGGGGACCGCGCGGGCGGTCATGGACCGGGTCGTGACGCAGACCCATTCGGGGAGGCCAAGCATCCCCAGGTGCTCCCTCCGTTCGACAGCTGCCCAGGGAGAGCTTTCAAGGTCGTTTCCTAGGAGGCAGTCCACGGGGGCATCATCGCGGACAGTTACTTTTAACATCCCTGTTACTCCTCCCCACTCGAAGGGGACGCAGGCCATGTGGCATAGGCTTTCGGAGTTGTCGGCTGATCGAACAGGGCAAAGAATGTTCGTCAAGATTTGGTCTGGAGTGACGAGGTGGCGTCGGACCGCCGTTACACTGGCCCCGGTGTCGCGGAGGGCTTCCGCCCGGCGGCCATTGATGTTGACCCATTGACCGTACTTCTGTGTGTTGGCGGGAAGGGGGGCCCGCGGAATCATGTCTCTCTCCCCTAAGCAGACCAGTGCCATGGCGGCGGGGGCCCATTCAGAGGGATCGGTCTCGTACTCCTCTTGGTCTTCCGGGATTATTTCTTCCCCTAGGGCCGCCGCTGCAACTTGGCGGGGAGTAGTGTTCGGATTCTTTGGGCAGTTGGGATCACTGGCGTAGTGGCCGGGTCGCTGGCACCTGTGGCACGTAATGTTGGCCCGGAAACCGGCCCGGACGGCAGGGCTTCCCCGGCCAACCGGGGTCGAGGGGTTTCTGGGGGGTGACGAGGGGCCGGGGTCTCTCCCCCGACCCTGACTTCCTCCTCCCCCTCGGGGGCGATACGATCTGGATACTTCGCTGGGTGCGTTCCGGCCAACTCGGGTGCTTTCCCACCGGTCGGCTTCGACGGCGAGTTGTCGAGGGTCGGTTAGCTTGCTGTCCAGGAGGTGTTGCCGGAGCTCCACGAAGCAGTTGTTCGACAGGTGTTCCCATACGATAAGGTCAAAGAGTTGTTCATAGGTGGTTACTTTGTTGCCCTTGATCCACCCCTCGAAGGCTCGGCTAAAAAAGTTCACGTACTCCACCCAAGTTGTACCCGGAATCCGTTTGCAGTCGCGGAACCGTTGGCGGTACATCTCAGGTGTGAGCCCGTATCGAGTGAGGAGGGCGGCCTTCATGTGGTCGTAGGAGGTCATCAGCTGGTCCGGGAGTTGCAGCAGGGCGTCCCGCCCTTCGTTGACAAACCTCCCCCATAATCCGGCTCCCCAATCGCTTCGGGGAATCCGGTGGGAGGTCATTGCCACCTCATAGGCTTTAAACCACTGCTGGATATCATCGTTCTTGTGGTATTCCCGGATGACATCTTTGGGGATGTGAACCTTGGGTTCGGCCGAGGCAGACGGGGTCGGTCGTTCGGGGAGCCCGAGGTCTTTATTCTGTTTCTGGATCTCCAGTGCTTTGAGATTGCGCTCATGTTCGTACTCTAGTCTCTTTTCCTCTAGCTCCCTCTGTCTTTGCTTGTCTTCCCGCTCTTCCCTGAGCCGTAAGTGTTCCAGGGTTATTTTTTGTTCTGCCAGCTTGAGTTCCCCATCCAAGCGAAGTCGGGCTAGTTCTAATTCGTGGAGTCTGGTTTTTTCTCTTTCTCGGATCTCTTCCAGGGAGAGATCCGCTCTTTCTTTAGTTGGTGCGGGGCTCGTTTCGGTTGTTTGTGTTCGGGGTACGGCCGTACCCGTTTCTGCCCAAGCTTCTAGGGCTCGTTTGAAGTCTTCCTTTGTGCTAAGACCTGTGGTTGGAAGTCCAAGTTCTATGCAATATTGCTTCAGTTCCCGGTGGTTGTAGTCTTCCAATTTTTCCATCTGAAATTTTTCCGTTGTTCCGCTCTCTATTGACATGGTTGTTGTGTGTGGTGGGGCGAGTGACTTTCTGTACGATTATGCGTAGGTTCGGATCCCGTCGCTGGCCACCAATGTTAGACGGGGACCCTGAGGGTCGGCCGGATACCGAGGGAGAGATCCCCGAGGGGGACCGTCTCCGGCGAGCGTACAGACAAGTACCCTCCCTCCCCACAAACAGGCACCACACCAAGTCGGGTTCAAGGCTTTATATAAGGTTCTTAAGGCAAGGATATCAGCGATACAGGATATCTTGGACCCGGGGGTCCTCTCACTTCTAGTCTCTGTAGGGAAAGGGGGTAGCGGGACAGTCTTGGTACCGGATCGGTACAGGTAGTGGTAAGAGGCGAGCTCACAATCCTCGAGCTGGAGTGTTTATGGATCGGGCCGCGGCAGCGCCAGCAGGCCAAGGTGATAGTCTCATAAAGCAGAGGGCCGCGGCAGCGCCAGCAGGCCAAGACGATGGTTTCACGAGGCAGAGGGCCGCGGCAGCGCCAGCAGGCCAAGACGATGGTTTCACGAGGCAGAGGGCCGCGGCAGCGCCAGCAGGCCAAGACGATGGTTTCACGAGGCAGAGGGCCGCGGCAGCGCCAGCAGGCCAAGACGATGGTTTCACGAGGCAGAGGGCCGCGGCAGCGCCAGCAGGCCAAGACGATGGTTTCGCGAGGCAGAGGGCCGCGGCAGCGCCAGCAGGCCACGACGATGGTTCCACGAGGCAGAGGGCCGCGGCAGCGCCAGCAGGCCAGGTCACGGATGAGTTCTTCTCGGGTCTCTCG